>NC_084505.1:11779717-12088883 GCF_024500385.1 Phyllopteryx taeniolatus | reverse complement strand
ATATGAGCATTCATCCAAAGAATTCCATACCAGATCGGTCGTGGCCCAGGTTAACAACGTCCGCCACCAGCACCGTTAACCTACAGGTCGCCAGTGGAAATTCATCTACTGTGGGTCAAAGATGAAGGAGAGGTGGAAAGAGGGTTTTTCAGCGGAAAGAGAAGAGGAAAGCACAGGGCCTAGAGCTGAATGTGGGGACTATGACAGGAAAATCTCGGGGGTTGGTTGACATGATGATTAGGAGAAAGGTTGATATATTGTGTGTCCAGGAGAGCATGTAGAAAGGCTGTAAGGCTAGAGGTTTAGGGGCAGGGTTCAAATTATTTTACCATGGTATAGATGGGAAGAGAAATGAAGTAGGGGTTATTTTAAAAAGAAGAGTTCGCTAGGAATGTCTTGGAGGTGAAATGAGTATCAGATCGAGTGATGAGGCTGAAACTTGAAATTGAGCGTGTTATGTATAATGTGATTAGTGGCTATGCCCCACAAGTAGGATGTGACCTAGAGGTGAAAGAGAAATTCTGGAAGGACCTAGACGAAGTAGCTCTGAGCATCCCAGACCGAGGAAAAGTGTGCTGGTGCCCATTTTTAAAAACAAGGGTGATGTGCAGAGCTGTGGGAACTATAAAGGAATAAAGTTTATGAGCTACACAATGAAGTTATGGGAATGAGTAGTGGAGGCTAGACTCAGGACAGAAGTGAGTATTTGCAAGCAACATTATGGTTTCATGCCTGGAAAGAGTACAACAGATTCATTATTTGCCTTGAGGATGTTTGTGGAAAAGTGCAGAGAAGGTCAGAAGGAGCTACATTGTGTTTTTGTGGATCTAGAGAAAGCCTATGACAGAGTACCCAGAGAGGAACTGTGGTACTGCATGTCGAAGTCTGGAGTGCGAGAGAAGTATGTTAGAATAGTACAGGACATGTATGAGGGCAGCAAAAGAGTGATGAGGTGTGGTGTAGGTGTGACAGAGGAATTTAAGGTGGACTGCATCAGGGATCAGCCCTAAGCCCCTTCCTATTTGCAGTAATAGAAGTGCATACGCTGACAGATGAGGTTAGACTGGAATCCCCATGGACCATGATGTTCGCAGATGACATTGTGATCTGCAGTGAAAGCAGGGAGCAGGTGGAGGAGCAGTTAGAAAGGTGGAGGCATGCACTGGAAAGGAATGAAAATAAGTTGAAGACAATAAGAGAGAGATATTGAGACAGACAGACAGACAGACAGATAGACAGATAGATAGATAGATAGATAGATAGATAGATAGATAGATAGATAGATAGATAGATAGATAGATAGATAGATAGATAGATACAGTATTTTCATGACCATAAGGCGCACCGTATTAAAAGGCGCAGTCTCAGTTACGGGGTCTATTTCTGTATGTAACACATACACAAGGCACGCCGTATTATTGGGCGCAGACATGGTAAAACATACAATAGCTTAAAACATACGGTAGCATGCATGCACGCTAAAACAATGTTTTTAAAAAGGCAGCGCGAGCAAAACTGAGTTCGGTTGTACTTTATTGATTTAACGATGTAGTCACGTTATTTTTTGATCAATCCTCATCCACAAATCCATCAAAGTCCTCATCATCTGTATCCGAAATGAACAGCCGGGCAAGTTCTCCATCAAACACGCCGGGTTCCCGCTCGTCATTGTCGGAGTCAGTCTCGTTGCCGTGCGGCTCCTCAGAAAAGATGCCGGCTTTTACGAAAGCTCGAACAACAGTGCAAGCAGACACGTTAGCCCGAGCATCCACAATCCATTCACAAATTGTGGCGTAACTCGCCCGGCGCTGCCTCCTAGTCTTAGTAGAGCCGTGTTCGCCATCTGTCATCCATCGCTCCCACGCCGCTCGCAACTTCACTTTGAACGCCCTGTTTACACCGATGTCCAGCGGTTCGTCAAGCCTCCCGGAATGATGGCAAGCTCAGAGTTATTGCACTCAGTCAAATGGTGACTGTAGAGACGCTTCTCCCGGCTGTTCTTTGCCAATTAATCCATTGCTTGCGTGTGTCTGCCAACTCGGGCCACCTCGCCTTGTTTCCGCCTCTTGTTTTTCCCCCGCGGAAACTCAGCTTGGCGAAGCTCGTTTTCCTGCTTCCTCGAGTTGGTCTTCCAACTTGGACCACCTCGCCTTGTTTCCTCCTTCTGTTTTTCTTTTTTTTCTCCGCAGAAACTCTGCTTCGTCTTCTTGACTTGGCGAAGCTCATTTTCCTGCTTCCTGCACTTGCGAACCATGGATTTGTCGATCTTGAATTCTCTCGCGGCTGCTCGATTCCCATGTTCCTCCGCGTAACTAATAGCTTGCAGTTTAAACTGTGCTTCGTAAGTGCGTCTCTTCGTAGGTGCCATTTTCGGGGGTCCTTATCCAAACCAATGCACATACCGGAACTATATACCTACTGGGGCCGTGTCTTTTGCCTCCTCTGTCACGCGCACCCTTTACGTCCGCATACTGTTCTCAGTCACGTCCGCCTTCCTCTATATAAGCAGCGTGTCGGCAGGACAATGCTCCCAGTCAGTCAAGCAGAGCACTCATTAAAGTCACAAACACATTTACAAATTTTGGAACTTGGTGCACACACAAGGCGCACCGCATTATAAGGCGCCACGTCCATTTTGGAGAAAATTTAAGACTTTTAAGTGCGCCTTATGGTCGTGAAAATACGGCAGACAGATATGAGGAGGGGGAAGAGTGAGGCTACAGGGGGAAGAAAGGTGGAGGACTTCAAATACTTTGGGTCAACAGTCCAGAGCAATGGTGAGTGTGGTAAGGAAGTGGAGAAACGAGTCCAAGCAGGTTGGCGCGGATGGAGGAAGGTGTCAGATGTGTTGTGTGACAGAAGAGTCTCTGCCAGGATGAAAGGCAAAGTTTATAAGACAGTGGTGAGGCCAGCCACGATGTACGGATTAGAGACAGCGGCACTGAAGAGACGACAGGAAGCAGAGCTGGAGGTGGCGATAATGAAGATGTTGAGGTTCTCTCTCTGAGTGACCTGGTTGGATAAAATTTAAAATGAGTTCATCAGAGGGACAGCCAAGGTCAGATGTTTTGGAGACAAAGTTGAGAGAGCAGACTTCGATGGTTTGGACACATCCAGAGGAGAAATAGTGAGTATATTGGTAGAAGGGTGATGAGGATGGAGCTGCCAGGCAAGAGAGCAAGAGGAAGTCCAAAGGGAAGGTTAATAGATGTCATGAGGGAAGACATGAGGGCAGTTGGTGTTCGAGAGGAAGATGCAGGAGATAGGCTAACATGGAAAAGGATGACATGCTGTGGCCGAAAGGAAAAGAAGTATAAACTGTACAGAATTTGAGACGAAAGTCAGCCTTTGCTCAACAGTTAACATTTGTGATTAGCATTAGTGTGCTAGCAAATATCACTTTAGTTCAAGAAAAACTAACTACCGTTTAGATCACTAATACATGTTATAAGTACATTACACATCTAATAGTGTCTTAAAAATCACGAACAGATGCTCCTCCCTCGTTTTTGGCAATGTTTTTCACGGACCCAACAGTGTATACATCTGCAACAAATGTCCGTGCGGTAAACATGGAACCGTGGCCAAATGGTTCTGGGCCGTGCAAATATGCTTTCATGAATATTTTTTATGGCCTCGAGGCAGACATTTTCACATCCATCAATTTTTGTGGTCGACTTAGCCAATTTTTTTTTTCCACAGCCCTAGGCGAGTATATTAATAAAGTGAACTCCTCAGAAACTTAGCAACGGCTAGCTCACCCTCATATCCTGCAGCTTGTACTGCAACATGTTTTCATCCAACTCCTCTAAACCCGCCCACTCCTCATCACCACCCACGTCTCCTCCTTGCCCCTCGACGTAAAGCTCAAAGAACACCATTTTCTCTGAGAAGCGGCTGAAGCTGTTGTCAAAGCAGACTTGATAGTCTCCCTCCACTGTGGGCTCCACCCTGGGCAAAGAGCAAAAACAGGAAGTAAAGCCGGCAATAAATAGATGTTTCCAGGAACAAGATTGAGGATCTGGGTGTGATTTGAGGTTGCACTAACACATGCACTCCATCAGAGCGACGGGTCTCTACAACCATCGGGGTGCCCTCTGGATTCAGGATGGTGAAATCCACATCCATGCCGGCTCCTCCTATAACCTGGTGTTAAAAACACACCCACGAACACACATTTTAGCTTCCTAACAGATGGACCCACAAGCACGTGAGACAAGCAAACAATAGTGACAGGGCAGGGGTGTCCAAAGTCCGGCCCGAGGGTCGGTTGCAGCCCGCTGCTTATAAAACGAAAACATCCAAATCAAAAGGTTAAGAGAAAAAGTTAAAATGATGAGAGACTGCACAGTTTTTTTAAATGAAAAATAAAAATGCAACTGAAGGTGAATTTTACAAGCGGTCACACTTTTATTATTTGTAATGTAAAGGAAAAAAAAAAATCTGTATTTTTAGTTAAAATTGTAAATATATTTGAATGTTTAAAGATGTTATATTTTTTTTAAATACAAAAATAAATATCACACTAATACATTTTTGCTTTGTCAATAGTACCACCTAGCTGAGATCAACTATATATTTGTTTTAAATACGTTGAACTGCTGGTTTTAGCATTTTCATAAACACAAGGGGAAGTGGACCCCTTCTTCCAATTTTCTCAATATAGTGTTTTTCTCAGTGTAAAAGGTTCAGTCATCTGCAATAGTGAGTACTGTGTGTAGGCTACATACTAAATAAGCACTGCTGTTTAGTACAACTATATATCAATACCCATGTTTACAATCCATATATTTCATGGTCACATTATGCACACCTGCATATTCTAATGCAGTGTTTCCAAACCTTTATTGAACCAAGCCAGATATTGCACATGAGAAAAATGTCACAGCACACACACCATCAAACAAAAATTGTGATCAAAAAATGGATACACCGGTCAATTGTATACTTTGTGCCAAGAGAATTTAATGTTCGGCCTCTCATTATAGGTCGCCGCAATAGCTAGATGAACAAAGATAAATAATTTTTAAACAAATGAAATGTTTACTCAAATCTCAAAAACAAGCTGTATGTAAAAATATTTAAAATTATGATATATAAAGAGTTGCCTTGCCTTGGTTAACTAAAGTGATGAAAAGAGCAAATAATAAGGATAAAGAACTGCTGGAATCCTTAAATAGGGAGCATTAAGCCGATTGGGCATAAAGTTACCTGATATTCGACCTCCATCGTACCATTCTGTATTGCCCGCTGGAAGAAACAATCGGATTTCCCGGCTTGCAAAAGGAAAGTGAACTCGCTGCTCTCCTCTCCGTAACTAAACACCTCCCCGAAACACCATCCGAACACTGCGACGAGCAGTAGTCGTGTTTTGCTCACATGGAGTAGCTCCATAGCAAGAATATTTGCTCAAACACGGCTACAGGTTACACTCAGACATTCCTTGAAATCGTTCTTCCGCAGGAGAACTTTCTCGTACTGTGATTGGGTGGATAGCAAACGTTACGTCACGTGACATTATGACCAATAAGAGGAGCTCGCCTACCTCTTCTAAACCAATGACTGCAGAGAACGTTTTCCCTTCCGGGAATGACCTTGCACGGTGATTCGATCGTTTTTTGGGTATACGTAAGCGCGTCCGCCATATTGAATGTGTCAGCTCTGCCCGTGAACGAATGGATGTCAATGGACTGAACTTCGGAAAGCGACAACCTACTTACAAAGTGAATGCCTCTCATTTAACCATTTAGACGCAAGCACGCACACACAAGCACACACGCACACACACACACACACACACAAACACACACACCTAATATACAGCATTTGGGAAATACAGTAGCTAAGAACCAAAAACAACGTACGGAAATAAAATTTATGAAACAAATAATCCACAATTAAAAACTAGATTTTAAAATATTGTTTTGTTGTTTGTTGCTGAATTGTCAGTAGTCAAAATATTAGAGCATTACAATGAAATAGTTTAAAATATGAATGTAATATTTTGGTATAGGCCAAAATAAAAGAATATTTTTTTCGCACAACACTACCACATCCTAGTAATTTTAATGAATAACCTTTCAAATAAGTAAGAAAATGCAACAGCTAATAAGCTTTGCCCAGATATGTGTTTAAAAATAATGCTGATCATATGTACTATATATGTTTTTGTTGTTGTTGTTTGTTTGTTTTATTTATGATTTTTAATGTCCGGCTGCTATTTTATTGGTAAATACACCACTCATAATTTTTTTAAACCTGACTAATATTTCCCTCCTTAAGCGATCACCTTATCAAGGTGGAGGCGTTTGTGTGTCCTAATCAGAATCAGAATCATCTTTATTTGCCAAGTATGTCCAAACACACAAGGAATTTGTCTCCGGTAGTTGGAGCCGCTCTAGCACAACAGACAGTCAATTTACAGAACACTTTGGAGACAAAGACATTGACAAAAAACAATTGTGCAAAAAGATGCAGAGTCCTCTAGCACCTAGAGCAGTTCGAATGACCAATATCGCAATAGACCGGTGCAATGACCATTGTGCAAGGGGCGCTGAGACTTCAAGGAGTGTATGCGGTTTAAAGTGACGAGTAGTGCGATAATCTGGGACAATGGTTGTGCAAATGTTACAGATACTCCTCAAACAGTGTGCAATGGAGCAGATGCTACTCTGGCAAGAGTGGCCAGTATATGCAAATAGTGCAGCATGGCGAGACAACTACAGTGAGTGCACGAGTAATACATAATTGGCCCCACAGAAATGTGACAACGAAGTCAAAAAATTGCCAGCATGTTGTAATGGAATTGTAGGTCAGGTGTTTAAGAAGTTGATCGCAAGAGGGAAGAAGCTGTTGGAATGTCTACTAGTTCTAGTTTGCATTGATTGGTAGCGCCTACCTGAGGGAAGGAGCTGGAAGAGCTGGTGACCGGGGTGCGGAGGGTCCGAGAGGATTTTGCACGCCCTTGTCTTAGTTCTGGCAGCGTGCAAGTCCTCAATGGTGGGTAGGGGGGTACCGACAATCCTTTCAGCAGTTTTGATTGTCCGTTGCAGTCGGAGTTTGTCCTTTTTTGTAGCAGCACCGAACCAGACTGTGATGGAAGAACACAGGACTGATTCGATGACCGCTGTGTAGAACTGTCTCAGCAGCTCCGGTGGCAGGCCGTGCTTTCTCAGAAGCCGCAGGAAGTACATCCTCTGCTGGGCCTTTTTGAGGACGGAGTTGATGTTAGTCGCCCACTTCAGGTCCTGAGAGATTGTAATTCCCAGGAACTTGAAGGTCTCGACGGTTGACACAAGGCGGCTGGACAACGTGAGGGGCAGCTGTGGCGAAGGAGGCCTCCTGAAGTCCACGATCATCTCTACAGTCTTGAGCGTGTTCAGCTCCAGGTTGTGTCGGCCGCACCACAGCTCCAGCCGCTCCACTTCCTGTCGATATGCAGACTCGTCACCGTCCTTGATGAGGCCGATGACAGTGGTGTCATCTGCAAACTTCAGGAGTTTGACAGTCGGGTTCGCTGAGGTGCAGTCGTTCATGTAGAGAGAGAAGAGCAGCGGAGAGAGGACACAACCTTGGGGCGCCCCAGTGCTGATGCTGCGTGTGGATGAGATGGTCTCACCCAGCCTCACCTGCTGTGTCCTGCCCGTCAGAAAGCTGTAAATCCACTGGCAGATGGCAGGTGAGACGCTGAGCTGGAGAAGCTTGGATGAAAGGAGTTCAGGGATGATCGTGTTGAACGCTGAGCTGAAGTCCACGAACAGGATCCTCGCGTAGGTCCCTGCACTGTCGAGGTGTTCTAGGATGAAGTGCAGTCCCATGTTGACTGCATCATCCGCAGACCTGTTCGCTTGGTAGGCAAACTGCAGGGGGTCCAGCAGGGGACCTGTGACACTCTTGAGGTGGTCCAGCACGAGACGTTCAAAGGACTTCATGACCACAGATGTCAAAGCGACAGGCCTGTAGTCATTCAGACCCGAGATTGCAGGTTTCTTGGGGACTGGAATGATGGTGGAGCGTTTGAAACAGGATGGAACTTCGCACAGTTCCAGAGATCTATTGAAGATTCTTGGTGCTAAGTTGTCTGGGGCTTTATGCCCCTGACAGGGTCACCCAGCGCAAACAGGTCCTAGGTGAGGGACCAGACAAAGCACGACTCAAAAAAAACCAAAAAAAAACCTATGAAGCGATACAATTCCGGTCCTTGTTTTCCCTCGCCCGGATGCAAGTTACTGAAGGCCCCCTCTAGAGCCAGGCAAGGAGGTGGCTGGTGGTCCCCCTTCCCATGGGCTCAGCACCTGTGGGAACAGTCGAGACGGTTGGGTGCAGTGTGAGATGGGCGGCGGCCGAAGGCAGAGACCTTGCCGGTCAGAGCCTGAGCTGTTGTGTGAGGTTGATAAATTCCGCCTAGACATAGTCAGGCTTGCCTCAACACACAGGTTGGGCGCCAGTCTTCTCAAGAGGGGTTGCACTCTCTTCCACTCTGGAGGTGCCCATGGTGAGAGGCGTCGAGGAGGTGTGAGCATAGTGATTGCCCCACGTCTTGTTGGTTCCTGTACGTTAGGGTCCACCCCCCGGCAGACGAGAGGGTAGCCTCCCTCCACCTTTGGGTGGGGGGATGTGAACTGACTGTTGTTTGTGCCTATGCACCAAGCAGCAGCTCTGAGTACCTACCCTCCTTGGAGTCATTTCAAAGGGTGATGGAGAGTGCCGCTGTTGGGGACTCCCTTGTTTTTCTAGTGGACTTCAACACTCACATGAGCAGGGAGATGGAATGGCGTGATTGGCAAGTATTGTGAGGGTCTGCTGGGAACGTCTGTCAGAAGGAGCTTCAAGTTCCGCCTCCAGCAGAACTTCATCAATGTCCCGTGGGAGGCGAGTAACATTGAGTTCAAGTGGACCATGTTCCACGCCTCCACTGTTGAGGCGGCCGACCACAGCAGCGGTTATAAGGTGGTCGGTGCCTGTTGTGGTGGGAATCCCCAAATCTGTTGGTGGACACCAGCAATGAGGGATGTTGTCAAGATGAAGAAAGAATTCTATTGAGAACTCATGGAAACATGGGAGGAGTTTGGTGAAGCCATGGAGAATGACTTCCGGACGACTTTCTGGTCCACTATCTTGCGTCTCAGGAGGGGAAAGCAGTGGACCATCAACACTGTGTGTAGTGGGGACAACTTGGGACATTGTGAATTGGTGGGCCGAATACTTTGAAAACCTCCTCAATTCCACCGGTTTTCTTCTTATGAGGAAGCAGAGCCTGGGACCCTGAGTTGACCTCTTCTATCCCTGAGTTGAGGTCTCTGAGGTGGTTAAAAAGCTCCTCGGTGACAGGAACCTGGAAGTGGATGAGATCTGCCCAGTCCCTAAAGGCACTGGATGTTGCGGAGCCATCCTGGTTTACACGCTTCTGCAACATCACATGGACATCGGGGGACAGTGCCTCTGGATTGGTAAACCACCCTGCAGACCCCCTTTTTAACAAGGGGGACTGCAGGGTGTGTTCCAACCCCAAGGGGATCACACTACTCAGCCTCCGTGGTAAGGTCTATTCAGGAGTGCTGGAGAGGAGGGTCTGTCGGGAAGTCAAATCTCAAATTCAGGAGGAGTAGTGTGGTTTTCATCCTGCCCATGGAACAATGGACCAGTGTACACCCTCATCAGGGTTCTGAAGGATCAATGGGAGTTCGCCCAAGCAGTCTCCATGTGCTTTGTGGACAAAAGCTAGTATGGGGTACCGGAACCCTTAATACGGGCCATTCGGTCCCTGTTGGATTTATCTTACCCAACATTATAAAAAATAGACACAAAAGGAATGAAGAAGCTGGTTTCTTTTTCTCATGAGGACGGCGTATGGGAGATTGTTCAGATCACAGCCTCTCAACATGCTCTAAACAATCCCCCCCCCCTCGCTCCTGTATTTATTTGAAATAGGAGGGATTTACAAATCATAATGTTCTAAGCAATAAGACACAACACAAAATATTTGATAATAAGAGGGTTTTTCCCAGACATAGTATTCTAAATAATAAGACACAACACATAATATTGAACCAACACCTGTCACGACCCGACCACATCCGATCACGTCCTTGGTCCAGGCGCCCTTCCATCGGATGATGCTGAGTCTTCTTTTTGAAGGCGAGACATCTAAAATTGTCCATTATACTAATGCAAGCTAAGCAAATAAATGATAACTTCTACAATTTATCTAACATTTCCCTCCTGTTTATCATGTATTTGCACAAATTCTCATATCATCTTACAGTCACTTCATTTCGATTTTTAACTGTAGAATCATTTTTATGAAACAAATACATTTACACTCAGAGTAAACTTGTCATATATGAATGTTGTAGTTTAAACGTCGTAATCATCTGTATCAGGAAACAAATCAGTTAAAGCAAAATCATCATTATCATCATAATCATCATTATCATCATACAGTAATGGATACATCAGCTCCATACGATTTCTCCATGGGGGTTATGGCTGTGGTGATTAATTTACTGATTAATGCCCGAATGCATGGGATACAACAACATCCACATAATGTCAGAATGGCTGCAAAAACAGCAATTGATATCAATATTGGTGAAATTAGGGTTTTATATTTACCAAAAACGTCCATCCAGCTGTCCCACAAAGAGTGTTGATTGAGGGTCCGTAGACCATCGATGGCTCTGGTCAAGCTGCCATCTGAAGCAGTATTGTTTGTTCTCCAAACATACCGCAAACACCTCCCTCTCTTGCGAGGAGCATGTCGACAGCTATGCGGTCTTGGAACGTCCTTGAGCTGCTCGTGCACAGCTTCCAACCCACTCTGAGTCCAATTTCCTCATCTCTGTACATTGAAGTGGATGTAGTTTATCCCATCAACATTTTTATTAATCGTACACCACCAGCATATGAAAGACTCAAATCCTCCTGCAACTTGGTCAGCCAATTTGTATTGATTCGGAACCCCACGAGGAACACCTATGGCGTCGATGTATGTTGGATTATTTTGCCCCTGCCAGGACAAATCTCTTTTTTGTCTATGTTCTAGATTGGACAAAAACATTGGTGCCCTTTCCATTAAATCTTGAACAGGCATAGGGTATACTGACACATGCAATATCAAAGTGATAATAGCGCACAATCCAGATATATCTTTAGGTAATCTATCAAACAGTCTATCATCTCCGCACCACCACCAGATGTCCCTCCGTGATACTGGCACAAAATTTGGTCCGACTTTTAAGATTACTTAACACTGTGTGTTGTTCAGTGGTCCTAATTTTTTCCCTTTACTAATCATGTTTATACAAGTGAAATTATTTGGTGCTACTAAAGTAGAAAACATCGGTTTGTGTTTATCTGCTTCTGTTACGGGATATATAGGATCCCATGATTTACACCTCTTAGTTGGTACAGTAGCGTTCATAAATGGAATAATACAATCTTGTGATAATTGTGCCGGAACTATGCGCAACAAAGGCCTGGGACCCATGCAAACTACACAATCTTTTCTCGTTACATTTGCTGCTTGTTCCATCAATAGTAACCAATTGTTATTTTGTCCTGAAACTCCTGTGACAACAAGGAACCAATCATCAGTAGTTATGTTGTTAACCATTAAAATTTGTCCACCTTTATTTGAAGTTTTTAATGGCATTTTTGGTTTAACATGGTTCCCATAACACAATGCTACTTGGAAGTGGGGATCTTTTCCGCCAGTATATGCCCACAAGCTCGCTATCAAACACATTGGGTGATTTGATTTGTATTTCAATATTAAACTATGGACCGTTTTGCTTAGGTTAAATTTCTTTCTATGTTCTTTTGCTGTTCTTTTTGACCAACTGGACCAATCATAACCTGTTTCACCAATGAGGTGTTCCCATCCAAAGCCTATAGTTGCATACCAGTCATATCCAAATCCCCAATTCTGCCCATTCTCTTGAGCATCATTGGTGAGAGCCGCATATGGAATTATGATTAAAGCAGCTTGATTTTGGGGGCACAAAATATTAAACCGTTTTGCCGCATTTGGAGGCCATGCCCACAATTTTGATCATCAGCTGTACTCCTTTTGATACGAGTTAATGATTCAAAAATTGTTTTTTTATTATTGGGTTCGTCATATTGGTCCAGTTGGTAGGTGATTTTCTATCTAAAAAATGGGTTTTATCATTTAGGGTGGGACGTCCCATGTACCACAAAAACAAAACCAACATCATAGTAGCCAAAGTTGCTACGTAACAACCTATCAAATCTCATAACCAACGTGGGTGTGCCTTTCTGCTGAGTTCTCACTAAAAGGGTTGGTGTCTTTTTTCTTCACTGACCAGCAAGCGTTTTCAGAATCTACACATCTGCTCCCGCTCCGTTATCAGACTTTTGCTCACCTTCCCTATTTGAGTACTTTTACAGTGTGTTAAATGAACCCACGTGTTTCTTTCTGCTATTTTTTAGGGCTGTAAAGTGTCAATCTATCTGTGCCACCATCCCTCCGGTTGAGACATGTGACACAGCATGGCTCAATATAGCAGCCCATTTGAATAGGTTTTTTTTTTTTTTTTCCTGTGCTAATATAAATTTCATTTTGTAGTTTTGCACTTTGTTTTTCACAATAATTACGGTCTTGTTGTGGAATACTCATATTGGCTATCAGTATAGATTGTACCATCTTTATTTTTTCATTAGTTTGCATGCCTCGGTTAATGCTACTAATTCAGCAGCTTGTTCAGCCAATTCCTGTCAATCATGCTGTGTGCCTTCATCAAGTAAGGGTATTAGTGTGGCTGGATTTAAGGTTGTGCATCGCTCAACAGTCAAATGTGGTTGTGACAGCAAGATGGCAATGCAAGATAAATGTCTTGCAGGTGATAAAAACGCCATATTGGTTTGCAATAGGAGAGCAGACACTGTATGTGGGACCTTAAGGGTGAACTGCTCTCTAGTTGAAAAATAAGCTATTGGTCTTAGCTTATCACCGTATTGTTGTGTAAGTACGGAGGTCATGCAATAGCTTTTACAATCTACCATTTGAATGAATGTTTTATCATTAAATTTGGAAGGCCTAGCGCAGCACTGGACACCAAATGTTGTTTAATGTCACAGAAGGCCTTTTCTGCCTCTGTACTCCATTAAACAGGTGATGTAATTTTAAGGTTGTTTTCATACATTAATTTTGACAATGGTGCAACAATTTCTGCATAGTTTGGAATCCATGCTCTACAATAATTCGTCAGACCTAAAAATGATTATTATATGTTTCTTCGTCTGTGGTTTAGGATTTTTTAAGACTATAGCTCTCCTGTCTTCTAATATAGTCTTTCCTCCTATACTTAAATTATGGCCTAGATATTCGACTTGCCTTTTACATCATTGCAATTTATTTTTGTTAACTTTATGTCCCTCTTCTGTTAGATGATGCAGCAAGGCCAATGAATCCTTGCATGTCTCTCCATCTGTAGATGCCAGAAGACATGTGTGTTGTCATAACTTGTGAATAAATAGTTGGACGTTCACAGTAACCTTGCGGTAATCTCGTAAATGTATATATATATTTTTTTTTTCAAATGTGAATGCAAACCAAAATTGACTGTTATTTTCTATTGGTACTGAAAAGAATGCATTACTTATGTCCACTACTGTAAACACAGTAGCGTCTGGTCTTAATGAATTTAACAATGTGCGTGGGATTGGTACACATGCTGCTCTCTGTATTACTGCAGCTCATCACAAAAATAGAAGATAAAAATTTACAATTTATCTAACAGTCCCCATATGACTGGTGTGAGAGTTTGGTCCACATTGCTGGCAGTAAGTCAGATTCATTTCCAGTGAGGGTTAAACTCCACCAAGGCTGCTCTTTGTCACCAATTCTGTTCATTACCTTTATGGACAGAGTTTCTAGGGACAGCCGAGGTGTTGAGGGTGTCCGGTTTCATGATCTCAGTATTATGTCTCTGCTTTTTTGCAGTTAATGTGGTTCTGATGGCTTCATCAAGCCGTGATCTTCAACTCTTGCTGGAGTGGTTCACAGTGGAGTGTGAAGTGGCTGGGATGAATATCAGCACCTCAAAATCTGAGGCCATGGTCCTCAGTCGGAAAAGGGTGGCATGCCCTCTTTATGGGTCAAGGTAGAGATTGTGCCCCAAGTGGAGGAGTTTAAGTATCTTGGGGTCTTGTTTACGGGTAAGGGAAGAATGGTGAGGGAGACTGATAGACGCATCGGTCTGTTGTGGTAAAGAAGTAGCTGAGCCAAAAGGCAAAGCTCTCAATTTACCTGCAGGAACAAGATTGCGGCTACAAGCCGCCGAAATGAGTTTCCTTCGCAGGGTGTGCTCCTCCTTAAAGATAAGGTGAAAATCTCGTCATCGCTCTGAAACGCTCAGATTCGAGCCGCTGCTCCTCCGCATCAAGAGGAGCCATATGACATGGCTCAAGCATCTGATCAAGATGCCCCTTGGAAGCCTCCCTGGTGGGGTGTTCTGTGCACTTCTCACTGGGAGGAGGCCCCAGGGACAACCCTGGGCACGCTGGAGAGTCTGTCTCCTAGCTGGCCTGGAATAGCTCGGGATCCCACCGGAAGAGCCGGAGGAAGTGGCTGGGGAGAGGAAAGTCCGGGTTTCCCTGCTTAAGCTCCTGCCCCTGCAACCCAACATCGGATAAGCAGAAGAAAATGGATGGATGGATGGACTATAATATTAGAGCCTCACCAGCCATGAACCTTACTGCAAGTCACTGCAACAGTAATAATAAAAAAGCAGAATTTGTTCATTCTCTTTGGAAAGCATACGGTACAACATACTGTACAGACTGTAACACAGATAAAAGTTCATTAAACACAGTTTTCATTTTCAATGTAAACACGTGTTTGCGTTGCATGTACCGGCACTGAACATTCAACTCCATGAGTAAGAAAATGAAAATATTACAAACATGATGCAATGCAATTCTACACCACCAACATACTTTTTGATACAGCTCTTGAGTGTTATGTTATTGTGCTAAAAAAAGAAAAGAAAAACAAGCTGCTGAGGAAAACAACACCCTTTGATAGTCCCTGTGAGGGGAACTTTAATTGACACTCCTTAAGAAATATAACATTGCTATCTTTCCCACAGGTGGGAGTTGTTCAACTTCTTTGCTACATTGAAGGTCTCGAGCCCACCATCTTTAGACCCCTAAGCCAAGTCCTAACAGCTAACTCTTTCCTGACTGAGCCACAGCCAACTCAGTTTTGGGTTAAACATATTTAATTTACCAGGGAGGAATGGAAATTACTCACCATGAAATATGATTAGATTTTAGTGAAAAACTATTGCAAAAGACTCCCTAAAGGGGTCACAAATGGGGCTGACCTGTGATTTCGTTTAGTTTAAATCGCATTTTCCACAGGATTCTTTTATTTTTCTATTGAGAGGAAATTCTTGCACTGCAACTGTTTTGTCCAGGAGGTCAAACAAACACTTCCAATGTGCGCTTACTCAATAGCTGTGCATTTAACAAGACTCATTCAAGCCCAACGCAACTGGCTGCACACTTCCATCTGTTGTCCCTGCATCTTTATTTCCAATGAACACAATGCGTGCATATGCATGATGAATTCCTGGCTTAGCCATATGGAAAGAATCATGTTAAACAGTTCTCTCTTGCTATACAAAGATAATTGTACAAACTCCACTTTTATTTAATGCATACATTTATACAATTCTTATACTACAAAGGAAAATAGAATGTTAGGAAGTAATTTGGAAAAATATGAAAACAAAAAAATGCTTGAATTTATTTAATTCAAGGGACACATTATGGAAAATTTACTTTTTAATTGCTTGGATACAAATATTGAGTGGTATTTGTGCGATGGCGGCATGGGGACGACTGATTAGCACATCCACCTCACAGTTCTGAGGACCAGGGTTCAAATCCGGCCTCGGCTGTATGGAGTTTGCTTGGTCTCCCCAATAATTTCCTTATTTAATTATTTAATCATTAAAATAGCTGAATTTCCTGTTCAAATGCCTAGGAAGCGCAGCTACGAGTCATGTTGAGTCATCGCTCCCATGATGGTTCAAGAGACCATTCAGACAGGCTGTGATTGGTCCGTGGCTTCACACAAGAGACATTGGTGTTTCCTCATTACATCGCCAATAATATACGTTTTATCACACATGTCCTGCACTTACTGACGTTTAACAGACTGTCTAATATATTTAATGAAAGTGTGTGACATTTGGTCTTTCTTATCGACCAGAAAAAACAGTAAAAGTGCACAGTGGAGTCTGGTATGTACGGTGCCACAACCAGCATGTGGCAGTGTTTAGTTGAGCTTCATTGAGCTCCAGACGTCACGTTGACTGACTGACGTAGTCAGTGCCTCACCAATCATGAACCTCACCGCACGTCATTGCCGGTCTCCCCATACGCCAGTCCGGCCTTGCCGCTTGTCCACAAGCAGATGCGGCCACCGGCTGCTGTAAAAAAATAAATAAAAATAAAAAAAGAAGTCAGACAATTGGTGTCTGCTGTGGTTGGTGCTTATGCAGCTGATTGGCATTTGCAATACATCCATCCATCCATCCATTTTCTGAGCCGCTTCTCCTCACTAGGGTCGCGGGAATGCTGGAGCCTATCCCAGCCATCATCGGGCAGGAGGCGGGGTACACCCTGAACTGGTTGCCAGCCAATCGCAGGGCACATACAAACAAACAACCATTCGCACACACATTCACACCAACGGGCAATTTAGAGTCTCCAATTCATGCATGTTTTTGGGATGTGGGAGGAAACTGGAGTGCCCGGAGAAAACCCACGCAGGCATGGGGAGAACATGCAAACTCCACACAGGCCGGTCCTCGGAAATGTAAGGCTGACGCTCTAACCAGTCGTCCACCGTGCCGCCCCTTTTACAATACAGCTTTATGCTAATTTGTCACAAGAGTTGAAATCCTTTCAACACGAGCAAAAGGAGATGAGGCAAATATTTATGTATTCGTCCCCGATGTCACGGGCATCGCACATTTGCAATGACTATACAATACAGAATGTGATCAAGGTGGCGCGAGTAGTTCAATGTCTCGTGTTTCACTTATTCGCATTCGTGTCACGTCTTTCCTGTCGCCTTGTGCCATTTCGCGCCAACTGCGTTCTGTTTGTATTGATTTTACATATAATCATGCCGCGTGAAAACATCCAATTCGCGTGCAGTGTGAACGCAGCCTGAGGAATCTAGCCATGCAGCACTCATCTTTGGTGTAGGAGAACGTTAGCTTCCAGTCGCCAGGCAAACGCAAAGTGAAAACTGACAGGATCGAGTTCTTCAAACTATATACTTGCTATTTGGTGGAATTATGTAAAGTGACCGTGAATTACATATTACTTTTATAATTGATAGTTATCCAAGTGCAGTATTTGTGAAGCGATTAAAGGGTCCATATTTCTCAACTAAACTTTATTTACAAAACATTTTAAACTCAAACACAGCTGAAAACAAAGTGCTGCAAATAAATTTGAATCAAACTTTAAGAAAAACTATTAAAACAAAAACAAACAGAAAAACAATAAAAACACTAAAACAGATTCTGAGTCTTAAGCCGAGTTGAAAGCCAGAGAATAAAAATGTAGATCTAATGTTATTTATCCTCTTTGTCCATATGTGTGTGTGATGTGCACACACACACGCACACGCACACACACACACACACACACAAACACACACACAAATATGGACAAAGAGAGCCTACTCCCCGTTGATAGCTGGAATAGGCTCCAGCACTCCCGCGACCCTTGTGAGGATAAGCGGCTCAGAAAATGGATTGATGGATAGATATGGATACACACACAGACACACACACACACACACACACACACACACACACACACACACAGAGAAATAGGTGACTTTGTGGATGCTGAGCAGCTACTAATGTGCAGGGTTCACTGTATTTCCTTCCATGCTCTTGTTGCGTTTGTGCTAGCATCATTGCTAATGTAACTGTTCAGTGTTATATATCGATAATACACAGATGAGTGCATTAGCTTAGCTTAATGTAGATTGTTTGACTTGGCTTCTTTACCTTTTGAACATGCATTTGCCTGTTATTAATTCATTGCCATTGAAATTTATATACTGCATGTCAAATATGGATTAACTGGGAAGGGTGGCGATTGGCTGGCGTCCAGTTTGGGGTGTACCCCGCCTCTCGCCCGAGGATAGCTGGGATAGGCTTCAGTACGCCCGGGACCCTAGTGAGGATAAGCGGAACGGAAGATGAATGAATGAAGGAATGGCAAGGCTGGCATCGAATGAGTGGTTACAGCTGCCAATTTGTATTTCCCACATTTCAACACTTCACAATTGCAGGCAGAGCTCTAGAGCAAAACAAAACAAACAACCCCCCCCAAAAAAGACTGCTGATGTGGCGTTAAAAGAAGCATGTTCAAACACACACTGAAGAAAATGTTTTCATGCAGGATGTTTGTAAATCACAATCACACCCACAGCCTCCACTATTTGTCATACTTACTACGAGGAAATGATACTCATTGTGAGGCCATTTAAAGATGTGACAAAGAGGACAAGGGCAACTAATGTGATTTTTCCTTTTTTTCTTTTTTTTAAATAACATGGGTACATTACTACTTCTTCATGTCTGTGCAACACATTTATCACCTTCAAACAGTAACAGAAATACGTAATGTGGAAACTATTCATCTACAGTGTTTGCATTGCTAAGATTAGTCTAAAGAGAAAGTAATGTGTTACTTTGGAGCAAATACCAAGCCATTTGGACAGGTGTACAGTAAGTAAAGCCTTGGCTTTGATTCAGTTGTAACAAATGCATGCATGTCAGCGAGCAGAAGAAATGGCGAACATTTTCTATAAATGGAAGAAAAGAGCATGGAAATATCCAATAGACACAAAAAGAGAGTAAAGGAAGTGTCAGCTGCAAGACGATAACAATATATTTATTCAGTATGTTGTGGGGAGTGTCCCACGCGCATAGCCTTCTCTTGCTCTCGGCTTGTTTCTTCCCTCATCTTCATTTCCTACTTACATGAGCATGCTAAAAAGAGCAATATTGGTGACAGTTGGCAGGGTATATGCGAGGCAGCTGGACGAAGTGTACAGTACTTACTCCTCAAGTGTTGACTATAAGGTTAGGCATTTTCAAAGCTCACAACATATTTTTGGAAGAATTCTCTCATTCATTTGTTTGTTTTGATCATTTTTGTATTTTTTATTTTTTTTCTTGAGCTGTAATTTTCCCAAGTTGAGGAGATTAGCTGCTGAATGTGTGGCTGAGTTAAGAAGAAGCATCTGGAGCGCCAATAAAGCCAAGGTATTCTCTTCATAAAAAGAACCTAGATGGTTTTAGTTGTAGCATGTAGTAATGTCTGTTCTCTGATAGATTCTATTCTCATTTGCTCGCAATAGTCAGAGAATGGCGTAATCACTTCCGTGAAGTCAGGTTGCATCGCATGTCCTCGCGCAAGGAGCGACCGCTATTTATTTTGCCTGTCTGTCTTCCTGTCATTATCTTTCATTTTGTGTCTAGACTTGTCTCCGAGTTTGCCTGCTATCTGCTTGCCCAGATGGGCCTTGTGACCTTGTGCCCCCTTTGCATCGCAGGTGGAGCGGGAGAGAGGAGATGGCAGAGGGCAACGCGGCCAGCCACCCCCAAGTCTTTGTGGTGGACAGCCGAGCCAGCTTCTTCCCCCTGCCCAGACCTGCGAAAAAAACACGATGGACTCTGATAGGGCACAAGTTTCTTCTGCTGGTGGTGACGCTTGGCGTGCTGGGACTTGTTGTCGAGGGATGTTTCGTCTATAAACTTTACATGAAAACCAAGGTGAGATTCATGTCTGCATATCTTTGCCTTTTCAACTAAAGATGAACGTGCTTAGTGTTTTGCGTACATTTCTCCATCGGAAATTTCCCTGTTCCTTACGATCACAATCTTTCTCTCTTTTCTCTTTCTCTCTCTCTCTCTCTCTCTCCCTCTCTCTCTCTCTCTCTCTCTCTCTCGCTCTCTATCTGCACACACACGCACACACACACACACACATAGGCTGCAATTCAACTGAACATCCCCTTTATGCTTAGCATTCACTCTTAAGTCACATGCCCATTGTGTCAAATGTCTCAAGTGGTTGATACGGTCTCTCACGTTCCAAAAATAAATATTACAATACATTTTGCACTTTGCAATTTATTACATACAGTACTGTGCGAAAGACGCTAATGTATTGAATAAAAGACGCTAATGTATTGAATGAAAGAATAATAATAGCTTTTCTCAAATACTTTTAAAACTTTTTTTGTTCCACTGACAATGACAAGATTTAAGATTAACAGCCTCCTATAATGGTTTACTGAAAGTGTAAGGAGAGGTCACTCAAAATAGTTCAGACCCTACTACTCTATGGAAGCGTTATATATTGTATTCTTTTTTGGCGTTTTCCCCTTTTTTCCCCTGGTTGTTTTTGTGTTTTTTTTTTGTTGTTAGTTTGCTCTTTCAGGTTGTGTTCTAAAGCTTTGAGGGTCTTTAATTGTCCTTCTGGTGCACAATGTGCACAGATAATCAAAATGGCATTTGCCTGTGTCCTGGTATAATCTTGACATTATAATCATGAGTGAAGTTCAAATAGTAGTTATTCTGATAGTCGTTTCAGTCATTTAAAAAGAAAAAGTATATATATATATATATATATATATACACAATATATTTGTACAAAGAATTTAATATTGAATTTACAAATGTAATGGTATTGGGAAACACATTGAGTTTGTGTGTGTGTGTGGACATCTTTCAAATTGCTACATTAGGGCCCTCATTGGTTTTGTAAACCTCAACAACAAGACTTCCTGCCCTTGAACTTGTGACATCTTGTGACTTTCTCCTTTCTTCTCGCTTTCCCCTTGCAGGCATTTTCCATCTGTGTGTCGGATCCTCTCTGTCAAAACATGTCCAACTCTAAAATATTTGCTGAGCAGGTAAGATTGAATGAATGAGTGTGTCAGTGCCTAATAAGTCACATTACACTTCCAAATTGCTCAAGGTTTACTGTAGTTCTTTTTTCTCTCTCTTGCAGGTTGGCGCATTGAAAGGCCGAGTGGCATCTGAAGGTATGATTATTATGTTGAAATGTAAACAAAACAGACAGCATTACAATGTCAATGCCATCACTTAAAAATGTCCTTATTATAAACACTAAGTTTGTACAAAGATCGTTAGATACCTAATCCTGAGGTCTGTGTGGATGATTCAATAGCTGAGTCTTCTTTACGCCACAAACTAGTGGCGACTGAGACGAGTATGGCTCTTGTGGCTGCAGCCAAGTAGGATAAACATGTCTCAATTGCTTCATGATGCAATCAATCAACAATCCATTTCACACACTTGACAGAATTCTTAAAGATACAGCATAATCAATAGATTAATATATGATGATGCCCACCCTTAATAGACGGATCGGTAAGCTTTAAAACAGATTAATTAGATGTATAGTTGTACTGATGGATTTTCTCCCTCTTATGGCAACAGGAGGCCCCAATGAGGTTCACCCAGTGTCAACTCTGCTGGGGCATAAGCCCTTCGCTCACCTGATGTGTAAGAGTCCTCTTTTAATAAACCACCTAAAATACTACACAAAATCCAAATTGACATGAACTCCTTGAATGTCTTGGTGAACCCCCCCCCATCTTTATTTCAGGCAGTAGCAATCCTGTCGGGGAGAAAAATGTGGTGCAATGGGTTGACAAAGATGGCGACGCCATCACCCACCAGATGAGCTACAACAATGGCCGCCTGTTGGTGGAGCAGGACGGTTACTACTACCTCTACTCCAAAGTGCAGATAAATGCTGTCGAGGTTTGTTCTCTCATCCAGCACAAAGTGATGAAAGACACCATGGCATATGACCAATCTATAGAACTTATGAAATCAAAGAGGTTAGTGGGCGCCTTGTTTCCTCCCTCTCTTGCTGCACAACCATTTCCAGTGTATTCTCAGTCTGGATGGGCACCACTCTGACTTCTTCCTCCAGGTCCCGCTGCTGGACCCCAAAACCTTCAAGTGTGATGTCATCAGGTGGGGAGGATATATGGGACAGTTACCTGGCGGGGATCTTCCACCTGCTGTCCGGAGATCAAATTTTTGTCACATTAGATAGTATACAGACGTTGCGTCCTGGACCTACTGAAAATTTTATGGGAGCCTTTATGATATCTCCAGAGAAAAAAACAAGCAAACAAACAAACAACTAATCGCACATTTGACTCATTGTGATTAACGTCTTCCTTTCTCTTTGTATGTATTAGAAGCACTTGTGGAAAAAGCAGCAAATGATTGTAATCTCATGAAACTGTATCTGATATTCAGACTACATTATTTGTTGCTTGAATAAAATACTGTCTCTTGATTGGTCTGCATATTAACAAAATATGTAATGAATACAACCAGACTGTGAAAACATCCTCTTAAGTTTGTCTGCAAGTCTATTAAGCGTCCCAAGCACATATAGACAAACCATAAACTTAGAGGCCACCCACATTAGATAGTCAAAGATTTATTGATGTGTTGTAAAACACGCACCTTGCAAAAAGCAATGTGTGTGTGTGAAGAGCAGGATGTGGTGCGGTAAGGATGCAAGAGGATAGAAGGGTGACCAGAACAAAGATGCTGAAGCTGGTGTGACTGACTCAGCGTTTCCTTGCAATGCAGAAAGGACAATTGTATATACATATACAATTTCTCTCTCTCTCTCTCTCTCTCTCAATCAATCAATCAATCTATCTATCTTTCTATCTATCTATCTATCTATCTATCTATCTATCTATCTATCTGTCTGTCTGTCTGTCTATCTATCTATCTGTCTATCTATCTATCTATCTATCTATCTATCTATCTATCTATCTATCTATCTATCTATCTATCTGTCTATCTATCTATCTATCTATCTATCTATCTATCTGTTCTCTCCCTATCTGTTCTATATATGTTCGAAGGTGTGCACAGGATATCTTACACACACACACACACATTAGAGAGAGGAAGTAAAAATAAACAACTGTGATAATGTGGTTGCACAAGTGCACACACCCTCTTAAAGATGGGGATGTGGCTCTTTTCAGAATATAGCAAGCACAATTAAACACGTTAAATGGCAGTCAACACACAATGTCCTGATAAACATACCATCCTATAAAATACTTTTTGAAAGGTGAATAAATTGAATATTCTTCAATGGCCGAGTCAGTTACCTGATCTCAAATCGAGCATGCTTTTCACTCAAGACAAAAGTAAAGGCAGAGAGACCCACAAACAAGCAGTCAGGTTGAAGGTTACTGCATTGAATGCCTGGCAAAGCAGGCCCTCGCCAGGGTGGAAACTCAGAATGTGCTCCAGAATTCAGGTAGTCATTTACCACAAACTATTTCCATCTAAGTCATACAAATTGTGGTTGTTGTTGTAATTATTGTTACATCATCTTATCAAAACACTTCTGAGCCCCTGAAAATGGATTTACTCTGCGTGAAATGGTTTCAATTCCGAAATGGTAAAAACATCTTTAATTAAAGTTGAAAGTTTATACTTTAATTATGTCTTGACTTATATTTACAAACCATTGTGACGATGGAAAGAGGAAATATCGGGGGGGAAAAGTCATTGTCAAAATACTTCTGCATCTTACTGTATAAATGTATTTGTAAATAAAAGCACCATTCTGAGAAAAAAGGGCATGCAAGGCTTCAACAGGCAATGTTGACAAAGACAGCATGATATGAAAGTGACATGGAGAGTGTTTAGATAGAATAATTGGGTTATTTCCTGTTGTAAGCCCCAAATCAACACATGCACATCTCCTGTGCACACCTTAGAACATGAAAGTTGGCCATTATGTGGTTGATGGCAACCTGCAAGAAGCAATTTAAACTCTCCTTTACTCTGAATTTACATCTGTTCCGTTATAATAGAATATTTTTGCCAAGAATTATTTTTTTTACAGTACCTCTCCACCGATTATCTTTCCATAAACAAAAAGAAAATATCAATTTTTAATTTAGATGCTGTTTTTTTTCTAAATATCTTGTCTGACGAGATCCAATGCAAGTGTTCAAAATGGATTGAAATAGTCAAAGATGCCTTAACATTATGTTTATTATTGTGGTTGGTTTGCAGTGGTGTAAAACTATAATAATAATAATAATAATATACATTCAATTTATAATTGAATGTATATATGTATATATAATAAGATAATAATTATTGTATACATTCAATTTGATGCAACTATGTCATCTCCATGCTGTAAGGTGTTTTTGGCACTATAAAAATAAATCAACAGGAAGTGATGCATTGTTACTTCCCGCTACATGCAACAACAGGGAACTTTCCCCTTCGCTAGACACTTTTCAAATATTCCACTTGTACATTGCCACAATCACTGTCACAGACGTCATTTTCTCCTTTTCATGCATGCGCGCACACATATATTTATTTCCATGTTAATATGGATACAATCACCACTATGCAGTTTGTCCATTGGATTTAACATTGCTTCATCACATTTTGCAAGTCCAAATTTTGAACATCATACAATACATCTGATCTTTTGGTTCCACTTTATTTTAAAGGTTCCCAAATGTATAGCTACATCACCGCATTTTACACTTGAAAGGAAATATGTTATATTTCCTCATCAACCTGTTCATTTACTGGCATTGTTAGATTAACTTCAGATTTGTATTTTAACTAGAAAACTATTGCATGGAAAATTCAATCAAATCATTTTTGAGTGTGCTCCAATGGTTTCGCAGGGATTGAAGTTCTGAAACTTCATTTTATATAGGCCTGTGATGCATTTGACCTATTAATTTGTTTTTATTTAGCAAAACTGAAGTGCTCAGTAAATATGTTATGCTATTCACTGGGTAACAAATCACATCTTCTGCTGTCTATTGTGTTAAAACCAAATGAGTGATTTACTGTCAGTGTTGCAATGTTGTGAGTCTGTGACCTTACATTGACTGTGATCACATTGCTGCTTATTATCCAACATGCTATGAAGTGAATCCAGATGAGAACCTTGTAGCCATCTATAAAATCAAAAGAGAACCAGCAACTCAAATAAAAACTTGAAGAGGATTGCACATTAACACTCATGTAGTGTTATCGACCTACAATAACATCATATTTGACATATAGCAACCTGCAACATAAGTAGTCCCATGTTGTTAAATAAATATGCACGTCATTACAAAAAGTCAAAAAGATAATAAGTGTCTAGTCCATATCTCCTCCCTGATTGCAACGTCTCTTCTTTTGCATCCTTTTTCAGGAGAGGTCCGCGGAGTCTCTCATGCTGTGCTCCTGTTACATTCTTTAGTTGGGTTACTTGCAGGTCACATGCAAGCAGTTCTGATTTCAGACGTTAGTCCACGAGGAACATGCCCAAGTTAGAACCGTTGAGCTCCAGCTTCCAGTTCTGCAGCCCCTCCTTTGGCACGCTCATGTGGGTGAGCAGCCTCGTGTTGGTGTCCAACCAGCCTACTGTCCAGCACCTCTTGCTCTCTTGTTCGGACTCCGCGAGAAGGTGAACTTGGCAGCTCAGCTTGTCCCCCACACGGACACTCAGGAGGCCAGCACTGCACCTGTACGTGCAGGTCAGGTTGAGGTTCAGGTATATGAAGTAAGTCCCCGCACGTCTGGGCCGCAGCAAGTGTTGCTTTGAGTCAAACTGGAAGTTGCTTCCAACAGACTCCCCGGCACTGTAGTGGACTGGATCCCACTGAACGGTTGAGTTCCCCAACTTGCCTGTCGGAGACAAACACATCCAATTAGGAACATGCACTTGCTTATGCCTGGATCAGACTGCAAGACAGATTTAGTCCCTCACGATTGCACTGACAGACTACTGTCATAATATCTTGCCGTGTCTCGGTCAGACAATGGCAACACTGCATGGCATGTATTACGATAGGAACACATTTGAGGTAATATTCATGTACTTTTAATAATGCTACCAAGCAGGCAACATCAGGTTATTGCGCTAGTTAGTGCTAGCACTAACGCTTGTACGTAAACATACCAGCGTTCTGTTGATTCATGCTCTAAAGCTTCGGTTAACATTGGTTTATGTGCGCGAATAAACGTTGAGCACGCCGAGCAAGGGAGGCAATGCGCCGGTCACAATACACAATCCCATTGGTTCAAATGCGCAGTCCTATTGGTTGACGTCAAGGCGCTATGTCGGGGGGTTCTGTTTTATATGTCACACTACATGGAAGATATCCCAAAAAATCAACCATGCTAGACTTTTGATTTTGGTGTCGGAGGTCAATTGCAGGGCCAAATCGTTGGTCATGGATTATGTCACACTACAAGAAGTTTTGTTGTTCCCGACAAAATATGTTGGGCCTGATCGATAGCAAATCGAGCCAATAACGGGGCAAAAATGCTTCAGTCTGATCCCACCTAGCCAATCTACTTATGCCCCCTTCCACCTCTGAAATATCAGAACAATAGCCCCAAATATTATGGATTTCATGGACATTAAGCTTGTTCCTCATTAAGCTTTTTCAGTATAGTGAGCGTCTATGGAGAGGAAAACGTTTAGCATCCATAAAATCCAAAATATTGGGCCGATCATTGTAATATTTTCAGAAAAATGATAAGTCATAAGAATTACACTCACAACATTGACAAAACATGTGTGAATCGCGGCTATATTTGTGAATTTGAAAAACGTGCAAGTAATTTGGGGATTTGAAACACACACCTGTAAATCGCAGATATATTTGTGGATTTGAGACATACAAACATAAAATCCTAAATATTTGGCCGATTGTTTAAATATTTTTCGAGGTAGAAGTGGGCATAAGTAGAGCTGTCCACATCATTTTTCGGTGACGATTGATCGCAGTTTTCAGACATTAAGCGACATTAAGCCTTTTTTACGTTAAGCGTTTTCGACGACTCCCCTAAAAGGTGTGAGCGGTTATTTGTTCATTACGTGCTATGCTACGGGCAACCCAGTCAGTCACCTGCGATAAGCTCCAGCTCACCTGCGACCCTACTCAGGATAACCACAATAAAATGGATGGCTACGTGTTAAATTTGCATTTCACCCAAAATACGCAGACTTACTTGAGACTGCCTCCAAGAAAGCAAAGTTCTGCATCTGTCAACACACAGACAATAATGATATACTGTAATAAGTCATATGTATGCAAGATAAGATCACGTGTAATTGATTACTTAATGTATTTTTTTTTTTTTAATCCAAATGTACCTGGTATGCCGGACTCGGTGAGAGTCCTCTTAGTTCTGCCGTTGCAAATTGAAACGGCTTCAGCGGGGAGTCCACTTGGGAGCTCAGCTTCATCAGAGCCGGCACACACGCTGCAGCCACAACAGTGAGCGCTGCAAACAGGACCAGGATGGAAACCACCACGCACACATCCAGACACCGTACACGCTCGCGGCCTTTCTTCTCCTGACACTCAATGTCCATGTCTTTAGGTCCCAACAATGCGCACATGGGGACGGCTGAGGGCACGAGACGTCGAATTGTTCAGCGGGTAACCTCCACAGGATGGCGGCTCTCTGCACCACGGTCCGGTCCGGTCCACGAGATTGAACGGAGTGTCGTCGAGCCGGCCCTTTTATAGTGTTATAGTGAGAGTTCGGTTTCACACTCAAGAGGAAAAATCACGGAAGTCACGGGTTTCCCTCCTCGCCGCTCTCACGCCGCCGCCTCCTCCTCCACGATGCATTTTCCGGGGGCGTGAAAACTTTCCGAGACTCCCTGATGTTTCGCAACCTCCTGCCGCAGCCGGACGCGCCAGCGACAGAGGAAGAGAAACCGGTTCCATCACTCGAGTCTCCTCACACTTGGCTCATACTGTCAACTCGTAAAAAAAAAAAAAAAATTAAAAAATGACACAAGAGCGCGTCGAACACGTGAACCTTTCAAATCTATAAATTAATCAATGCAAAAAAACAACAACAACAAAACGGCCGACTCTACATACTTTGCATTCGAATAAATCAACATCAACAAAACCGGTCAACCTGTCAAATCCATATGAATACAACAAAAACAAAACTTTAGACCAGTCATATCTACAAATAAACAAACAAAGCAACAGCCTCAAAGCCTATCCGATCTATAAATAACTGAAACAAAAACGCCTGTTAAGCGGTTAAATCTAAAAATAAATAATAATTTCGCGGGGGGTTGTAGTGTTTGACATTCAACATCAAGCTAAAAAAAAAAAAAAAAAGTTATCTGGCGCAATTCTGGCAAAACTACAACAAACGGTTTCGACGCTCATGCCAACTAACAAGATGAAAGTGTTCATGTGACGTCAGGAATTCCCCGTCATGTGGGCGGGGGGTGTGACAACTGGAAGGGAGAGCAAATGTGAGGCAATCGCTTTCCTGACGTCTTCTCTGTCGTATTTGTTTTCATTGTGTTGCTTTATCAGAACAGAATAAACACATCCATCTATCTATCTATCTATCTATCTATCTATCTATCTATCTATCTATCTATCTATCTATCTATCTATCTATCTATCTATCTATCTATCTATCTATCTATCTATCTATCTATCTATCTATCTATCTATCTATCTATCTATCTATCTATCTATCTATCTATCTATCGCACAAGCTGTAGCTCCTGCTTCCAAGGTTTGACTTACAGTCAGAGTTTCCTGCAACACTTGGGAATAGACTTTACAAGGGAGACTGAGGAATAGGTGTCCCAACAACACACCCATCAGTCTCAATTCTTTCCAGTGTGCCAATCCGGAGGTACTACAGTGGCCCCGTCTAACGCTTCCTGTCCTAATGCCAAGTGTACTTATCGACACCTTTGTGTTTTTTATTGACACAAATCGGTTGGCGCAGAAGACCAATAACATACCGCTACATGAGTTCAGATCAGGGCGGCTGTTCTACCAAATCATTGTGCTCCAGGCCCCATGAGCAATACATGTAGTCACTCTTCGAAGCTCTGCCGGTGACCAAATATGATTGTCTGTTCAAATTTTTACACTTAGCAAAGGGGAACTATTAAAAGGAGTCACTGATGGTGTGGTGGTACACTCGCCTGACTTTGGTGCAGGCAGCGTGGGTTCAGTTCCCACTAAGTGATGGTGTGAATGTGAGTTGCGACTGGTTGTCTGTGTCTATATGTGCCCTGTGGCTGACTGGTGACCAGTTCAGGGTGTAGTCCACCTTTTGCCCGAAGTCAGCTGGGATAGACTCCAGCGCCCCGCGACCCTAACCTGGATAAGCGGTGTTTAAAATGGAAAGATGGAAGTATGTGGTTCATACTGGGTGGGATTTTTTCTTTTAAATAGTTTTTAAAAATAGTCATGACTAAAAAGTGAGGCAATGATAGGTGTTATTATTATAAAGTACGCCGCATGATTAAGATGCGGTATGTTAGGCTCATCTGGCTCTCAGCCAAATTGATCTTGGCTCAGGCTTTTTGTGTGGAGTGTGGACAAGTCCTCTCTGTGCCTGCGTGGGTGTGCTCCACGTACTGTACTCCAGTTTTCTCCCACGTTCCTAAAACATGCTTCTAAGATTACCTGCAGCCTCTAAATTTCCCATAGGTGTTCAGATTCAGAGTCAGATTAAGACAACTTTATTGATCCCGTATGGGCAATTTGTTTACAGCTTTCAGATCCAGGTGCACATTCAGCCACAACAAACAACCCAGAGTAACCACATCAGGACAAAGTAAATCGTTTACGGGACCAGTGCAAAGGATACATCAATAAAACTATAATAAAAAAAAAATATAACACAATAAGACCACACCACATGTGAATGGTTCTTTGTCTATACTGTATGTGACTTGCAACCAGTCCAAGGTGTACACCATCCCACCTCACCCACAACTCTAATGAGGTTTAGGTTTATATATTGAAGTGGTAGAAAATTGATGGATGGATGATATTCAGAGCGTGGGACCGATTGTAATAGTGTTGATTGACAATGATGGCTTCATTAGTTAATTGAGCCATGCTTCCTACCCATGTACTGCATACAGTATTTTATTTTGTTGCAATTTTTTTGAACGCTTATGTATCGAGACTCCAGTAATTTATCAGTGGCTAATTATATAAAATATTTGTTGAAGTTCATCAAGGCACCTGAGACAGCTATGGTGTTCTTCAAATCTGGGAAAGGAGTCCTGCAACCTTATGTGCAGCTTTTGTCATAACACGTTGCTGTAATTGTTGATGAAGGGTTGTGTGTTGCAGGTGAGCAAGAGTGGCAAATTAATGGTTAGAACTTGCAATACTGTTTGTTGGCAAGTCTGTTTCCATCAGTAAAGTTAATATATTGCATAATTATGGTATCTCTGGATACTCCGGTTTCCTCCAAAATTAAAAAAACATGCATGGTCGCTTACAATTTTCAAGCTTTTTTTTTTAAATCGCAGGGCACATATAAACAAACAACCATTCGCACTCACATTCATACCTACAGGCAATTTAGAGTCTTCAATTAACCTACCATGCATGTTTTTTGGGATGTGGGAGGAAACCAGAGTTCCCGGGAAAAACCCACACAGGCACGTGGAGAACATGCAAACTCCACAAAGGTGGGGCCGGGGATTGAACCCCAATACTCAGAACTGTGAGGCAGACGCTCTAACCAGACGTACACCGTGCCGCCCTGTATCACCACATAAAAAAAATAAAAAAAATAATTTTATCATATTTTTTTTTAATATATAAATGACAGAAAACTTCCCACTCTGTACGAACCACAAACTTCCTTTCATTAAATTTCTCACCTGCTAACCGTGCAGATTTCAACAGCTAATCATATTTTTTTTGTCACCAGGAGTGCTTCTTCAAAGAGTGTTTGGGCGACAGATGGGATACACCCTGGAGTGGTCGCCAGGCAATTGCTGGTCACATACAGACAAACAATCATTCACATTCACATTCACAGGTAATTTAGAGCTTTCAATTAACCAAACATGATTTTTTTGGGAACGTGGGTAGAAGCCAGAGTACCTGCAGAAACACCACACAGAAAGGCCTGAGAGAAGAGTGGAACCTTTGACTGTGAGGTAAACATACTACCCACATCGTGATGCACCTTTTAATTGACATGCATATGACTTTATAGTCATACGATGAATAGTAAACAATCAAGATAAAATAGAAGACAATAAATTATGACATCAATACAGTGATTATTTGGAATCAAAGTTTTAGTATTTTCACACTCAAAAAGCAATTCGCACTGTGCTCAGAAAAGAGGGGGAAAAGATCAAATTAGATTTAAAAAAAAATGATTTGGATTCATCACAATATGACAAATAACAATATTATTTTTCATTTCCTGATGTGCTTGGGCTACCTTTTCTGTTTCAGATGTGTGAAGTCCACTGAAACATTTTGCACTGAAAAAGTTGAAATGGCAATGTCTCCCCAGATGATGTAATCACACATGACGTGCTGACTTTCAGGTCAGTGCTTCGCTAATTCGAATTATCATAAGAAACGACAACTGCGAAAAACAGTGGGTGTGATGGGGAAATGTGCGGACTGAGATGTGAAAGTCAGCATGTCGCACTGATGACAGTATCACAGCCAGTCAGGAAAAGTCATGTAATCACTGTGAGCCAGAAACACAAGCCTTTGTTCCTTAATCAAACCACAAAAACATACATACCCAACATCTCAAATCCATCTATGATGCTTATCTTCACTCAGATTGAGGGTGAGGGGCCACGAGAAGCGGAGAGCACCCTCATCAAGATGCCAGCCAATTGCACGGCACATATGGACAAACAACCAGTCACATTCATATTTACAGACAATTTACAGATATTTAGAGTCTTGCGTGTTTTTTGTTTTTTTTTTAATGTGGGAGGAAGCCGGAGTACCTGGCGAAACCCACGCAAGCACAGGGAGAACATGCAAACCTCACACAGCATGGCCGAAGCCCGGATTCGAACCCAGGACCTCAGAACTGTGAGGCGGGTGGGATAACTTCTCATCCACCTGTGGTCTGATATAATTTAAAAAGTACAATAAAATAATGAAACTAGGCTGAACAAAAAAAAGAAAAGTGACCCTCAACTTACCTGTAATATTTTGCTGCACATCCTCTGCAGTCTCACCATTTCTGTAGCTCTCAGTACACCTTTTTGGCTAAGAATAAATCAGAATGAGAATGTCTTAATTGGCATTATAACAAGTACAATGACAGGCATGTTGGCTCACTCCTCATGAGCAAACTGCTCTAACGCTCAGGTTTCTCCAAACTGTGTGTTTCAGGGCCTTTGACGGATGTTTAATAACAATGAGGCTCTTCCAAATTGGCAGGAGTGTTATTCATTTTCTCCTTCCACATGTTAATGCTATCAAACAATTCACACTAAAAGCAGCAGGCATTCAATAGCCTCTTTCCCTCTGCCATTATCTTCTTAAACATCGGACTTATAATTCCATAGTGATATTTTGCCAATTTTGCACATCTGTTGTGACATTATTACGGGATTCATTCTTGTCGCTTCATGATGTTACCTTATTTGCATTACTGTTGTTGATCAGTATTACGATACCACTGGAGACCCTAAATTGCTTGAAGACTCTTTGCACAATTGTCATTGTATCAGCATTACCGCACTACTGGTCCCCTTACATTGCTCAACGACTCCCCTGTACGTATGCATTTATGTCCTATATATATATATATATATATATTTGTGGCTTGTTTTCTGCAGAACTAGAGTGGCTCCAACTATTGGAGAAACATTCCTTGTGTTTTTAACATACACGGCCAATAATTATTCAGATTCTGGTTCTTAACCATTCTCGGGTGGTTTTAGCAGTGTTATCCGTATCCTGTTGGATGACCTACAACTGAAACTAAGCTTAAACTACATTTTTCTCAAGAATGCCTGGATAGATTTGATTGTTCCCAGCAGAGATTCAAGACACGCTCTACTGGATCCAGCAAAGCAGCCTCAGAACCTAACTGAACTTTCTCCATGGTTCACAGTAGCTAGTGTTCTTTTCTTTCTGTATGCTTCTTTTTTGTATCTGTTGTAGACTTGATGTGACTTACCAAAAAGCTTCCGTTTTTGTCTCATTTGTCCAAAGGACATTCACCCCCCAAGCTTTGTGGCTTGTCGATATGCATTTTATCAATCAATTCTAAGTTCAACCACTTAATGAACAATTTTGTCAATTTGTGTACGTGTGATTTATTTTTGTTTTTTCTTATTCACTGTCTTTTCACACTTAAAAAAGGGCCGACTGTTTCACAATGAATTAGACCACGCTGACACTCAACAGAGGAGAAAAGATGGCTTTACTGCCACCTAGCTGATAAACCACTAAAACTACATTACAAAACCAGTGGACGCATGAATTCACTTTCCTTAAATACAGGTCGAACACAATTCATTTTGCGATGTTGAATTTAAAATATTTATATATTGAATTGGTTCCAACACACACAATCTTAATTAAGTGCACAAGCAAAAACATTTTAAGTAACATGTTTTACTGCCATCCAAGTGTAAAATAAAGCAAAGGGCTTTAATTGTCACAATTAGGGTTTTCGAAGGCGAGGAAGGCAAGGTAAAAACGTGGAGGACCCAGGTGCAGGGAAGCAGGGAGGCAGGGAGGCAAGGCCGGTGTGCAGGAGTCTCAAAAAATGATATTTAATTTCCAAAGAAAGGCAAACAAGGAACACGGATAAAGCAAACTAAACAAAGTCCCACAACAGAACAACAAGAAACACTTGAACGAACCTAAAACTGGAAACAAAACATGACTGTTGAAATAACTGAGTGACAACTGACAACTATGATGTGGCACAGACAGAGACAATAACACCTGACAACGAAAACGAGCCGACAATAACTGAAAGAAACCAGGGAACTAAATACAAAGAGATTGACGAGACAACGAGGAACACCTGGACAAGACACAAGCGGCTGGAGGGAGCTGATTGGTCGACACGAGGTATAAGGTTGATGACAACAGGTGGACACAATAAATAAATGAATGAGCACACGACATGAACAACATGGAACACAGGAAAACATGAAACAAAACAAACCAAACCAAACCACAACCCAAAGCAAAACACAGATCATGGCAGTAATGAGACATTAAAACAATTCAAATATGGCAAATGAAGGCATTTAAGCATGCACCTCGTGCAGCACATTTTGTAAACATTGCCACTTCAGTGTGTACTACTGTGAAAGGACGATTATACGCGACAATACAAAAAGCCACCATTTGGCAGGCTGACACATTTGAAGACGTTTTGACAGACAACTATAGACATGCCCACTCAATTCAATACTGCTGTGACGTAACGCAGCCTCGTTCGCAGTAGTCACGTGATGTTCGGCATGTTTGAACAAAGTGTCGAAATACTGCTTCTTCGCCACCCCTGGGTTTCATTTGGTCGAATCTGATTCGAGTTGCAGGCTCGTCAATAACATCCCCAGTTTTCTGCCTTGAAAAACATGATAGTGTGGAGCCAAACAGGGTGGCCGTGGCCGCCGTTTGCTTGGCTGCTCCCACCGCCACCCCTGGCCACCACGGAGCTCCGCCCCTGCCCAATCTGTCAGGTAGTGCCTGCGCCACGGCCTCCGCCACCTGGGCCTCCACTCAGAGGGGGCCACGCTCAGGGGCCCGGTCGGGGTGTAGAGGCGACCAGCCACACCCCCTGGGAAACCCCCAGAACTACCTTCATCCCCAAATCTGCAAATCTCCCCTCTGAGTGAATGCCCCGAGTGAATAGAATCGTTATGTAAGTTATTTTTAATTTTTTTTCCCAGTTTTCAATATTAAGGGTGTTGATGTTCTAACTGTGCATAATGTTACGGTGGCTCACAATAATATTGAATATATATATTTTTTTAGAAATAAAACCTCTGCCTCAATTTTGAAGGAACACTTAGGACTACTACACTACAGTATTTTAATGGAGGTCATAATGGTGGTACTTGGTGCAATAGGCTTGAGAAACACTAAAGTACGATGTACTACAGTATATACAGTAACATATTCATTGTTGTGTATACAGTAGCAAATTGTATTGGTGTGCTGTACTTGTAAGGAGCTGCAAGAAAACCAGAAATGGCTGGGGCCTGAATCAAAAGGATGGGCGTTGATTGGCGCCACCTCTAATTGGGTGAAGAGAGTCACATGGCTATCAGATCCCCTTGCATCCCTGGGAAACTTAAAAATTTGTACTGCTACATATATACAAATTCTAATTGATAATAGTGCTCCCTGGAACTCTGTGATAGTGTAATTATATATAACTAATTTAATTAATTGCCCTAATATTTTTTCCCATTTTGCCAAATAATTTACTACTGTACAGTATAATGTTTTTGTTTGTTTTCTTTCATTTTGTTTCGTGACAGGCGGCACGGTGGGCGACTGGTTAGAGCGTCAGCCTCACAGTTCTGAGGACCCGGGTTCAATCCCCGGCCCCGCCTGTGTGGAGTTTGCATGTTCTCCCCGTGCCTGCGTGGGTTTTCTCCGGGCACTCCGGTTTCCTACCACATCCCAAAAACATGCATTAATTGGAGACTCTAAATTGCCCGTAGGCATGACTGTGAGTGCGAATGGTTGTTTGTTTCTATGTGCCCTGCGATTGGCTGGCAACCAGTTCTGGGTGTACCCCGCCTCCTGCCCGATGACAGCTGGGATAGGCTTCAGCACGCCCGCGACCCTAGTGAGGAGAAGCGGCTCAGAAAATGGATGGATGGATAACAAAATCAAACATGAATCTCCAAATCAAGATATTGTTGAACAATATCATTTAATCTAAAACATAATAAATAAAATATTTTTAAAATAAAATATTTGTACAACCCCAATTCCAATGAAGTTGGGACGTTGTGTAAACATAAATAAAAACAGAATACAATGATTTGCAAATCATGTTCCACCTGTATTTAATTGAATACACTACAAAGACAAGATATTTAATGTTCAAACTGATAAACTATTGTTTTAGCAAATAATCCTTTACTTAGAATTTTATGGCTGCAAAAAAAGCTGGGACATATGGCAAAAAAGACTGAGAAAGTTGAGGCATGCTCATCAAACACCTGTTTGGAACATCCAACAGGTGAACAGGCTAATTGGGAACAAGTGGGTGCCGTGATTGGGTATAAAAGGAGCTTCCCAGAATTGCTCAGTCATTCACAAGCAAAGATGGGGCGAGGTTCACCTTGTGAACAAGTGCGTGAGAAAATAGTCAAACAATTTAAGGATAATGTTCCTCAATATACAATTGCAAGGAATTTACGGATTTCATCATCTATGGTCCATAATATCATCAAGAGGTTCAGAGAATCTGGAGAAATCACTGCATGTAAGCGGCAAGGCCGAAAACCAACATTGAATGCCCGTGACCTTCGATCCCTCAGGCGGCACTGCATCAAAAACCGACATCAATGTGTAAACGATATCACCACATGGGCTCAGGAACACTTCAGAAAACCAATGTCAGTGAATACAATTCAGCGCTACATCGGTAAGTGCAACTTGAAACTCTACTATGCAAAGCAAAAGCCATTGATCAACAACACCCAGAAACGCCGCCGGCTTCTATGGGCCCGAGCTCATCTAAGATGGACTGATGCAAAGTGGAAGAGTGTTCTGTGGTCCGACGAGAATTGTTTTGGGAAATTGCGGACGTCGTGTCCTCCGGACCAAAGAGGAAAAGAACCTTTCGGACTGTTATGGACGCAAAGTTCAAAAGACAGCATCTGTGATGGTGTGTTAGTGCCAATAGCATGGCTAACTTACACATCTGTGACGGCACCATTAATGCTGAAAGGTACATACAGGTTTTGGAGAAACATATGCTGCCATCCAAGCAACATCTTTTTCATGGACGTCCCTGCTTATTTCAGCAAGACAATGCCAAACCACATTCTGCACGTGTTACAACAGCGTGGCTTCGTAGTAAAAGAGTGCAGGTACTAGACTGGCCTGCCTGCACTCCAGACCTGTCTCCCATTGAAAATGTGTGACACATGAAGCGTAAAATACGACACTGGAGACCCCGGACTGTTGAACAGCTGAAGCTGTACATCAAGCAAGAATGGGAAAGAATTACACCTACAAAGCTTCAACAAATAGTGTTCTCAGTTCCCAAATGTTTATTGAATGTTGTTAAAAGAAAACGTGATGTAACACAGTCGTAAACAGGACCTTGCCTCAGCTTTTTTGGAACGTGTTGCAGCCATAAAATTCTAAGTTAATGATTATTTGCTAAAACAATAGTTTATCAGTTTGAACATTAAATATCTTGTCTTTGTAGTGTATTCAATTAAATACAGGTGGAACATGATTTGCAAATCATTGTATTCTGTTTTTATTTATGTTTACACAACGTCCCAACTTCATTGGGAATCACGACTACCTTATATTATTATTTATTTTATTTTATTTGATGTTCATGCTCTCATTAAAAAAAAAACAACAATCAGAATTTACTCAAGTTACTCTTGAGTAATTTTTTTCATTGAGTACTTTGTTACTCAAGTAAATATTTGGATGGCTACTTTTTACTTTTACTTGAGTCATATTATTCTAAAGTGACAGTACTCTGACTTGAGTACAATATTTGGCTACTCTACCCTCCTCTGGATGTGGGACGAAACCAGAGTACCCGTAGAAAACCCCACACAGGCACGGGGAGAACATGCAAACTCCAAACAGGTGGCGGCCAGATTTGAACCCGGGCCCTCAGAAATGTGAGGCAGTTTTCCAACGTGCCACCCTGACAGGTCCAATTTATCCAAAATGTTACTTGAGTAAATGCCACGGAGTAATACCTACCTAACCGTTCCTACCTACCTCTGAGTGTGGGTGCAATTCCCGCTCAGTGACGGTGTGAGTAGTGACCGGCTGTCTGTTTAACGTGCCTTGCGACTGACTGGCGACCAGTCCAGGGCGTTGTCCGCATTTCACCTTGAGTCACGTGGGCAGAGGCGAAGCGAGAGAGCGGGAGAGTTTTGGCAAGACAACCACAAGCAGCGCATAGTCTGAAGGTGAAGGATGTTCATCAAGTTCGTGTTGGCCATCTGGACGAGTTTTGCAGGTTTTGTCGTGCCATCGCATCAACAAACGCGCGCGTCAAAAGGCAACGTCTTTGTGATGCGTCCATATTTGCTCGCGCTTGCGTCAAAAGTAAGGGCTCTGTAAACCTTCGAATGAAAATTGGTTCAACTCGTGTTTTTGTGATGCTGGGCCGACTGGGGCCGCAGCGTGCCCGTGTGAGCGCAGAGACTCGACCCGACCGCCCCAAAGGCTTGCACACCAAGAGCGGCTCGCTACCGGCTGACGCAGCGGGGATGGAGAACGACAATGAGAATAAACCCATGCAAATGTCACAAGCTTTATTCACAAGCAAGCTCCTGGTGGTTTCAGACGTCTTGTGCCTATTCCTAGGTAAATATAATAATCATCTTTTCTACTTCTGAAGAACGAAAACGTTTCGCTTACTTTTTTTCCTGTTCTGAAGACAACATAATGGTGGCAGGTCTGTTTCAAAGTGCTTATATGGCTTCAGTGTACACAGGCTATGAAGTGTACATTAAACAAAAATCTTCACTGTAACATTTGCCACCGAGTGAAATTACATTTAATTGTTTTGCTTGTCCCTATAGGTCGTTGGAATAGATGGATAAACAAAGATACATTATTTGAAGTAAATAAATAGTAATTTTCGGACAAAGCGAAATTGCCCACCTGAGGATCTCTCACGGCTCACTAGTTGGACATCACTCGTGTGAAGAGATCTAATACGACAGAAGTCAATAGATTTTCAGTTTATGCCCTTAAAAGTATTATACAACCCCAATTTCAATGAAGTTGGGACGTTGTGTTAAACATAAATAAAAACAGAATACAATGATTTGCAAATCATGTTCAACCTATATTTAATTAAACACACTACAAAGACAAGATATTTAATGTGCAAACTGATAAACTTTGTTTTTAGCAAATAATCATTAACTTAGAATTTCATGGCTGCAACACATTCCAAAAAAGCTGGACAGGTGGCAAAAAAGACTGAGAAAGTTGAGGAATGCTCATCAAACACCCGTTTGGAACATCCCGCAGGTGAACAGGCTAATTGGGAACATTCACAAGCAAAGATGGGGCGAGGTTCACCTCCTTGTGAACAAGTGCGTGAGAAAATTGTCAAACAATTTAAGGACAATGTTCCTCAACATACAATTGCAAGGAATTTATGGATTTCATCATCTACAGTCCATAATATCATCGAAAGGTTCAGAGAATCTAGAGAAATCACCGCATGTAAGCGGCAAGGCCGAAAACCAACATTGAATGCCCGTGACCTTCGCTGCCTCAGGCGGCACTGCATCAAAAACAAAGATCAATGTGTAAAGGATATCACCACATGGGCTCAGGAACACTTCAGAAAACCAATGTCAGTAAATACAGTTTGGGGCTTCATCCGTGAGTGCAACTTGAAACTCTACTATGCAAAGCAAAAGCCGTTGATCAACAACACCCAGAAATGCCGCCGGCTTCTCTGGGCCCGAGCTCATCTAAGATGGACTGATGCAAAGTGGAAAAGTATTCTGTGGTCGGACGAGTCCACATTTCAAATTGTTTTTGGAAATTGTGGATGTTGTGTCCTCCGGGCCAAAGAGGAAAAGAACCATCCGGACTGTTATGGACTGTTAGGAGAAACATGCTGCCATCCAAGCAAGATCTTTTTCATGGACGCACCTGCTTATTTCAGCAAGACAATGCCAAACCACATTCTGCACGTGTTACAACAGCGTGGCTTCGTAGTAAAAGAGTTCGGGTACTAGACTGGCCTGCCTGCAGTCCAGACCTGTCTCCCATTGAAAATGTGTGGCGCATTATGAAGCGTAAAATACGACAACAGAGACCCCGGACTGTTGAACAGCTGAAGCTGTACATCAAGCAAGAATGGGAAAGAATTCCACCTATAAAGCTTCAACAATTAGTGTTCCTCAGTTCCCAAACGTTGATTGAATGTTGTTAAAAGAAAAGGTGATGTAACACAGTGGTAAACATGACCCTGTTCCAGATTTTTTGGAACGTGTTGCAGCCATAAATTTCTAAGTTCATGATTATTTGCTAAAAACAAAAAAGTTGATCAGTTAGAAACATTAAATATCTTGTCTTTGTAGTGTATTCAATTAAATATAGGTCGAACATGATTTGCAAATCATTGTGTTCTGTTTTTATTTATGTTTAACACAACATCCCACCTTCATTGGAATTGGGGTTGTAATTGCCAATATCCTCAAAAGGAAACACTAATTTGGTGTACAGTATGATGGGATGCACTTTTAGAGATTTTAAAGTTAGAACAAAAGTAATTAACATAATGGTAAGTGTGACATTTGACAGTAGGCATCAAAAGAGATTAACTTTGTAAAGGCAGACTTTTTGATACAGATACACTCCACATTGCTACCACCACTACTACTACCTAAAGTGTCTGTGTATACTCGGGCTTCTCAGTGTTTATTGCACCAAAGCATACATGTATGTTCTACATTCGTAAAATCTAGGCATACCACCACGGATAAACAGCTAAAAAATTTACCTTATGCCCTCTAGTGGAAGAGTATTTAATTCTGCCTATCCCTATATGTCACTGGCAAACATAATTTGGGGAAAATTTGGAGACCACAAACATAATTTAAAGTAAATAAATAATTGTCCTACAAATTAAGTGAAAGTGGATTATTTCTTGTGGTGCACTTGATGACATGCCACAGCATACTGATTGGGAATCATATGCACAATTAAAAACGCCAGGTAAGCTACACTAACACCTCAGTGATGCTTTTTGCACATTTAAATAGATAATGAGCACACATGCTCTTGTTGTCAATTAATTTAAAACATTACAAGTATTTGCATTTTAAGTCATTGATGCTGTAGTGGTAGATTGGTGCAGGCAGTGTGACTTCAGTTCCCACTCAGTGATGGTGTGAATGTGAGTCTGAATGGTTGTCTGTCTCGACATGTGCCCTGCGACGCACTGGCGACCAGTTCAGGGCGTAGTCTGCCTTTTGCCCAAAGTTAGCTGGGCTAGGTTGCAGCGCCCGTGACCCTGAATAGGTTAAGCAGTGTAGAGAATGGATCGGATGGATTTACGTATATTTGCTAGAGTAAAGTGCTTGACAAGGCCACATTATGATACAGTGTGCACATTTTAAGCACATTTTGACGTTTAATGATTCAATTTTGGTTTGGGGATCTGGAGGTTGACTTTTTTCATATTTTTGTCATTCAAATGCTCAGCATATAGTGTTTTTCATGTGATGATTGCACATGAAGAAAAATATCAGACAAAACTTTTTTCACTCCCTCTATGTGCATGTAAGGCTCTTATTTCCCACCCATGCATGCTCTCCGACTCTCTGCCAGCTGCTTCATGCATTGCCCAGGGAATTCTCTTGTTTCCATAGCAACCACTTGTTCTCAGGGTAGAGCAAAGTCGGCAGGGAATCGTAGAAGTATTCGCTATAAATAAATATGTGTATGATATATTGTGTGTGTGTGTGTCACTGTCCCTCACAGTGACAGGAAGAGGTCATGTCATGATGGTTAATGTGAACACACTCCCTGGCTGGAGAGGTAGTGCACAGGGCAGTGTGTTGTGCATTACTGTCTGTCCAGTTGCCTCCTCTAATGTGTGCGTGCAGTGTGAGGGGGGGGACTATGGGGGGGGGGGGGGGCATCTTGTTGTAGGCAGTGTCAGGCTGCTTCTGGCTCTGGTTTGTTTCAGCATTCACTCTTTTGTTTTCTGGAGAAGAGTTGAATTTAAGTCACAAACAATCCGCCTTTCTTCCTCATCTGTCATGTTCTCACACTGTAACCCAGTTCTAGCCAAACCTTTTTAAAATGTGCATATGGAAACAGGAACATTCTGAAAGTTCCTTCAAACTCTCTGGAGCCATGTCGTGACCTTCACATTCTTCTTATGGTCTAATGACTGAGTTTCTCCAGAGACAACCACTAGGCCAGTGTTTCCCAATCTTTATTGAGCCGAGGCACCCATTTTAAATTTTAAAACCTCATGGGACACCACGAAACATCAATGTCACAAAAAGTATGAATACTGAAATAATGATGATCTTGTCTCAGTTTTTTCAAAGATGTACTCCATGTAAAATCTGGGCCTGTTTCATTGAACAAAAAGTTGATGTACTCAGAAAGCCATTCTGTTGTATGAATGGCAACAGTATGGCGTATTCAACATTACCAGAATGATGTGTCTATTTTCTGACCACATACCTTACATGAAGAATTGGTGCAGTGTTTTGTTCAGGTTTCTGCAGCAGTTGTGTTTGAAAATTGTCTAAAAAGTGAGAGGGTTAAGACCTTTGTTGTATCCGTTGCACTAAAAAAGTACAGTAGTCCCTAGAGGTGCAATAGGTTGTCCATAGTGGTTTCTTGTCAGAAGGCCCAGACACTTTATCCCAAAGTCACCTCTCTAACTGTACCCATTTCAACTAGGCTTCAAATTTCCCACAGATGTTGTTTCACAGTATTTCGATGCAAGAACAACTCTATAATTTCAATTGACATTGAAATTTTAGATGGCAGAAGAACAGGACGTCAAGATTTCCACTAAATATGGAACATTAACTGGCCACATTTTGCTAAAACTTATTCGCTTTCATTTCTTCTTCTTTTTTTTGGTTTAGCATTTATAATGTCAAAGGGATTACACATATGTCTGCCAGTTTTCTGGATAACGTTTTTAAGCAGTATTTGTATTGACTTTTGTGGAAGTTTGTGTAAAATTTCAAAGCCTCATCTAGATGTAATTGTCAAAGGTCGATTTAAATGTGGTCACCTTGACTTTAAAGTCTATATACAGGCACTGGACCCATATACATTATCCATTTACATTCTAATGAGATTCATTCTAGAGGATGAGGATCAGCAGCACAGTGAGCAACTGGTTAGCACGTCTGCCTCACAGTTCTGAGGACCTGGGTCCAAATCCGGCCATGCCTGTGTGGAGTTTGCATGTTCTCCCCGTGCCTGCGTGGGTTTTCTCCTTTCTACTTTTAGCTTTTCGTCGTGGCCGCTTTGTGCCCAGTGACAGTTTCTGTGGTCCACCTTTTGTCAGCTCTTCGGGCAACGTGGCCAGCCCATTTCCATTTAAGGCTTTTTATTTTTTTGAATGATGTCGGTAACTCACGTCTGCTGTCTTATCCAACTGCATCTTTTCTTGTCGCGAATGCTTAATGTGTGCCTTTCCTAAACATGTCAAAATGAACTTAAATGATTTTAGCAAATGGCTGCAATATAACAAAGAATGAAAAATTTAAGGGGGTCTGAATATCACTGTATCAATCCATCCATCCATCCATCCATTTTCTTTACCGCATCACTTATCCTCACTAGGGTCGCGGGTGTGCTGGAGCCTATCCCAGCTATCTTCGGGCGAGAGGCAGGGTACACCCTGAACTGGTCGCCAGCCAATCGCAGGGCATATAGAAACAACCAACCAGTCGTACTCACATTCACACCTACGGGCAATTTAGAGTCTTCAATCAACCTACCACGCATGTTTTGGGGATGTGGGAGGAAACCAGAGTACCCGGAGAAAACCCACGCAGACACGGGGAGAACATGCAAACTCCACACAGGCGGGGCGACAATTCGACCCTGATTCAGAACTGTGAGGCAGATGTGCTAACCAGTCGCCCACCGTGCTGCCCAATAAGTACATAACCTTAATAATTCCCACAAGGGAAAATTTGCATCGTTTCAGTAGCCATAGTGAATACAGAAAATGCAAAAATGACATGCAAAAGAATACATTTAGCTGGAAATACTGTCCATTCGCCATTACAAGGTTGAGGCAATAAATACATGAAAATAACAAATATTGAAAGCATAATTTATTAATGATTATGATTGGAGAGTAATTATTATGTTGTGCAATTGAACAGTATGTTGAATTATTTTTATACTGTTACATACTATACTTGTCCCATTGTAATGTTATAGACACAATTTTAAAAATAAAACCATTCAGACAAATTGTTCTGGAAGTGAATTTATATAGGTTGGCAGCTCTGCAGTCATAGCCATAAATGCAATTTTTTAAACGATAATTGGCAGAGTAATTTCTTTTAGTGTTTCGGCTTTGGTTTTCGGCCATGGGTCCCTCATTTTTATTTTTCGGGTCAGACCAAGAATTTTCATTTTGGTGCATCACTAATTATTTTGTTGTGGAATGAAATCGTGAATGTGTCAGTGTTTGAGTCTCTCAGCATTAATCATAATCACGCTCATCTCTCCCCCTCAGTTTCCATCCCATTCTTGGCAAGTGAGCTGAAGGCCGTCAGACCATACAGAAGAGGTTTCAGTTGTGGAGACCCCAGCATCGCCTATCCGTACCTGCTCTCAGAGGTCATACCGGACACATTACTCATTGCTGCCGGCATCCTTATCGCGGGCCTCGTAGTGAGTGCTGCACTGTAAAAACACTTTAGTGCATTAACAATTCCATTCATGTGGACCCTTAACACAGTGGTTGTGACCACATGTCCACCCGCAGGTCGTTGTAGGGGAATGTTACCGTGTGCGCTTACTAGGTGTCAGCACCAAGTCCTTCGTTAGGAACAAGTATGTGTCCTGTCTCTACAAGGAGTTTGGCGCCTTCCTGTTTGGCTGCTTCGTCGGCCAATCCCTGACAAACACGGCCAAGCTGAGCGTTGGCCGTCTGCGGCCGCACTTCTTGTCGGTGTGTGGCGTCACCTACACGTCACTCAACTGCACGGAAGGAACTTATTTGGAGTCTGTCAGCTGCCCCAGCACTGACCACCGCTCTATAGAAGAGGCCAGGTGTGTATATTATGTTTCCATCTATCCATACTACCTGCTACCGCCCATTCATTCATCTGCGTCTCTATCCCTCCTTCCTTCCATCTACTGTTTTCCCATTTTATGGGACTCCCCAGCTACATTATAGCGTGCTTTTTAAAGTGATTTGTTTTTTTTTACAGTATACTTACTGTGATACCCTCACATGTGGCAAAGGAGAGGCACAGTCGCCAAGGCATTTCTTGAATTTTAGGAAAACAGTAACACACATAAACACAATGATCACATTCACACACTGGCTGCTGTTGGTCACAGCTCACTCCCAGACACTACCACGCAGACTCGCTGAAGTCACATGCCATCCCACCAGGCCCCGCCTCTTAAAGGCACATGCTGGCACACGGACATTACAGTACATGCACTTGAAATGCATTCACAATCTCTTTAAAAAGTACAAATGTGCATCCATCCGTCCATTCATCCATCCATGTAACCATCAGCATGTCACTTTTTCAGACCCTCGACACCGTGAAACAACAATTTTGTTTTGTTTATAACTTTGAAGTATAATAATCCCAAATTGTATTTATTGTTGCTATTCTAAACCTTTTTTCGCTCAATTTAGGAAGTCCTTCTTCTCTGGTCATGCCTCTTTTGCGATGTACACAATGCTGTATTTAGCTGTAAGTATATCCCCATTACTTTCGGTTGTTATTGCTGTATGGTTTTTCCATTTCCCATTTACCACTGTTTTATTGTGAAAAGGAATGAGACACAGAGCCATCACCAGTCCAGTGGGCAGCGTAGAGTGAACGGGGGGTACTGAAAGGAGAAATGAGAAACACAGAGGTCGCTTTGTTTTGCTGTGGGAGGGGTGTGACCTCGGCTTGCTGCTTCACTGCTCCCGTCTATTGTCTGGGTGTGTTTGTATGAGATGTGCTGCATTTTTAGGTGTCGATGGAGAACTATGTCTAAGAATTCATGCTCGCACTGATACTATTACATGCTTAATTGTAAGTCTCAACTTAGGAATGGTAGGTAGGAGTGGGTTGTGCTAGTCTTATTTTGACTGTTTATCTTATGTGGGATGTTTTGTTTGGTTGATCCTTTTTTTTCTGCATCAGCTAACTTTCACACTAACTGGAAGTAACCGATTATCACATAGCTCTCTGGCAACATAGAAAGATTGTGGGCTGCATAACAAGAAAAATGATAACTGGCAATTCATGCCGTCAACACAGATTTTTCAGTTTTTTTGGCCAACTGGACTTCACTGTGTGGTCGATGTAGGCTATCCCGCTCTTCCAACTTTGAGCCGGGGCAAGAAGGGCATATAGTAAATTGTAAAACACGCAGGAAAAAAAAATCCTATCCATCCATCCATTTTCTGAGCCGCTTCTCCTCACTAGGGTCGCAGGCGTGCTGGAGCCCATCCCAGCTATCATCGTGCAGGAGGCGGGGTACACCCTGAACTGGTTGCCAGCCAATCGCAGGGCACATACAAACAAACAACCATTCGCACTCACATTCACACCTACGGGCAATTTAGAGTTGTCAATTAACAGACCGACAAAAATCTAAGATAGTTAAGTCATCTAGCTACATCTTGCCACAAAGAGAAAGACACAAATAAACTAAACCAATAGTAATATAATATAACAGTATTTTTGTTAAAACACATTCAAATTAAGTTACTTTTATGAAAACATTTTTTCATCCATGTTGTCGCTGCCCACTATTGGTTTGTTCACTTGCATTTTGGAAGTCTGGGTTGTTTCATGTACTGTACGTAGTGGATGTAAACGCAGTCATACTATCAGTTATCATACAGGAAGGTGCAATGGAGAACAAACGTGCAGTTGGATGTAAAATGCCAGATGATATTAAAATCTAGATTAGATGCTTTTATGTTGGCCCCCAAAAATAAAAATGTCCAGGGAAAAGATTAATTCCAGTCACGCTGTAGTGAGCTTGCTGTTCATGAGCCATGTATTACAGCATGCTGTCCATTTTGTTTTTGGTGTAGTTTTATCTTCAAGCGCGGTTGACATGGCGCAAAGCTCGCCTGCTAAGACCCGTGCTCCAGTTCTTCCTGTTTCTGCTGGCCATCTACACAGGTCTGACCCGCGTCACTGACAACAGACACCACCCATCGGACGTCGTGTTCGGCTACATAATTGGAGCCTTCACTGCATACTGGGTGGTGAGTTTACCCCGTTCGCTTGACTAGGTACATGTTCCCCTCTCAATTCAAATCGTTGGCGTCTTGTCAGGCCTTCTACATCTCATCCATGTTTAAGAGACCCAGCTTGAATCAGTCTCCAATTGAGACCCAGGATAACCAGTTACCAGCACAGCACAGCATCTGCTAAAGTAAGCTCCACCTTACCTCCCAGCATTCCGCAGCATCCACCAGCCATGAGCGCTTATGAATCTGAAGAATGTGAGACTGTTTCCTCTGAAGTCCTACCACATACTGTACCTCGCTATTTTGGACAAATGTGTGTGGGGTAAGGATGTGACATACTGAATCTGACAGTGTAATTTTGCGCTATCGGAACAGTTTGGAAATCATTGTGACATTGGGTTGGTGCGTGTTAAGAATAGTGTCTGTTGTTGTCATGGCAACAACGCATCTCTTACGGTGTTGTTTTTGGAACGGTGGACCAGCCAGGACACCCTACAGGTTCTTTTAGCACTAGCTCTGTTCAGAGGTGTCTGCCGTGCTTATACAAACTTTGCTGTTCATTAAAATGATCAAGGCAATTATAACAGTCATGTTTTGTCAGTGTAGAGCAGGTACCTTCACCAGCTTGCCGCCTTTATTTTCTGAATGTTTCTTAATGCTGCCAGTTCGTATTAATCACAGTTTCCTTATCGTTGATTTCAATAGTGTGCACCCGACCTTGTGATTCAGTTAAGATGATCGGGTCAATCACGAACCACTGCATGTAAAATATATGCAAATTTTGTATCTGGAAAAAACCCCAACATATTTTAGCAGTGCCACCACCATGAAAATATTTGATTGTGTTAAAAAAATATTTCAAGCAAATGTATCAAACATTCCACCTGTACTTTCTTTTTATGAAAATAGAACTGAATGTAATTCACAAATGACAGTGGCACAACTAAGCTGTATGATCTTGTCAAGAGTTGATATGACTATAAGAATATTGAGATAATCTGAAAAAAAATGGTTCTTTTCATTTACAGTGTGTTTTACGATATAGTATGTATGCTCCCAGAATACATAACAGATCCAGAGTTCACAAATCATTAAAGGTTTTTATTTATTCATGCTTGTTGTTATCTTTTAACTGCACTACATTTTCTTTTGCAAAACAAATATTCACTATATTTACTGATTTTCCAATAACTGAATACATGTCCATTATTTGTCACTCTCATATTGTTAAAGGGGAGTTTGAAATTTTGAAAATAAAAAAAACAAAATTTTTGCATATGTTAAAACAGTCATTATGACTTGACAGTAGTATATGATAAATATGATCTGTAAAAAAAAATAATCACCAGTCTCAGGCCCATCTATGCCTCTATACAAGAAACCGATGCTCCCGAGTAAAAACAAGCAATCAGACAGGCTTGACTTCTGAGTTGTAATCATTTGTTGTGCACTTGCGGGCCTTCCAAAAAATAAAACTTAAAAACTGATAAGATTTAGCTAAGATTTACCGTGATACTAACACTCCATTACAAATAAGGCGCTCTTCTGGAGTAACACGGTAACAGGTCATTGCGAGACCGTGGGGTGTGCCTGCGATGAGAGTGCCCATGAGTGCATAACAAATTACTGACAACTCGTAAGTCAAGCCTTCTGTCTCTGATTGGTTTTTCCTTGGGTGTGGTGCTATCTTGTATATCAATTTAGAGGCCCAAGATTGGGCAAGAGATAGTTGATTTGTTTCACTTTTTTTCATATTTATCACGGGTGACACGGTGACCTACTGGTTAGCAGATCTGGCTCACAGTTCTTAAGACTGGGTTCAACTCTAGCCTCGCCTGTATCGAGTTTGCATGTTCTTCCTGTGCCTGCATGGGTTTTCTCATGGTACTCCACTTTCCCCCCACATCCCAAAAACATGTATGGTAGGTTAATTGAAGACTTTAAATTGCCTGTAGGTATGAATGTGATTGTGAATGTTTGTTTGTTTATACAGTATGTGCACTGCGATTGGCTAGCGACCAGTTCAGTTTGTACCCAGCCTCTCGCCCCAAAATATAGGCTCCAGCATGCCTGCGACCCTAGTGAGGATAAGCGGTACGGAAAATGGATGGAGGGATGGATATTTATCATGAACTACAGTGAAGTTATAATGACTTTTTATGTAACATAGTATTACATTATATGACAAAAAGTTTTAATTGCAACCACCCTCCTATTCTTTTTTCACCCACCCTTACATGGATTTGATGTTGCTATTAATACTTTTGGTTTCTTATTCTTTATGCTAATAAGAAACACGGGCAATTTGGAGTCTTCAATTAACCTACCGTGCATGTTTTTGGGATGTGGGAGGAAACCATATGAGCAGGAGAAAACCCACGCAGGCACGGGGACACCATCCAAACTCTACAAAGGTGGGGCCGGGATTTGAACCCCAGTCCTCAGAACTGTGAGGCAGATATGCTAACCAGTCCTTCACCGTGCTGCCATCAATTTTTCTTTTGACAGACAACATTCAAATTATGATACGCACAAAGTTCATTTTAACAAATGAACATTTACCTTATGCTACTTTATTGACACATTATTTAAAGGATTATTGGACTAGTTATTTTTCTGTACAGTATCAGTACAGTATAGAAATGCCGTGTTAACTGTTGTAGTTATTAGTTCACATTGTGACTTTTGTAGGCTACCTCTAAAACAGCAATTTTTTCAAATCCATCTATCCATCCATTTTCTGAGCCGCTTATCCTCAGTAGGGTCGCGGGCGTGCTGGAGCCTATCCCAGCTATCATCGGGCAGGAGGCGGGGTACACCCTGAACTGGTTGCCAGCAGATCGCAGGGCACACATACATAAACAACCATTCACACTCACATTCACACCTAGGGTCAATTTAGAGACCTCAATTAACCTACCACACATGTCTTTGGGATGTGGGAGGAAACCGGAGTGCCCGGAGAAAACCCACGCAGGCACGGGGAGAACATGCAAACTCCACACAAGTGGGGTTTGAACCCCGGTCCTCAGAACTGTGAGGCAGACGCTCTAACCAGTCTATCACCGTGCCGCCAAGTTGGAAAATATGCAAATTAATAGTACTCTAGCAGTGTTACCCAACCTTTACACTGGAAAAATCTGCACATCGCCAAACAAAAATGTCACAAAAAGTATGAATACTGAAATAATAATGATCTTGTCTCAATTTAATCCCAAATGTACTTAGTGTGAAATTTGAGCCTGTTCAGTTGAACACAAAGCTATTATGTTGTATGAATAGCAACAGTTGGACACAGTTTTATTGTACCTTCCGCCATTTAATATGAAAGAGTATTTACTGTAATTGTTCTGCCTGTCACCATATGTTGCTGGTATAGAGAGATGAACAAAAATAACATAATTAACTTAATTACTTATAATTACTTATAATTCTGGCCCAAATTGAACAAAAGCAGACCATTTCCAGCAGCACCCACAATGATCTCTCACGGTACATCGGTGTCTCATGGCACCCTGGTTGGGAAGCACTGCTCTTCCTGGTATATTTATTGTTCATGAAAGTCCTTGATTAGTAGGCTGCCACTGAAATCACAACCAAATCAAAGAGTTGTAAATGAATTTCCATCGAGTGGTATCTAGAAATGTTCTGCTCCTTTGCAACCACACAGTGGTGAACCATCAGCGCCAGCAAGGCCTTCTCAGCTGAGGTAAATACGATCAGAAGCGCCAGTCAGATTTCCACAATAACGTCAGCATCTTTTGTTCCTCCAACTGTTGTGTTGTTAAATGTTTTGCTCATGTTAAATTAGCAAAACATCTCTGTAGCGATCTACACACATTCATAAATTTAATAATCAACATCTCTGATAAGTAGGATGTATCTTATTTAAATGTTTTATGTTTTTGTTATGTTATATAAATAGATTCTCAATTGTTTCAGATGATTTACACGGCAGTTGTGAGCTGCCATATTGCATTTTTGTATAGTACTTATGGTTTCTAAAATTGCGATGAAATAGTGGTGATATTAAGGTGGATGAAGGACCGCCACTGACCACACTAATGTATAGATCGACAAAAAAAAAAAAAAGAAAATGTAGTTTTTAATATTTACAGTCCACAATTTCCACAAATATCTGTAACTGAGTACTGTAGTATAAAAGGTTACACTGACTAGGTGTATGGGCTACGAGTACATTTTTACTTTTTATGCTTCCTGACTGTCTAAGCATCATTAATAGTCAAAGACAGGACAACAAAGATTAATTTCACGTTTACTCGAACTTCAATAGCAATACAAGACAATTAGAACACTTCAGGGTAATATGTACAAGGATATCAAGGGTTGCAGAAAAAGTTCTGAGGTTTCACATGATCTGCTCTGGAGATAATAGTTCTGTTGCTATGAAAACTCTGCTGCAAACTGTTCCATTGCCAACAGTTAATGGTGACTGGAGGACAGGTTTTGGTCTTGATGTGATGGAACAAATTGAAAATCAGAAGGAGGGCACGTGTGTAAAGCCCACCTTCATTGACATTGGTAAAATGGTCCACTGTGATACATTAATTTGTGATACATTAATCCTAAATCATAAACATAAAAGATTTGTGTATATATATATATATATATATATATATATATATATATATATACACACACATATATATATATATATATATATATACACACACACACACACACACACATATATATATATATATATATATATATATATATATATATATACACACACACACGCACCCACTCTTGATCTCTCACACACACACATACGCACCTTACACACGCATGCTCATCAAGCTACACACACATTCGTTCACTTGCACTTGAGCACTTCCTTCTTACAGTACGCGTGGCCTCGTAAAAGCCACTAGAAAGTCATGCATGTGTTCTTTGAAAGGATTTGTTTTTTGGTAACACACAAGTGTTTTTGATCTGTCACGACATTGTTCTCTTGCTACGAGGAAGGGCGACAGCCGGCCAATGGACCAACAGAAAGTCAGACAATGGGCCAGTAAGAAATAAAGTACCTGTATAGCGGGAAGACACGGCGAGGGTTCGGGGAAGGAGAGCAGAGGAAGAGGTATGATGAATGAGTCACACTTCTAGAAAAGTAACAAAAAATGAGAAGGGGCAAGGGGGAGTCTCGTGGTGATCGGGAGATAGAAGGAGGGAGGAGCCATCTCTGACATCATCGTTGCCTTCATCGGACAATTGAATTGAATCATCATCTTCGTTATGTTTAATGTTATCTTTAACACTGTTGGTTGTGCTTCTCTCCACCTCCCTGGTTTCTATGCCCCGATCACCACCGCCCTAGTCACAGGCTCGTCACCCGCTGCATCTGGCCGTCTTCTCCTTCCGAAGAGGGCTCAGACGTGTATAGAGCCTCTCCGTTAGTCGTCGGTGGTGGTGGCTGATAAAAGGTCTGCAGGTGATTGGGCCGTGGGCCGAGAGGGGGTCTCCCAAGGCTGTAGGGCAGCTCCAGGGTGGGCTGCTGGGGCTGACTGGTGGGGCTGAGCTGTTCTGGAACTTCGGGGCTACTGTCAGGGTAGGAGAGCGTAGGAGGGGAGGTGCGGCTGTAGAAGCGGGGAGGGGAACTACTGCGGCTGTAGACTTGGGGGGAGTGGCGGGAGTAGGGATTGTTGGGAGGAGAATTATTGTCTCGGGCAGCAAAGATGTTAGTTGGGGGTGAGCTTCGTGGGAAGAGACCGAGAGGTGGTGATCGCCGGTCCCCGGGGTAGAGTGGCGACGGGTTTGAATCCTGGCCGTATATTGGTGCGGTGTCAGGGTCAAGGTCAAGATCAGGGGTCAGAGGCAGAGTAAAGCCATCGGAATCCTCTCGGTCGCCATGGTACCTTAGAGAGCCTCTATCTTTTCCTCTTTTCCTCCCATCAAGACACCCATCATTGCCCTCAAACAAGAAAGACTCCTGTCTGTCTACATCGACGCCACCACACCACACATCTAGTGCTCTGTCTTTCTGTTTGTCATTTTCTCTTTCAATTCCTGCTCTCCAACCATCTCTGTCCTTCTCTCTCTCTATCCCAACTCTCCAGCCCTCAATTCCAAAATCTTTTCTCTGAGTAATGAAAGTTTCTTCTCGGTCTGTCTCCACTGCTCCTCGCCATGCATCCATCCTTCCATCTCTTTTCTCCAGGAGATGAGATTCATCCCTTCCTCTCTCCATTCCACCTCTCCACTCAGCCATGTCTCCGTTTCTCTTTTGAGAGCTAAAAGACTCCTCCCTTACTCTGTTACCTCCCCTCCACTCATCCATAAGTCCATCTCTTTTTAGAAAAAATGTCTCACCCTTCTCCCTATCCTGCCCTCCTCGCCAAGCATCTACAGTGGCCTCTCTTGCTTTCATCAGAAGTGGCTCCTCCAGAGCTTTGTACAAGGGCTCCGACTCCTGTGGGGGTGGGGGAGGCGGAGGCGGCAAGGGCCTGTCGCGATAACGATCTCGGTCTCGCTCCCTGTCTTTGTCTGTCGCCCCACCCGTCTCAGCTGTGCTGCGGTGGCGTGACAGGGTGCCAGTGGTGCGGCTGAGGGTGGAGTATGGCCGAGCCTGAACATCGGGGGGGCGCGCTTGTTGTCTCTCCTGGAGCCCGCGACGACCCAGAGTGCCTTGAAGCTGCAGCCTCTCCCCCATCGATTCAGCATCTCCTAGAGTGCGTGCGTGCGACCAGCCGTCTTGTGAGCGTGGTGTCGTGCCATGATCTTGTTCCTGTGATGTGGAATGTGTCTCAGCACCTTGTAGGTGATGACTCAAATGCGGCCAACCCTCTTGTGCGTTGGGTCGATTGGTGGGCTGCATGGTGGCCGCCCAGCCCTCCTGGGGTTGCTGTGCGTGGCGAGTCAGTGTAGCGGTGTGAGCAATGGCTGCTCTGTCCAGATGATGAGGCCTTGCCAGGCTTCCGTAGCGCTCTGGAGGGTCAGGCATGTCACCCGAAGGCCTCAGGTTGCTCTGCACCAGCTCAGAGATGATCATTTTCTCCAGTGCCGCTGCATCAGACAGGTTACGACGCATTCCAACACCGGTGCCCAGATCTGCAGCGCCATGGGGGGTTAGCAGGGCAGGGGAGATGTCATCGCCTCCCATCACGACGCCTCCCTCCTTCAGAAGGTCAGTGCTGCCCACCACTCCAGCTCGGGATCCGGGCATTGCCCCGAGTCCATGTAGGGTGAAGGTATTGGGGGTGTAGCCTCCGTTGAGACACATGCTGTCCAACCCACAGGACTCCTGACTTTGTGACACACCAACTTCTACATGAAGAAACAGGAAATGCTCAGTTATAAAAAAGAAAAACAAACTCTATATTGCCTAAAGTATTCGCTCACCTGTCTTGACTTAGATATGAATTTAAGTGAAATCCCATTCTTAATCCGTAGGGTTTAATATGACATTGGTCCACCCTCTGCAGTTATAACGTCTTAAACTCTTGGGTTGAAGGATTTCAACAAGGTTTAGGAGTGAGGTTATGGGAATTTATGACAATTTTTTTCAGGAGCATATTTGTGAGGTTACACCCTGATGTTGGATGAGAACGCCAGGCTCTCAGTCTCTGCTGTAATTCATACAAAAGTGTGTAAATTCTATAGGGTTGAGGTCAGGATTATGCAAGCCAATTGAGTTCATCCACATCAAATTCTCTCATCCATGTATTTATGAACCTTGATTTGTGCACTGATGCACAGTCATGTCAGGAAGGGGCCATGTCCAAATTGTTCCCACAAAGTTGGAAATGTCCGAAATATTAGCCCTTGAGCTCCAGTGAAAGGAACTCTGAATGTTTCTCTTCTGAACGTTTCAGCATACCTAGAGATTTTAAACCTTTCTCAGAAGAATGGGATTTCACATAAATTCAAGACAGGTGAGCGAATTCTTTTGGCATTATAGTGTGTATCATCAAAATATTTTTGTGAAAAGAGTTGAATGAGTAGATGTATGAGCAAATGAGTAGAGCTTCTTCCAAAGATTGAGGCTTTTTCAGTTTTACATGAAATATCGAATGTGGTTGGTTCGAGAAAGGGATAGGATCTATGTATGGTTAATGTGTGCAAATGTGTGAAAGGGTGGTCTATGAAGACAACCACGGTGCTAAATGATTTGGGTAAGCACAATAAAGAAGAGCTCATACTCTTGTTTCGGAAGGTTCCAACTGGTCCATGTAAGAGAGGGACAGAGAGGGAAAGAGTAAAAAAAAACATTCCAAAATAAATATAAAAACAAAATCACAGCAGAAAGAAAAGTTGAAAGAAAAGGCAGCACACCAATGTTCACCAAGGTAAAATTGTTTACAGTATGTGTGTGTGACCTGCAAAATAATTGAGTCCAATAAACAATACAGTATAAAAAAAAACACAAAGTATAATGGAATTTGCTTGAGTACCTTCCTCTGATAACACAAACTGACAACACAAACAATAAACATTAACCCATCAACCATCCATTTTGGTGCCACGGTGGGCGACTGGTTAGCACATCTGCCTCACAGTTCTGAGGACCCAGGTTTAAATCTGGCCTCGCCTGTACAAAGTTTGCATGTTCTCCCCCTGCCTGCGTGGGTTTTCTCCAGGTATTCCGGTTTTCTCACACATCCCAAAAAAATGCATGGTAGGTTAATTGAAGACTCTAAATTGCCCGTGGGTGTGAATGTGAGTGTGAATGTTTGTTTGTTTATATGTGCCTTACGATTAAAAAAAATCTTGAAAATGTTAAGCTACCATGCATATTTTTTTAATTTTGGAGGAAACCGAAGTATCCAGAGAAAACCCACACAGGCACGGGGAGAACAGGCAAATTCCACACACAGGAAGGCCGGATTTGAAACCAGGACCTCAGAAGTGTGAGGCAGATGTGCTTACCAGTTTTCCACTGTGCTAGAAATTTGTTTAAATTGACATACATTTCCAAATCCATTTGGAAATCTCGCCTACCTCAACTGTCTCATCGCATCATGCAAACTAAAGTAGTAACTATTCATAAAGAAGGAGCCGTTATTGGCCTACCTTGTAAATGTAAACATAATACAAGTGGCAGTGTATGACCAAAACCTAAAAGGGTTCCACCAAACGAGTCTCTTTTGAAGTGACGCTGTTAACTGATATTTTGCAATTTTCATTCTCTTAAAAGGCTATTCATTTTCACAGAACTGTTCTTCACAGTACAAAGGTGGCACCGAATTTTATATGACGTAGGCTTACTTTGCTCATGAAACATCTTTTAGCCTTCATAAATTCTCCAATATCAGGCGTCAAATCCTGAGTAGCAGCCATTTTCAGAATGTCATTTAAGTGGCTATCTTTAATTAAAAAATGAGCAGAGGGAGTATTTCAAACTCCCCTGTTGCACAGTAAAACCGTTCTGGCACAAAAGGCCTACAGATCAACCATTCTTCATGGCCATGCAGCTGAACAGGTTAGGGTTAATCATTAGTGTACAGAGGAATGGCCTCTGAGGTTGCGATGAGGTATACCTGTGGAGGTGAAGGGCTGATTGTATCCCTGCGCCAACATGGTGTCATAAGGAGAGGCTCCTACGTGAGTCTGCAGGACTGGATTGGTCAGGAAATGATTCCCCAATGCAGCTATGTGCAGAAAAGAGATGAATAAATGCTGCCGAGTGCAACTACAAAGAAGGTGTACAAAAACAATAAAGCAGACCCTCACCTCTGTTAAGAGTCGGGGTGCTGTTAACATCAGCGGCGATGAAAGACGACTCGGTTTGTCTTCGCACCGTGTCGTTCCACATCCTCCGAATACGACTCTGGAGCACAGAATATCAGCGCACAGTCTAATGAAGCTTGCATCAACAAAAAGTCAGGAAGACATGGAGAAAGAGTGTGGAACGGAACGCTTGCCTGTCTGTTTGCCGTGGCTCTCCGACCCTGGCTGCTGCTGTAGCGGCTGTTGGAGCGCAGCGCGGCTGCCTTCACCGAGTCTGGAGAGCTGGACGAAGAGGTCGCACAGCACTTGGAGAGGCGGAGACATCGGCCGTAGTCTTTCTGACCCTTAACACAAAACACAAACCATTGGCGGTGCACGGTCACACAACCGCCAAGATAATGATGCTCAGCTCCGAGGCTGACCTTCCTGGCGAGGGTGCAGTGCAGGATAGTGATGAGGAGGCCCTGCGCAGTATTAAGTGAGGCAAAGAGGTAAGCCAGGAGGAGAGATGGCGCAGACAGGAACATCAAGCCTGAGGACCAGTTGACACACTGCAGGAAGAGCAGCGTCAACGAGCCCACCGCCCATGCCCTGGACACACGAGAGCACACATCATAAGGAAATATTTGCTTTCATCGGATCTTTTCTAATTCTACAGAATCAATGGGTCATCAGAAGAAGGCGAACACACGCATGTCATGAACCGGTTTGTCCGAGGGGACGTGTGAGAGCTGGATGGCTGCCGAGCCCTCATCCCAACACGAAGCAGCCCACAGCCCAACACGAAGCAGCACAAAGCTTCAAGCTGTGGCTGGATCTTGAACTAAGCAACAGGCTGCAACACCACAGTACCAGTAGAAGGGGTCCTGATGCTTTCTCATCCCAGTTGCAGTAATTAAGCACTGCCCCCATTGGACCACTTCAATACATTCTTACATTCATGGACAATATTAATACCGAATCAATTTTAGCATGTTTTTTTTCACCATTAAATGAAGGTGTACTATTCAGCATGCAACAGACTATACTAAACAGTTTTTTGGAGCTTAATTGACTCCTACCTACTATCAGACTACCTAACTTTATATTATCTTTAATTCATTAAGTTGGTAGGCATATTGAATTCCTGCAGCTAACATCACGAGGTGAAATTCAAAACTACCACATTGTTTTTCAGAATCACGACTGATTTTGACCCAAAGTCAAAATCTGGGCACATTAGAGGCATTCATGATCAAACTGTAAGCGTGGAAAATGAAAGTCTGGCTTCAAATTACATCACATGCTCGACGTCTGGATGTCTTTTGACTTGGGTGTTGCCGGAATGGACACAAGTATTTAATCAAGATGCTGTTTGTTCGTATACTGTGTCAAGCTCGGACAGAAGATAAACGAACACATAAGACCCAACATTTGCACCAATCAGCAAACAAACAAAATCCATCTACAGCACTATGCTGTAAGAGCTATGATGCGAATGTGCCCAGTGTGAGTGTAATCTTATTTTATTTTTGCTTTGCAAAATTCTCCTACAAGGAGAGGCATTCATAATAACAAAAGCCAATTTCAGTGAACCTTCATGAGACACTGACGGATTGAAAGTTGCAATGATCCTTTTAAAATAGAAAAAACGTAAATAAAATAAATACAATTCTGATCAAGTTAAGCTTTCAATAATAGAGCTTAGGATGTTTGGAGCTGGCACGATGGATGACTGGTAGGCATCGGAGACGGGACGGCATTTTCTCCCCCGTGCCTGCGTGGGTTTTCTCCGGGTACTCCGGTTTCCTCCCACATGCCAAAAACATGCATGGTAGGTTAATTGAAGACTCTAAATTGCCCATAGGTGTGAATGTAGGCTACACGTATTGGCCTTGTTATCTTTTGAGAATAAATTTTACCATTTTAAGGCCTTCAAATCTACCTGCCACTTCATGCTGAGCATCTCATGAGCAGCACTCATAGTACATCCTTAACAGAGGAAATTGCCTCACAGTCATAATTTTCATTCCTATGATTACCTACCTTGACAAACATGAAAAATATGTTTAGCGCAGGTATTAAGTGTTCTTTGAATCCCATTTCTTTAGTATCATTGTGCTTGAAATAGTTGTAGAATGTACAAGTAATATCACGATGATTAAAATAAAAATCAATAATTTTATTTTAATCATTGTGAAGGCCTGACCTTTTGTTTTCACACAAAGTATGCAAAATGGTTTCAAAATAAATTTGTGAAATAATCTAAACATAATGAAACACGAGGAACAAGGATCATAAAAATATACAGACAATTACAAACCTCAGGTTGTCATGGCGACTGGAGTCTGGTTTCAAGGCAGCAGTGCTATGCATCTTATGTAAGGTCATCACTAAGATTAGAAGGTTAAGCTGTAAACAACAACAAAGACTGCTGTCAACGCTCTACTTTCACGAATACATTTGTACATGACATAAATGATTGAATCTGTATGGGGCCAGAGATGAAAATCTCACAGTGATAATAACAGCCACCGGTCCAAGGAAACTCCAAATGAAGAAATTGTCGGTTCGCAGCCAGCAGCTGTGCATAATGACACACAAACAAGTTAGAGGAGGAACACAAACAGCAACGATACCATCTATACAATCACAGTCTTTAACATTTAGGGGTGCACAACGTTAAGAGGCCCTTGAGCACCCCCAAAAATGAGCAGGAAACACCTATTACCTACACAACGTATTTATTGCAAGGCAATTCAATCGTGGTATCAGAAAATGTGCCTTTACAAAGATAATAATATTCAGTTTTGATTGGAAATGAATAACACACACACACACACACACACGTATGTATATATATATATATATATATATATATACATACATCCTTAATCCTTAGGGTTCAATATGATGTCGCTTCAACTCTTCTGTGAAGGCTGCCCACAAGGTTTAGGAGTGTATTTATGGGAATTTTTGACCATTCTTCCAGAAGCACATTTGTGAGGTTACACACGGATGTTGGACGAGAAGGCCTGGCTCTCAGTCTCCGCTCTAATTCATCCCAAAGGTGCCAGATGGAGAAGCGTGATTCAACACTTCAGAGAACTGCTCTCGACTCCAGTGGCGGCCGTGCTTTACACCACTGCATCCGATGCTTTGCATTGCACTTGCTGATGTATGGCTTGGATGCAGCTGCTCGGCCATGGAAACCCATTCCATGAAGCTTTCCGGCAGCTGAAGTTGGCGACCTCTTCGCACTATGCATCCGCTGACCTCGCGCCGTCAGTTTATGTGGCCTACAACTTCGTGGCTGAGTTGCTGTTATTCCCAAACACATCCACGTTCTTATAACACAGTTGACAGTAGACTGTGGAATATTTAGGAGCGAGGAAATGTCATGACTTGGACTTGTTGCACAGGTGTCAGCATATCACAGTTCCACACTGGAATTCACTGAGCTCCTGAGAGCGACCCATTCTTTCACAAATGTTTGTAAAAACAGTCTGCATGCTCAGCTGCTTTATTTTATTCACCTGAGGCCGTGCAAGTAATTGAAACACTTAATTTCGATTATTTGGATGGGTGAGAGAATATGTTTGGCAATATAGTGTGTGTGTGTGTGTGTGTGTGTGTGTGTGTGTGTGTGCATGTGTGTAGGTGTGCTGAGCAATTGTGATGAACTTACGAAGCTTTTGAGCCGTAGCCTCTGAAGTCAATGGCTGCAGACACAGCCACCACCAGCCCGGGCACAGAGTAGCCACTCAGGTACAAATACTTCCGCCTGGAGTTACGACCCTCAAACACTTCACGCTGCAAAATGTACAGTTCCACTGCTTCCAGACACAACCAGCAGAATACTGAGAGCAATGAGAAGTGCAGCAGGCCGGCAATGATGGAGCACACAACCTATAAATGTGAGAGAAGCATAATGCCGCAAGAGGAAAAAAATACACTTTTAACAAGCACCCCTCATGTTAGTTAAAATAAGAACTCACGGTATATTGTGTCTTATTGGATCCGACAAGGAAGAGCAGCTCAGTTATGAGCAGGTTGGCCCACAGGTTGCAGTGGATGGTGCCGTGGTCAGTGTGACAGGGTGCTGCCTGGCAGCATAGGGTAGTAAGACAGGTGGCCAAACACACCAGAGCAACAGAGATGCCCACCCAGGAGACAACATAGACAAGAAGCTCCTCTACTCCCACACCAGACTGTGAAGATGAAAAGACAAAATGTTGACATGTTGAGTGTTTGTTATTTTACATACGCATTACATAAAACACTTGAATGCCGTTTCACGGGAGACCACAAAAGCCGGCAGCATTTAGAAACATCTTTCTCACGCCATCAACTCGAGAGAATTGAATGTTTAATTAAAAAACGTCTTTATCTTACAAATTAGTGCGTACAAATGGGATCTGATGGCTAAAGACGACTAGGAATAATAACATTTCATCAGCCTTTCTAATTTGGGAACTAACCCCTATCTTTGAGTTTGAGGAGCATCAGTGTTGCTATAATTAGAGAAGAGAATGATATACAAGCTTTCCACAATTGATTGATGATTCTGTTATAACATTTTTGGTTGGTTGTTGTTGAATAAAACTTGCAAATAGTGCAAAAACATGGTGCATGTCATACAGACAATAAAGCTGACAACATCTACCAGTCATTCATCCTGTGGCAAGATTATTTTGCATTTAGTGCTGAACACAGAGGTTGGAACATCCAAACTCGAGCAGTTTAATTTTTTTTTTCTTTCCGTCAACCTTTCACTGCCATCTTCTGCAAACAAAAACAATCACAGTCACTGCAAGTTTGTGGGCTTGAGTGCTAACTTACAGCAGGTTGCTGGTACATCATGAGTACAGCATAGCTGGACAGGTGGTTACAGGCGCAGGTTGTGTGCGTATTGTTGGTGTGTAACAGGCGACATCCCTGCGTGGACCACCTGCCGGTCCCAGACACCCCTGAGGCATTCCAGAAAGAGCAGTTGGGACCAAAGTGGTTGTCCAGCTGTGAATACGACACAAAACAACAGTTGTGTTTATGAATATCATCAGGAATCTTTCTTGTAGGGCTCCAGGATATGTGAAATTGGGATCTTCTTTAACCCTCTGATATATATTGCGATGATAAAAAATACAGGATAACACACATGTAACGTGAAAACCAGCACATATTTCTCTTTTTGCCTCTCTAGAAACACTATGCTCAGTAGCGCACAAAAGCATACGGAGTCATTCGTATGAAGTCTACCTGGATTTAAATGGACTGTAGTATTGAGCAATAGTCGAGAAAGATAAAAGTTAAAATCATTTCTTTTCATGCCCAGTTATACAGTAGAGTCATTTGCAGATTCTTAACACTATTCATTTGCTTTTAATCAATCTGTTTTTACACCTATGTTTTAACATATGCATTAGTATTTCTATATTTGAGTGCATTAGTTTAAGCAAAACACGTTGTTCTGTCATATTCTGAAGAGAAATACAGTAAATGCAGGCGTGTAGTTGTTTCCTGTGTCCTCATGTAATAGTCATCAAGTAGTGTTGTTTGATGGGTTATAATTTACTGTAACATCGGTGCTAATCTTATTAACATGTCTAATCTGGTCCATCTTCTTGTCACTTATTAATATTACAGCCGATTGACTGCATGTCAATACACCAACATTGCACAGGACCCTGCACGTACATTGCGATGACAATGCTCAAACGATATATTGTGCAGCACTACTTTCTTGCCCAAGTTAATATTTCCCAGCAAACCTGCAGGTGCCTGAGAGTGAACACCACGGGCTCAGAGAGGAACACTCTATTGGAGCCTCTGTGCACAGAAGCAGAGATGACATGGGAGTTGACCACCAGGCTCCTACGCCTGACCTCTGAACCCTGTCCGAGTCCAAGTCCGAGACGCAAGGTGGAGTTCTGGGTGGTCAGGAAGGAGCCCAGGTTCTTGTACAGAGAGAGGACCAACTTCACTTGGCCTGTACAGCGAACGAAGGAAGAAAGTTACTTTCCGGCATATCTGTATAGATTATAATTAACTGTGTACTATAGTATTCATACCATTAATTCCACAATCCATTAACTTTTGTAATTGTGGCTTATCCGATGTTTTAAAATTGAGATGAGTGTGCCTCATACCATTATTGCTGTACTGCTGCAGGGCCACAGCCGAGATCTGCAGGATGCTGTCGCTATCGTAGGAGTGCGGGAACGTTAGGTCTTGTATGTCCGCCTCTGCGTTGAGCACATACACCTCCAGATCTAATCACACACATACAGAAAGTCTGGATGAGAAGCTTGTTTTAATCGTCATATGTTGAGAGCTCGGAAAAAGAGAGACAACATACCGACGTTTGGTGCTCTGTCACTGAATCGACCTTCATAGAGGTTGTTAGCCAATAAGAACGCTCCTTTCTCTACCGCATCTAACAGGAGTGACGCAGAGCGGGACTGGTCCGGACCGCTCATGTCAGCCCAGGACACCAGAGCCTCAGGACCCAACAAGTTATCTACTGTCTGAACCACGGCCTAACAAGGAGAAAGGTGCATTCCATTTTGTTAGTGTATCCGTTCATTTGTTTGTCCTTCCCACTTTTCTTCCTCTGTTAGTTTATACATGAATCTATCCTCTTATCCATGAATTCATCTGTCCGTCCATCCATCCATTCTTTGACCTCGCATCACTCTATCTCTCTATTGTTAATAAATCAATTTAAACAGCCATCATTCATCCATTCATTCATCCGTCCGTCATGCATCAATCATCTCTGAAGCCATCCTTGTGTTCATTTTAAATATTTTTGTCTGTCCATCCATTCATCTATCGTCAAGACCTTCACTCATCTGTCCCTTTGTACTTGTCCACTTGCGTATGATCAACCTGTTTGTCCATTCTCATTCCATCTGTCCATCATCCATTTTAGATCCATCCGTCAGGCATCCATCCATTTATAGTGCTGCCATTCATCCATCAATCATCTGTCCATCTTACAATCTTACATCCCTCCATCTGGCCATCCATTATCCCTTCCTCCCTCATTCCCCACCCACCATTCCCCCTTACATCCATCCATCTTACAGTACATCCAACCATTGTATTGTATGCCATCCATCCATTACATACCTGCACATAAGCCCTGCATGTGCGTTCCCTTTTCTGCAGCTACAAAGACAGCAAACAACATCTGTGTTACAAATATCAGCACTGACATTTGGTTCCTCTTTTCTGGATAAGGTCAAGTACACATCAGCATGAAACTGAGGAGCAATTCACCTTGTTGTAATTGCGTGCCGCAGACTCTTTATTGGCTGGTCTCAAGGCTTGAAGCTGGGAGTCCAAGATGTCCAGTAGCTGTTCAATTAATTTTACAGACATGCTGACATCACCAGCATAGATCCGCCCCCGGGTCAGGTTGACCAGCTCCCCAGCTATGTTTGCTGCATTCTCTCCACTTTTAATCTGGAGGGAGGTAGGAGTGTACAGAATCACTTTTTATTTTTACATTAAAAAAAGAAGTTGCTTGGTAACTGGATTTGTACCATTTGCACAAGGTATGCACTTATGTAACTGACCTTTTGTGCAATCTGGCTAACCCAGGGAGAGGTACAGTTAGAGAGGTCGGGACCTCTGGAGCTCCAGCTCACTGGTGATGTTATGCACTCGTAGGACGCAATACCTGCAGAACAAGACAGCCACAAACACTCAAGAAGGGCAAGTCATAGGACAGAATAATTAGTCCGTGAAAGGCAGAAATGCTGTTTCATTGCATTGGTTTACAGGTCTGCAAATTAGATGCAACTAGGTCACTTCACTTACGATAGGAAATTATTCCCCAATTTAACTTGACTCCAAAATCTAGCCATAAAACAGGATTAGGAGGCACACCATGTGCAACAGACAAAATGTCCTCCTTTCCTCTGAGGCAGAGCAGGACTGAGGAAGACAGCTGCACTTCGAGAGGAAGGGCTGACGGACCGTGACCATAAAAAGTCTAACTACTGTTTCTTCTCTGTTATGTGTTCAAAGAGTTCAAAGAGAGGGCATGTGACTATATTTCAAAGGGAAACAAGATACAGACACACACACATACACACACCCACACACACACACACCCGCGTGCACACACACACACACACACATACACACACGTACACACACGTACACTACCATGCACACCATAAAACCCTGACATGATCAAACAAACACACATATACACAGGTCTGTCTGTCTGTCTTACCCAATGAGCCTTTGGGACAGGGTCTCTCCACTGTCTCCCCTTTCAGAGTGGGGGGCCACTGTACTCCTCGGGCCACCCTTCCTTCACATCCACCCACTTGACCAGGTCCCCCCGGGACCAAAGGGACACGCAAAGGGGGGCGCGGCGTTAGGGGGACCATGGCTGTTATCGGCCTTTGGTCAAAGGGTCCTCGGTTGATGACGCCCACTGGATGGGAGGCTGATGGCCGCACGGGGCTCAGTGCAACTGTGGCTGTGTAAGAGCGGACGGTCGTCATCAGAGAAGAAAGGGGACCTGGAGGGAAAGAAAACTTTGCTTTAGGTGTGTACAATCCTCAAAGTGACATCAATCCAGGTTCTGAATCAACAGACCTTTAGTTGGCGGTGGCGGCGTGAACTGAAGCGGGTATCTCAGAACGTAATAGTTATTCCACACATATAACTGGTTGTCTCTAGGGTTGTAGTCTATGGAAGAGATGTACTGGTAGGGATTGGGGAACGGTATCTGAATGGGCAGCTCTTGCCCGCGGCTAGTGTCATAGGCATACACCACCATATCATTGCCCACACGGCCGTCCGCCTGCCCCTCGTCATCCTGGAAGACTGAGCGCACCGCGTAGAGCACGCCACAGGCCATGAAGGCATTGCTCGCCCCACGTTTGTCAAAGCCCGTGGCCCACGTGCCCTCGAAGCGCAAGGTGTACGGGTTCACCTGAGGAACGAAGAAGAGGTGGAAAGATGAGAGACAATTCTTGAATGTTGTTGGAGCTTGTCCTTCACTATTTTTGCCTTGGAATTTGGGTTACCTGGCTGACCACAATCCGTCCATTATTGGCTTCAGTGGAGTAGATCACCCAGAGGCCATTCTCATCCACTGCCAGGTCGATGTCTGACTTCCCTCCCCAGCGGTAAGGCGACGTGTCATGGTAGTTGGCATTGACCACCACCGCCTCTCCGCTTTTAATGCGTGTCCGCAGGTCGTATTTGACCAGGTTCCGTGTTCGTTCCTTGTTATAAAACGCGGCGCCATCATATACCACAAAACCTGTACCATCTACACGACTTGGCAGCCTGGGATAATGGAGAAAAGACACATTATCTGTTTTTTTCTATAACAATGTTGCAATAGAAAAGTAGAGTAGCAATCTCCATCCATCCATTTTCTGTAACGCTTATCCTCACTACGGTCCCAGGCATGCTGGAGCCTATTTTTGCTATCTTTGGGCGAGAGGCGGGGTACACCCGGAACTGGTCGCCAATCCAATCGGAGGGCACATATAAACAAACAACCGCTCACATTCACACCTACGGGCAACTGAGATTCTTCAATTAATCTACCATGCACCTTTTTGGGATGTGGGCGGAAACCTGAGTACCCAGACAAAACTCACGCAGGCACGGGGAGAACATGCAAACTCCACACAGGCGAGGACGGGATTTGAACCCCGGTCCTCAGAACTGTGTGGCAGATGTACTAACCAGTCATCCAAAATGCCGCCAGTAGCAATCTCAACTGAACAAAATTTATTTATACAATATTTGCAACAGGTTGAAAAGTATTCTTCCTTTGCATTTATCAACCCTCCACAATGATTCACACACGCATGCACACACGTTTTAGTTTGAGTGTTAAAACGCTTCAAGACTACTTTTACTGTATGATTTTCGAAAGGGATATTTAACTTTATGTAGTTTTTCCCCCAGAAAACCGGCTTAGGGCACGGTGGGACTGGTTAGCGCGTCTGCCTCACAGTTCTGAGGACCGGGGTTCAATCCCCGGCCCCGCCTGTGTGGAGTTTGCATGTTCTCCCCGTGCCTGCGTGGGTTTTCTCCGGGAACTCCGGTTTCCTCCCACATCCCCAAAACATGCATGGTAGATTAATTGAAGTCTCTAAATTGCCCCAGGGTGTACCCCGCCTCCTTCCCAATGATAGCTGGGATAGGCTACAGCGCTCCCGCGACCCTTGTGAGGATAAGCGGCTCAGAAAAGGGATGGATGGATGGAAAACCTGCTTAGTATAATTTTAGCCTCAAATTCCATATCTACTTTTGTATACACTATAGAAAGAATTACATTATATTAATCATTCAAAACGGCTTGAATGGAATCATAAAGGTAGGGCCTCAAGCCATGACTTTAAAGTGACTTTGATTGTAAGTGACTAATGTTGCTTACTCATGTGAGTAAGCAACATTATAATTGTCAAACACCAAAGAGGAAGAAAAAAAGTACTCACTTCAAGTGTTTTTGAATTTCTGAAACACAAAACCGTATTGTCTGAACCAAATGCTCAGTGTCCCTGAACTCACTTATTGAATTGGTCACTCTTTTGGTAAAACCTTCAAGGAGGTATGGAATCTAAATGGTCCATATTTCACTAACAAGTTGATTTTATGTATTTTTTGCTCAAGAAATGAAAGTGGCATTCATTTCCAATAATATCAATCCCTTTTGGAGTAATTGGTAAATAACTAATTGCCTTTAGAACCTCCCACTTTTAATCGCCAAAATCGGCACGCCCCCCCCCCGTGTCTTGGTGTGATGTCAGTGGCAGAAGTGGATAACAAATTCACTGCAAAGTCAGTATGGAAAAGGGAATGTGCTGGAGACTATAAAGTGGCAATATTTAATCATATTTTATATAATGTCGCTATTGGGTGGAATTCTCTCTGCAGGCAATGTTTTTAAATACCCTACTATGGAATAAGTGCCAGTGTTCACCTAGTTAGACACAACCATACAACAAACATTTTCACCCACTCAAACACATTCTGTACTCTGATGCCCTTGTGTTGCACAGTGGTAAGCACAGGTAGCAAAAGTAAAACTCAGTTAAAGCGCAGGTGTCTCAACAAACGTGGCACAACTTAAAAGTGATCACACATATAAGCCAGTTCAAGGAGCACTGGTTGTTGAAGTTTCACTACGGATAGAGACGATCCAAGAGACAGAGGCTGAGTAAGAAAGAGGTGGTCGAGGAGGAAGTATAAGACAAGGAACAATTATGTATTTCAAATGAAATATGGGCAATTTTCGTAGAACATGTTTTTGTCACAGTTTGACAATGAGGCAAGCGGGAATGCAAACTCCAACCTAAGTAAATTCACTGTGTCCACCATAGTCAGAAGATTCAGAGATGTGAACGGGTAATTGCTTTTTTCATTGCCTACATGTTTACAGTATGACTCTATTGAGCTGTACACACAAAGTACAATACATCAAAATAGATAAATTTTCCATTATACTCGTAGGCCTAGTACTTTTTTATTTTTTTCTTTTCTTTAAAAGTGTTAAACAGGATTTTGTTTTGCCTTGCAAAATGCATTGCTATTGGGAACAATAAAGGTTATTTGTACAGCTTTATGATCTGATCATTGTGTTTTTCCTTTTTCTGTAATGTGTCTATTCAGTGTGTTTTTTTTCATTTTGATTGACTCTGGATATGTTTTGATGCAACAGTTTAGTTTCAATTTTTGGATTTTAATTTGGGGTATTGAGAACATGGGTGGAGGTTTCAAGAAATGTGTTTTAGCAATCAAGAACAACTGTAAAAACCAGACCTGCAGATGTTTTACAACATGTTAACCAAAATTGGCACTTGGATTCACTAGACACACTCACTTATAGGTAGTAGTGACACGGTTCTGACGGTAGTCGTCCCAGGAAGCATATTCGTACAGCACTTCTGTCCTGTACGGCGTCCATGGCATGACGTATAGTCGGTCACCAGCCTGCAGAGGGTCTTTACACCACGCCCCTGACTGATGTTCTGCCTCCAGCTGAGAGGAAGGTGGCTGGATGCTGAGCAGTGATCCGGGACAGACGAAAACTGGGAGATGGGAGTTGTCAGAGAGAAGGATGTGAGAGGGAGGACAGAGGATATGGATGGATGATGGTGAGTGAGCAAGAGAGAGAGAGAGAGAGAGAGAGGGGGAAGATTGTGGGTGGAAATGGATCAACGCATGAAAATTGCATTGAGACAGATGCAGTTGATGCAATGAGATTAAAGAAAGACAAAGAAGAGGAGACATAGAGGGCTTTAAAACACCTGCGCTGATCTCAAAAGGCAAGCAAGAGACGAGACGTAAAAGTGAGTGTTTGTCTGTGTTTTTGTGTGTATGTGTGTGTATGTTTCTGTGGTGAGTAATATAACGGGACACTGCAATGAAAGGTGTGTGAGTATGTTATAGGTGTGTGAGCGTGTCGGTTAGTGCAGTGTGAGGTAGAATCAGGGGCGCACAGGGCGGGGCTACATTTTGCCTTGAAGTGAATGAGAGGGCAGGTTAGTTTACATCGAGCACAAAGATTGGTCCACCCACATGTCAAAAAAATAATTATATGGACACATGTTTACTGTACAATCACACGCTGGCATGCAAGAAGGCATGCATACACCCAAACATACAAACGCGCACACACAAACAGTACACACACGCACATATATTAGCAGTGCTTGGTAAGCACACATCCAGACATCACGCACATTTGGTCTTATTTTTCCTATGATGGTAAATAAGGGGCTCTGCCTATAGGAGAAGAAAAGGCAAAATAAGCATAAAGAAGAAGGAAGGAAGGAACTAGGGAAGGAAGGAAGGAAGGAAGGAAGGAAGGAAGGAAGGAAAGATGGAAGGAATGAAGGGAGGAAGGAAGGAAGGAAAGATGGAAGGAATGAAGGGAGGAAGGAAGGAAGGAAGGAAGGAAGGAAGGAAGGATGGGAGGAACAAACGAACAAAGGAAGGACTGAAAGGAGGAAGGAAGGAAGGAAGGAAGGAAAGAAAGAAAGAAAGAAAGAAAGAAAGAAAGAAAGAAAGAAAGAAAGAAAGAAAGAAAGAAAAAGAAAGAAAGAAAGAAAGAAAGAATGTATTGAGCTGTTGATTTTATGGGCTGTATTTTTGTGACCGGCGTAAATCCGGCGCGACAGGAGGCGTAAATCTGCGCGGAGGCGTGTTAGATCGTGTTTTGGTCATTTTGCAGACGAACGCAAGCCGGCGTACCGGAAAGAGTGAAGTCTACGTCACTGTGGCTGTGTCTACACCTGATTTCAATCATGTTCAACCAAAGCGGCTCCTCTCATTCCCTTGAAATGTGGCGCGCTCGCGGCACGGAGACACGTGCGGAAGAGGACCATGCGTAATCGCAGCGACTCGTACGTGAGTGGAGCCTTCCCACCTCTCTTGGCGGTGTGGTACCAGACGACGAGCGCTAGTACAGAATGAGCTGCCAGTGATAACCGCTGGCCACTTAAATATGTCGACGGAACAGATGCATCGACACCCCCGATTGTTTGTGTACAACCCCAACCGACCACCCCACAAAAGCTGTGCTGGCCAGTGGGATGACTTAAAAGGTATAATAGCAATAATAATAATAATAATAAACTAAACAATAACACATTCAGTGAATTGATTTCCACAGTGATTCAACACATGTTCGGTACCTGTCTGCGTGTGTCCCAATCAAATTCAGCGAAAATTGCATTACTCCACATACTGCGCCAGACTTACACGTGGTCTCAGCAGGCCTAAGATTAGACTGACTTTCTGCCACCAAATTGTCACATTGTCACACACCGTCGATGCGCCGGGCGTTCCGTTCTTGTCGCAGACCGGTCTGCCGAATTGGCAAACACGCTCAGCGAACCTTGCGCTTGCACGAAGATCAGGATACGCCAGGAAAGCCGTCTACAAAAATACAGCCTGACGTGTGCAATGAGATCGACCAGGACAGAAAGAGCAAAAAGAGTAGATGTAGAGAGAAAAAGGAACGAGTATGTGCAGAACCTGCATCAAATTGGATAAAAGCACAGATTTCCATACAACGAGGGATGGAGGGAAAAATGGGGTAAAAGGAACAGAAGAAAATGAAAAAAAGGGGGCAACATCCAGCATGACCACAAACAACGTCCTAGGGTAGGAGGAAGAGAGAGAAATGGTAAGGGAGAGGAAGAGAAGGAAGAGAGAAATAGCCGCGCGTGGGTGGGTAAGGAGATCAAGATGCTACAATGTATTGTCTTTACCTTTTTGGTCCACTTCTACTCAAGCATTGGGGAAAAAAGAGGGAGAGAAAGAAAGAGAAATCAGAGGGGGAAAGAAAAGAAGAAATGAAAGAAGCAAGAATGCAAGCGAGAAAGACAGACAGAGAAGAAAAAAGAAAGTAAAGAAAGAATTGCACAGATTATGAGTTCCATTCTCACAAACATTATAGTACCCCAAACCAGTCCCTCAGCCCCACATCCCTTCATCACCACTTTTCCACCCTTCACCCTCCTCCTCCCCTTTGCTCAATCCCTTAGTCGAATTCCTGTGGAGAAAAGAGAGCAAGTCCTGGGCTTGGCGTGACTCTGGAAAAGAAAACGCACCCACATGCACACGCAGATGCACATGTGCGCCCCTCCCATGCACACACACGCGCACACAGGAGACATACAGTGTGCCAATGCCGTTCTCTAGTTTTTTCCTTAGACTTTCTGTTTGTATTTCAGGCACGCACTCACACACTCTCTGAGGAGAGAAAGCATCTCAGGGATTCAAAAGGTTGTAAAAATCTGTAAATAAAAAAAAAAAAAAAAAAAAAAAAAAAAAAGGTTTTACACCACATGAACAAAAAATATTGGGACACACAACTTAATCAATTAATTCAATCCCTGTCAATCAGTGGTTGTGCTCGTACTCATCAGTTCTTCATCTTACCGAGACATTTGGGTATTGTTGATTTTCTGTGCTTCGAGTTCTTGAAAAACTTGGCCGGACTGAAAAGATCTCAATCCAAACGTTTTTTGTGCTGAACTGCAACAGATATTGTCAGCCATTTTGGAGAAAATCTTCCCACAAGTGTGGAAGCTGTTTTCACCCCAAAGGGGGCCCAAAGACACACTTTCTCACATTTTCACTTTCTATAGGTGTAATAGCCAGGTGTTCCAATACATTTGCCCATATGGTGAATCTTTGTGTGCAATATACAGTATAATCACATACATGCTCATGTTGTCGTCATGTTACATTGTTCATATGAATAGTGTGTTTGAATATTTTTACAGTACATACACACTATGTACACACTATGGATACATATATGCAGATGTAAACTCACTGTAAGGGACACACTCGTACTGGATCTCCAGGTATTTATATGTTCCAGGACAAGGGTCTGGGAAAACGTCCACCCCTGCCACCACCACACACTGCGTCCTGTTGTTGCACCTGCACAACAGATTGATGGATGTAGTAGGAAGAGAAAGAAGGAGGGTGACTAATTTACAGGAAAGGAGAAGCAAAGGGCTGTCCGTTTGTCTCCTCGCCCTGAATATTGATTTGTTCTTCGAGGAAAACACTGCTGAGTACACAGCTAATGGTGCAGCCAGATTTAGCCGGAGTGATTATTGCACTTGCAAACACACACACACACACAAACACACGACAAAAGCATTTGCTGGGTGTAATGTTTTGTCGAACACAGGTTTGGTCAGGAGTATTTTGCAAACAGCAGATGCTTCCATTGATTTATCTGTATCCATTCATAGCGACAAAAGCGATTTGCATCTTTTATGCAAGACACGAACAAGAGGACCAAGCACACACACACACACACACACACACACACACACACACACACCTCTGAGCCATTATCTTCAGTGCATCGGGGAGGTAACACTGTGTGTTTTCCATCTGGAACGGCTCTGCGTCACAAATCTTGTCATCGGTGCGTCCATAGTTGGCAGTCTCCACCATCACCACATCACTTCCTGGGCAGCGCAGTTCAATAGGGTAACCCTCGCATGCCAGTTCCCTGCGCAACAGTCCGAATGGCATGGCGGCCCGGGACATGGCTGACCATGTGAGAATGATGGGAATGTAACGGTGAGGGTGGAAAGTGCAAGAAAAAAGAAGAAATACATTTGCATTAACAACGCATGTTCAGTGGCAAAGATCACTTGATGGAATCTGTGAAGGACAAATAAGAGTGGTTACAATCTCATTTACATCTTTACAAATTTAAAGTGCTGTTCTACTTTTGAATTGTTCTATTTCATAAAATGGAACATTAGACTGTGTGTACTACACAAACAAATTGCTGATAAAGGATTGAAATGTATTTTAGAATGAAATGTTTTGTATTTATCAAAGACGTTTGGACAGAAACAAAAACTTGTAAGGGGAGATATTGCATTGTAGAACTGGCATTTTGGGCTTTGATTGCAATATTTTGGCAAACTATGTTTTGTTTTTTTTCCCCATGGAAAACGTCCCGCTTTGAATAAAAATGTTTTTAACCTGTCCTGTTCAGCTCCATGGCCTTGCAGAATGGTGGCTGTGTATGCCTTTTGTGTTTGAAAGATGTACTCCCTCTGCTCATTATTAATTCTTTTTTTATTATTCTGAGAAAATGCAGCCGGACCAGCCGATCACAGGGCACATAATTGACAAAAAAAAAAAGGGTATTAAGTTGTGACTCCTGGCTGTTCAGGCGTACGGACCTTCTGCTGGGGAAGGGAGTTTTCAGCCATTCATGGAAACAATGGAAGGCCCCATCTAGCATGAAAATCAAATCGTCAGCATTCTCCCAAGCACTGGGGACTGGCCAGATTTCATCTTGCATCATGGTAAGGTACCATTGGTACAGTGACAGTCGTACATTCTTGTCCAAAGTCATCCCACACCTCACCATTACTTGAATACTCATATATTTAAGAACAAACACTAATTTATAAAAATACGTACGTGTTTTCAAAACCCTGTACCCTAATAAATCTCTGAATTAAAAAAAAAAGGCACACTCACTCAAATCTTAAATAATGCAGAAAACAAAATGCTAAATACCAGGTAGGATTTTCAGTTTCTGACCTCATTCGATACAAAAAGGCATATCAAGCCATCTAAACCTGGGTTAGTGGAAACAATCCCATTACCCAAATCTGCTGTTCATATCAAGCAGAGTGGTGTGTACACATGAAAAGGTCGTTGCCGAACAAGGATGGAAGCGAGCACACGACAGCGGTGTGATCAGTATGCTGCCGGTGTGTCGTAACTCTCCATGGTGCTGAATGACTGATGCTTTATTAAGGAGCAGCTCGAGGCAGCTTCAAAACACTCCCTTTGGCCACACTTCAAAGGTGTTCATAGTTTTCTGTTCATGTAGGTCACTGTCTTTCAAAAACTTTGCATAGGTGGCTTTTTCTTGGGTTTGATGAGCTTGGCTGAGGTCAGTCCATCTAAAACCTCAGACACTGGGTCCGTTGGTATTTTTTGTTGCACCCAAAAATCCGGTGCCAATATCTTGACATGATACTTGCTCAGGGGGTGGTGAGGCTTACCTTGGCTGGAGGGGGTGACATGTGCCAAAGTCAGCACGCACACGCACAAGAACCAAAATGACACAGCCATGCCGGGAAGGAAGAGTTGGGTCGTCACACCACCAGCCGCGTTAGGAGAGCCTGGGGAGGAAGCAGAGGTGGAGGTGAGCCACGCAGAGTGAGGCGCTGCACCCTCTCCTCGTGTGCAAAATAACAACGTGTGTGCTCGCATCTTTGTGTGTGCTGGATGGATGTTGAATGACACGCAGTCGCAGCGGTTATGGGGCACACGTGAAATGCGGCAGATGGGAGGAGGGCAGAATAACAGACCGACAGAGAGCAGAGCGCAGGAGAAACTGAGATAACAATTGAGCAATCGAGCAGCAAAGTCTCTCAATCTGCTGTTACCATGGTGACAACCCAGTGCAGTCTGGGGAAGGAGGGAGCGATGGCTGGAGAGTGAAAGAGAGCAAAGAGACATGCCGGGTTTGTGTACGTCTGCATTTTTGAGGGTAAATATGTTTGAATGTGTGTTATAAGTCCATAGTTAGCCCAGGAGCAACAGTGGCCACTGACCCACTAAACAATTGTAATCCTTCTATCCACAAGCAGCTCGTTGAAATCACAAACAAACGCGCAGACATATACACACACGCACACACATACACACACACACATTAGGCCACTTTTCAGTAATCCTAAATAAATGATGCAGTAGAGACGATCTCCCCCACCCCCAAAACAGAGTGGCGGGCCACACGACTGAATGTAGCTGAACATTGCTGAATGTGCGATGCGCTGCAGACTGTTTACAGCGTACAAAACACACGTGATGTATGCACACTGGAGCATGAGAAACAACAGTAAGATGGCCGCTCAATATAAACTGGCAACAAGGTCTGGAATGGAAGGAGGATTGAGGCTAAACTGCATCATGCAGCCTGCTGCTATAATAAACTGTGTGTGCGTGTGTGGGCGCGTGCGTGCGTGTGTTTATGGCAATCCTTGAAAACGGCCGTCGAAGGATTACAGGTTAGTTCTGCTTTGAGCTGAACTGGGTTCAGGAGAAGGTCATATTTGGGCTTATATGATGGCTAATATTACAAGGTGGAAAACAATAATCAAAACCATATACTGTATGTATGTTTGTGGAATGAAAGTACACGGGTTAATATTGCACTCACATTGTGTGTGCTCACTTGTGACTTGTGCTTCCCTGCAACCTCTTTTTTGATAATGACGGGAGACAGATTTAGGTCATTCCTGAACAAATGTCCAACATCCATTCACAGACTAGAGCAGTGTGTACCCAACACACACACACACACACACACACATAAACACACACAGTATTTCCAACCTTGACGGAATATTAGATAGATTACATCCGATTTCCAAGTTCAACCATGCCTCAGTAAATCCAAATAAACAGCATGTATCCACTTGAAATGATACTGATTTACATGATGAGCATGTTCTTAGTCCATATCATGTGATAATACGTATGCATGTCCCCACATTATAAGAAAAACATGATACAACCAAAGAAAAATAGAAAGTGAGATACTTTCCTTTCCACTGAAGTCCACTGAACTATCACAACTGCAATAAAGGCCTTAGGACCACAGTGACACACACATACGCACCCCCACACAGTAATAACAGTACATAAAAAGACTCCCTCGAATGAGACCATCTCCAGTGTTATCACACGCGCACATACTGGACACACACTAAGAATTTGAGTGCACATAAATGTCTCATCTCAGCCAGAAAGCCTTATGGCAGCATGTTCTTTTGCTTGCATTCCCCATTTCGCTCTCTCTCTCTCTCTCTCTCTCTCTCTCTCTCACGCTCTCTCACACACACATGCTTACACACACACACCCACACAGACATCCTTAAGTGTTGGTGCAGAGTAAGTAGAGCAAGGACACTGATGGGCCTTGACAAAGCCACACACCCAGTGCCCCTGTTCACAGCACCGCGCTCCCTGCCTGGAACCAGGATGCAGCCCCGGGCCACCGGCCGGCCTACTTGAAGGAGCAGCAATCAAAATGAAAGTGTATGTGAGTAGGCCTGGAGTGAAATAATCACACACAGACAGGAATGCATAGCGTAGGTGTTCATACCCAAACGCACTGTGGCATTTTGCTTACACTGCTGTAAAACCTCTCAAATGTTGGTAAAATAGGTCAAAATCCCCCCACCTCCTTACCCCATCTTCAGAGTTCATTAAATCACTAATATGCAAAGTTTTATATCAAGTGGATCAATCACCATCGAATTAAAATGTGTTGTTTGAAAATTACAAGAATTTGTATTTGGTTGATCCTCTGTTTAAGGTGATGATCCTCTTCACAAGTACTTTGTGGGATGTGTCACAAAAAAGAGACACACTGTAATTAGTCGTCAGCAGAAGTGTGGAGTCAAGTCACAAGACTTGGACTCGAGTCATGAATTTGATGAGTTTCTACTCGACATTACAATATGTTAAAAGACTTGCAACTCGCTATGACTCGTGACTTCACTTGGACTTGAACGCGTTGACTTGAAAAGACAAAAGCTACTTTGACCAAAGCACAGAAAAACCAATACTTCGTCGCTTTCTCTATCTACAGCTTTATGTGCAACTTACTTATTTCGGGGCGTGGCACAAGGTGCCATTTAAGCCAGCACCTTTGCTGGCTGTGTGAAACTTGGCTTTGTGGGATGTGTTGCAGCAGGACTCGCTCAAAGTCTGTCGGGACTAAATGCTGCTGGGTATGACCCCCTATGGACAAAAACAATAGAATGTCCTATACATGAACTGCTGAGGGCATACATGCATGTCCATATGAGCCTGTTTCTTCAGTAAAAAAATAATACCTGTCAATTCAGGGTCACACACTATAATGTGATTGTAATTAACTGTACATGCAGACTCACGTTTGATAGCAATATATCTTTTCCTCCCTTTTCTATATCACCTGTCAGGACTCACGCGGCACTAAGCATATTCCAGCTGACTTTGGGTGAGGCAGCGGGTCACACACTGGACTGGTTGTCAAACAAACTCTCGCCATTCAAGCCGTTGGACAATTTAGAGTCTTCAATCAACTTGGGAAGGTGGGAGGAAGACAGCGTACCCACAGAAAAACCCCATAAGAACATGCAAACTTGGGCCGAGATTTGAACCCTGAACTGTGAGACAGACATGATGCAGCCGTCTGAAATTTAGATTCAAGAAAATTATATTAACACAGTGAAATCCTCAGATATCACATTGTAATTCCATGTTTTTGTAGGATCTTATTATAATTTCTTGCATCTAGAATGGATGACTTTTTACCTCCTGTTAGCACTAAAGATCCCAGGTCGTAGCTTTTCACTCATTCATTTAACACAGAACAAATGTATAAGGGCGGCACGGTGAGCGACTGACTTTAAATTGCCCGTATGTGTGAATGTGAGTGCGAAAGGTTGTTTGTTTATATGTGGCCCGCGATTGGCTGGCGACCAGTTCAGGATGTACACCGTCTCTCGCCCGAAGAGAGCTGGGATAGGCTTCAGCACGCCCGCCACCCTAGTGAGGATAAACGGAACAGAAAATGGATGGATGGAAATGTATAAGCCTCTGAGGAGGTCTGCGTATTTGAGGTGCTATTTTTAGTATTTTACATGGTCTAGAAAACATACATAATTAGCTAAATTAAAATGGTACTCGGTAGAGCACAGAACTCTGCTGAGGCTGAATAAACGTGTCTATCTGGCATGTTCACATTGAAAAGTATGCCGTGCAATGCCATGCTGCTGGCTAGAGTGGCCCTGTTGCTCCATTTCCATCTGCTGGATATTATTTGTTACTGTCGCACTTGGCCCCAATGCAAGTAGAATGCAACAGCAAAAAGTAGAAACCTATTGTATGTGATATTTTAGTGCAGGGACTCACTAAAACATAGCTAATAAACCAACAAACGGTGATCAAAACGTCCTCCCGCCTTTTTCCACCGCAGCTCCACCTACCACTTTGTCCTCATGCAAGTGCACTGTAACAGCGACCATAACGTCCTCGATGCGCTAACCATCAAACAGCTACCACAAGTTGCACTTGGCAGATAGAGTAAAAACAGAACCTGCTCTACTCAATACAAGTGATACGTCAAAGCCAATAAAGTCAGACTACTGGAATTGAGTAAAAAATGATGTAAATCACACAGGTACAAAGATTCACTTTATAATAAAACCAACCAGAAAAAATCAACAGAGAGTAACTGCCTCCTCATTTGGCTGCGGACTGCAGCAAGCCTGAGGGTAATTTACTATAAAGCACAAAGTGACAAAACAGGCGCGCTGGGCTGCTAATGGACAAGTGAATGCGTGAGTGTGTGAAGGGGAGTCAAAGAATGCGGGAGGGACTCAAACATCACGAGTCTGACAACAGACAAAAACACTTTCATGTGGCATGAAATGCTCCGTCCATAATATTTAGGGATTAGAAGTGGATTTTAAATCACTCCACTGTGTCCTGTGTGTGTGATGTAGTGAAGTCTACTTGCAGACGTTTGACCTCTACAGCTCCCACAGGGCTGAGGCCTGCACGCTGCAGTCCGACCACTTACGGGGCTTTAGAGCCTGTGTGTCTGTCTGGTCGATGCGTGTCTCCGAGGAATAGCGGTGTCGCCGCATGTCCATCATTTGTGTTTATTTTTTTTCAGGCAGGAAACACAAGTGACGCTCAGGACCAGGTCAGGAGCATTAGGACCAACATTGCACGTAATGTACGCCACTCTTGACACCATCGACGTTTGTTGCTGGATGCAGTAGGAACCCCAATTTGCACACACACAAAAAAGAGAGCAAATTGCTTGCAGATATATTTATATCTTTTTATGACCTTAGCTGGGAGCCGGCACATTATGCTATGTGCCAGAAGGGCAAACAGAATAGATATGTGCTATCATCTTTTAACATCTTTTGTACACATTTTAGCAAACATTCGCTGCTCCACGTAACATAATCATGCCATAATTTCCCCATTAAATATTGCTAAGCATTCTTGGGTCACTTGAAAAGCCACTCTCTAAATAATAGGTATTTTGACTTTGAGAAAAGATTTCTTTTATACTAAATTTGAAAATTGTAAAATTCAAACGTCACATCCCCTGAAATGTTTTCTGCTGGTTGGGAATCCCTATTCAGTTTGGCTGTCTGCAAGTATTTGACCACCTAAAGCCTTTATTTTCTGCGCCATGCTTCACAAGATGTGGTTTGAAAAAAAATCTTCTGCTGTACGGTGCAACATTGTAATAGACTTGTAATAGTTTTTTTTCATGTCAAAAAATCTGCAGGGAAATGCTGAAAGAAGAAGAAGAAAAAAATGTGTTATAACTTCCTCTGGAAAATGTGCAAAATTCTGAAGAAAAATAAGATCTTGTAAAAATCATCAGCTTTTTCTTTGCAGTTTGCATTTTTATGCCGGAATAGTCATGAGAGCGCATGATATGCTGCTATGCAACAACATTACTCCGCATGATGGGCTCCAAATAAAAAAACAAACCCCAGACAAAAACTGTCCCTATAACAATATGACATAGCTGACATGTTGGCAAATACCCAGCTGTGTATTTCAACACCAGCATTTTATTAATTTCACTCCTTAAAATTGCTCTCTAATTAATTGCAGTGGAACCTTCAGCATTTCTCAGTTCCGTGAAGCTGGTTGACTTTTAAGTAGCTTCAAATTTCCGGGACATTCGGTGACCGACAATTCGGTTTATGTGACATCAGGTTACAGTACTGTCAGGTTATGCGGTGTGGCGGCAGAGGCAGGTGGGCCACATGAAAAGGAGGAAAACACAAAGCATGGGTGCAAGGGAATTGCACAAAGGTTTGTTTGAAAAATAAATCAGAACATCCAAAAGAAACAAACGCGTTGAACGAGAAAACGAGAAGCACAAGAAATACAAAGAGCCAGGGAGAAGAGTCACCATGAAAGACAACAACCAGACAAAGACTGAACACACTTTGACTCACACCAAGGGATACAGCCAAACGAGACGGAACTAAACAATTGAGAACAATCGCTACGACTGACCCTTTCATACCTGTTGTACCTGTCAACAAAAACAAAAAATGCCACACCTGGCGTTCTTATTGGAAAATAACATTTTGAATCCCCACCTATAATATTTTATTGAACTACAACAAACAGGCACAATTGTCAAGGAATAAGCAGATTGCCTGCCTCCTGCAGCTGTATTTCTTAGTTGGTGGAAAATACAAAGAGAGAAAAAAGGCAAGAAAAAAGGAAAGACTGTGGATTTGAGAGGCTGCTGGCAAGGATAGCCCCATTCATTGTACGCATGACCTCAAACTTAGGTTTTTAGATCAGATGTGAAGAAGAAGAAGAAGAAGAAGAAGAAGAAGGAGGAGTAGCTATAGAAGATGAAATAGTAGAAGCTAGGCTAACTGGTAGCATCATTGTGGTTGCAAACTCTTCTCCTTGTCATTTTTATTGAAGTGAATGACTTAGGAGACACGTTCTGCAGTACAAACATGCAACGCAGCAAGTTACTCCTCTATTTGAGTCCTTCCTAATTCCTATAGCCAATAATCAGTTTCACATCACAATCACAGAAGCCATGGCTCAGCTTAACTTTGTGTTGACCACACGCATAAGGATTTGCGATCGTAAGTGTTGAACAAGTTTAACAACAAGGATTGTTGGCCAGATCAAGGAGGGGAAAAAAACACTCATCACAATACCTCACACCACAAGATAGTAGCTCAGGATAATCTTTTCGAGAGATCCAATCATTTAGCCTTTGCAGAATTTGATCAGAAGACGGGACTACAACTAAACTACAGTAGCAGCCTAATGATGAACCATAATAGCAACAGACAGATGCACGCTTTGTGAAAAGGATGGAGTGTGAAACTGATGTAGCTTTTCTGTTTACCTGAAGAATAACGTATCGTCTCAAGGCACCTAGAAAGTTGATTAAATGTTGATAAGGTTCCTCACATATTCATCAAGCTTGTAATCCTACCCCCGGCACGCAGCCGCTGAGATAACAGAACACTGCGTCCCTGTGACTCATGGAGCTTTCTCAGCATCTGAAAATCTCCAGGATTTACAATGTTGCACCTGAGTTTCTCCGTTTTTTATTTGAACTCTGTACATAAAGCAAAGTAGCGGAAATTAGCAAGCGTCATATTAGAAGAGGCAGTGTTGAGCATGGTGTTAACTAAAATCATTCTGCTTCCAGTTTTCCCTTTTTATGTTTCCATGATCATTTCAGACTTTTGGTTGAATTATTTTAATTTAAGTATTTGTCACTACTCCACTGTGTGTCCACAACAACACAACTTTCAAACTCACAATGGGCCTGTACAGTATTAATACACCATTTAAAAAAAAAAAAAAAAAAAAGATTGAATTTCTGAATTGAATTGGATTTAAAATGAAAGCAATAGGAAATATTGTGTTGGACCACAACCTTTCTGTAAAATGGACGAGTTTGTATAGGACACTGAAGCAAGCCAAATATCACAGGGTTAGTTAATTATTCATTTTCCATTTTCCAACATGGGTCACATAAAATGTTGTTAAGAAGGAACAATTTAACGACCACCACATGCTGAGATTTAAATAAAACCTTCTGTGTATTGTATGTATCAATAATTGTTTTTACATCAGTGTAAGCTGTACAATGATACACCTCAAAATGTCGCAGTATCAAACCTTGGACAAAGAACAGAATGGAAGAGCAAAATGTCATTGCAATAAAAAGTGTCCCTGCAACCTCTCAAATGGTTGTTGAAGCCAAGGTATGACAGAGCACATCTGAGCAGAACAGGTCCAATATAGCTCTTGTAAGCAGGCAGGTGGAATAGGCCGCAGCTAGAAAATATAAAGATGGAGTGTATGCAGTGAAGAAGAAAAAAAATAAAGTGTCATGAAAAAGGCCACTGACTAAAGATCACCATCCATAGCATATAAAGCTATATTCTGTAATCTGTGGCTGACCTGATTTTGCTGGTTCAAAATGCATAATTCAAATGCCATCTACTCCCTTTATGTCGTTAAGGGGGGGGGAAAAAAATTATTAATTGGAATGTTTTTCATTTCAAGAGTTGAACGAATAGACACAAGATGAGCGTTTCAGCCTTGGAACCACCTCATCTCTATTTATCATGCCATAAATCTTGCTCACAGCGCTCCTAATTAACACTGTCATTCATAAACATCATTACAAGCTTGCCGGTGTCATGATTAACTCAAGGAGCAAGAATGGTCTGTGAATGATGCACTCCTCCCTTTGAGAACATTTGATTATACAGATTCACCAGAGCATTCAAAGGACACTATATGCGCTGTTGACAATTAAAGAGCCAGTACCAGACCGGTGGCGGTGGGAGCACATATTCAAAGGTTGCACTCTTGTCAGACATGCTTCACCTTGACAGTCAGACTTCACCTTGTTGCTGGACAAGGGGGAGTTTGACTACACAATAAGCACAAATGATGGCAAAAGGCCAGCATTACCTCTTCACCAGTTTGATGATCTCAGGCCTTTTCGTCACTCCATTACAAAGCACTTATTGGTCTTTGGGAACACTTTCATCGGGACCAGCAAGGCCTTCTCTGCTGGCCTAAACACTCTCAGAAGCAGTGATCTGCATTTACAACCTGAATTCCAATATTTGTTCCATAAAACTAATCCAATTTATTCCCAACAGTCTGTTCTCTTCATTTTGTAGCATTTCAATGCCTCCAAGTAGATATTATAAATGTTAGGTTTGTTTATTTTTTATTTTATTTATTTTTTTTGTGTCCATGTGCTGCAATGTCAATCTAATCCGCTCACGGCCTTTAGACCCAGTAATTTGTTTCTTTGACCAATCAGATTTCAAATTTATACTCACAGAGCCAGCGTGCTGGGCCTCGTCTCTATCGACCTGCACGCATGTATACGTTTAATATCTAGCATCTCTGGTGAGTATTATGTATTTTATTTAATTGCTTATGTGTTTGTCATGTTTTGTAAATATAGATTCTGAACTTCTCCAAATGATGTACATGGCACAGGTGTGTGCTGTTATATTGCATTTTTCTATTGTGTCGCTGGCTTCTATAATAGCCATGAACTCTTCTTGTCTATATTTTTCTGTTTTTTCACTTTTTTGCAATTATTATTCCAAAACATGAGACGAGTAACAAGAAACAGTATACCCCAACATAAGCTGCCAGCATGAGGCATTAACTAGCTGCGATACATTTTATTAAACACATGTTGTATCAATTTTACGGTTGACGTTAAAGATATAGTTTGCCCTTTAAAAAAACGAAATACTTTTTGTCATAGATGTGAATACTGTCTGTTTGACCTTCAGTAAAATATTATTCAAATGATCTTGTGAAGAATCCCCCCTCTCTTGCTGCATCTAATGCCTCTAATTTAATTGTAGTTATTAGTTCATAACCGAGCACGGCAGGACAAAAATAGCCAATCAGAGAGTGCAGAGACAGAAGGCGTAACGGAAGCGATGTCGATCATTTGCATATGCCCACCGCTCGCACGGAGGTTTGCGGGGACGTACCGCAGCCTCTCACAGAGTAGACTATTATAGTTTCTTGGCCCGATTATTTAACTCTGATTAGCAACAAAAGCTAAAAAGAAGAAATTGGACAGCTCTCTACTTCAAATCAAGGGTAAAGACATACAGTATAACATTGGTGTGTATCCTATACACGGACGACTGCATGGCTGAGCTTGGAAAAGCAGCGTAGGTAGAGCTCCATTCATTTTGCAGGTATACAGTGCATGCTGTCCCTTTTGGTTATCATTGAGCTACATGAGAGTCAAAAGATTAGACACAACTCTCAGTATGATGCAGTTTTTGATGCAGCCATGATGCAGCCACGACTAATGGATTTTTATCTTTGCAATAGCAGACTTTCATGCACTATTGTAATGGATCATATTTGGTTGTGCAAGTGCTCATACTGTGTTTAAGCTCTCATTTAGATTGACAAATGGATACTGTCACTGTCGTTGTGGTGTTGTTCTATTCGTCATTTCAAACTGCTCTAATTGCTAGAGGACTCAGAATCATTTTGCACAATTGTCAAAAATAAATAAATAAAATAACAAATTGTACCGGCAGTACCACATACCTTTATTGCTCAGTGACTGTTTTTCTCAATGTCTTTATGTCTCAAAAGTATTCTCTGTCAATCGACTGTCTGTTGTCGTACTAGAGCGGCTCCAACTACCGGAGACAAATTCCTTGTGTGTTTTTAACATAATCATCAAATAAAGATGATTCTGATTCGGATTCTGATGTTTTTGAAGTGGACGAGAGCAAAAATAAATCCATCCCAAATGCGTTTGCGTGTGTGCTTGGGTTAAAACAAATCAATTCTCTTCCTTTGCGCCTTGGTTGTCGATATATATTACCCGTACTTGAAAGCAAACCTGATTACGTTGTGTTTTCTCTTCCACATGAACCATGTAGCACACACACACACGCACACACACGCACGCACACACATACACACACATACTAAATGGTGACAAGAAAGTAAAAAAAAATATCATGATTTTGGGGTAGGTTATAGCAAACTATAGGCACACTAATAGAGATATTCTTAAATTAAGACTTCCTTGAGAAAGCCCATCAAAACTGAGCATTATTATCTTTGCAAACAGAATATTTGATGCAGTGCTTGTATTGCATCTAATTAGATTGTGCAAGTGGTCATGATGTTGTGGCCCGCTGGTGAATATACGACGCTATACTCCATTACCTTCACATGCACACAGTGAAGGTTACACATGCAGCTAAAATTCAGGCTGACACAAGAGCAGAGCACTTCTCCCTCAGGTCCCTCTCTCCTCCATCCTTTCATCCTTTACCCGTCTGCCTCCCTCCATCCACTACCATGCAGGCTTGCCTACCCTCCTCTATTGACCCCCACCTCTCTGAAATGGATGATGAACTGTCATTCATGCTAAACGCTCTCCCACTCGATGCTAATCTTTTTCTTGTGTGGGTTAAAATTTGCAGTGAATTGGGAAAAACAGTGCTCACAGATCGAAGTGTGCACATGCAAAGAGGATGGCGGAAGCTGCTGAGAAGCTGCATGTGGGATCGTCATCACGGTGTAACCCTTTGGTGGGACGCTCTGAGACCTCTCTATCTGGCAAGGCCCTGAGAAAGCTAATCACGTGCACATGAATATTTCAAACCTTACCTCACACTCGAACACTCACTGCCAAGCAGTGGTGGGTAGTAACGCGTTACATTTAGTCAAGTAACGTTTTCCATAAAGTGTACTTGTCAGAGTACTTTAAATGCACCATACTTTTTACTTTTACTTGAGTATTTATGTGAAGAAGGATCGCTACTTGTACTCCGTTAAAATGATCGACGTGCCGTTCGCTACTTTTATTCATTTTTGCGTGTGCGCGTCTATTTTTAGACTCCATCTTCGACTTTCGCATAGGGCACCCGTTACGCCAATCAAATGGCATCATGAATGTCATTTGACTCCAATTCACCAATCGGATGACACAAGGCGGTCACATGACCGCGCACGCAGCCTTCGCGAGCCAATTAAAATGACTCATTTTGGGGGGGAAACAGCCTCACGACTGTGATTAGTTTACAGAATTCAAAAAACAACAGCTTTATCATGCAGCTCTTAAATTGTGACTGCTCAAACTTGGATTTCTCAGCCCACTTCTAACTTGAGAAAACACCTTGCGGTAAGTTGCAGATGTTTCTATTGTTGCTTTGGCAGTGGATATGGCGAAATGAGCACTATCCCTGTGGCTTGCTGAAAAAACGGAGGTTGTGTATGGAGTCCATTCTTGGTACAATCTTACACTTATCCAATATTCATCATTTTTGGACTGTTTGTTGTACAATTGTGGCAATAAAGGCAATTAAAACAGATTAAAGTGATTGGGGTTCTCTAGGCGACAATGTCTGTGGGGAACTCAGAATTGATGTACTAACCTCTTTTTTTTTTTTTTTTTTGCATTTATTGATATTGAAGTGTTTGGTGTAGTATTGTTAATGCTTTTCAGTGGCTGTCAGGGAGCCCTGCATCATAAAATCATCAATTAGTGCATGAGTGCTGCCCTGGTCAAGGGTAGAAAATGCATATACGTTTGAGAGTATACCACACAATTGACAAGCCCTACGAGCAATAATGTATTCTATTTTTTTTAATGAATTGGAGGAGATAAACCACCATTGCATTGATCACCGTATACGTGCATGTGCACATGCTGAGAAAAAGAAAGATGGAGAGAGAGAGAGAGAGAGAGAGAGAGAGAAAGGGGCGGGGTGCATCCTCGCTTAGGTCCATTTCTTACCGTCAATCCTCCTCCTCCTCCTCCTCCTCCTCCTCCTCCTCGCTCACTGCGTCTCCATCCTCCCGTTTGTCTGCTCCCCCCACTTCGCTGCCAGTTGCATGAAAACCAGTGAAATCTTCTCTATGCAGTGGTGATGGCGGGTGACACAGCGGACAGTGAAGCAGTCATTTGGCGTCCGACAACAACTGGGCGCCCCGGCACGCCTCCTCCTCCCTCCTCCCTCCTCCCTCCTCCAGTTATGAGGGCTCTCTGCCGGACCTCCGTCCACTCGATGACGTCCCCGCTGCACTGTGCGTCACGTTGGTACCTTCATTCCCACGGCATTCATGCCCATGCACGGTCGCCACGGGCTGTCGGCCTTGTTGTGTAGGGCTCCGATCAGGTTTGCGGCAAGAAAAGACAAACGCGAGCCGCAGAGCCCGTGTGGACCTCCGTCGTTGTCTACACTTCACCGAGTCATGACCGCGTATCTTCCGCCGACATTGTTCCAAGACATCCTTCTTTGCACTTAGCGCCAAACAGCGTCGACGTGAAAATGCATCCTCTCGATGAATTGTGCTCAGGCGCAACAGCAAGGGCGGATGCTCTATCACTTCAATGTTTCAAAAAAAAAAAAAAAAAACAATACGTACGTTAAATTCCAAGCCGTTGATATTCACTAATATAAAAAATGCAAATAAAAACACATAAACAGCTGGAGTCAGAGGCTATGGTTTCCCGCTCCTGGCATCGCCTCTGTTTTCCGAGTGCGCGCTCTCGCTTCATCCGCTGGTCCGCTTGTTGCGCGTTCTGTGCTCGGGAGCGCGCAACGCCTGCCTGCGTGCGTGCGTGCGAGCGTGCGAGTGACTGAGTGAGTGAGTGGATGCTTCGACTATGTTCTATAAGGTCTGTCTGACTGAGCAACAACAAGCTGCTGGGAGGGCAAGACATCGTCATGAAAAGCAGAACGTGGGGTTTGTGTGTGTGTGTGTGTTGACTATTTCTCAGAGGTAATAAAACATGCAATATATGTTTTACTTCATCACTAAATGAACATTTCAGCTACCTACAGCTCAACAGAATGTCACACACTCGCGCAATTGTTGTTAGGCAGAATTCGTAGGGCTCAATAATAACACCGGATCCAATTTAGATTTACACTGCATGGTTCAAGTGACACAATTCACATTTTGTTTGCTCTCAAATTCGGATAAGCGCGTGGAAGTGGATATCTTTAGCTCGGAATCAGGCTTTTTCCCAATGGTAATCCAAATCAAAAAGTGTGTTTCAATAAATTTCTGGGGTGGGGCTGCTCAAGGAATCCGCACCACTTATCCCACACACACCCAGGGGGACACCATTTAGGGGCGCCGCACAGGGCGCCATTAAAGCCAGCTGAGCTACTGTGTGGGAGGGGTACTTCAAGGCTTAAACTATAAAAGAAGTGATTGTATGATTATTCCATTAGGCAGCACGGTGACTGAGTGGTTCACACATCCACCTCACAGGTCTGCGGTTCGGGTTCCAATGTGAGCACCAGTCTTCCTGGGTGGAGTTTGCAGGTTCTCCTCATGCTTGTGTGCTTTTTCTCCGGGGACTCTGGTTTCTTCCCACATTCCAAAAACATGCATATTAGGTACATTGAAGACTCTAAATTGTCTTTAGTTGTCAATGTGAGTGTGAATAGTTGTTTGTCTATATGTGCCCTGCAATTGGCTGGCAACCAGCACACCATGAAGATAAGCGGTATAGAAGATGCATGGATGGATATTGGATATCTCAGTGGTGCTTATATAGGGTTGGGCATCGAGAATTGAGAACCGATTGGAACAGGGACTAACGTTCCGGTTCTCCCGGAATCGTTCGAATTAAAAAAATTAGGTTCCCAGTTTCGATGCCTGCAGTCCGCTGACCCCTAAGAAGAAAGTGGCGAAAACCAACAAAGAAGAACGTGCACAAAGACGTGCTTCTGCACAACAGCGGCGGCAAACAAAAGTGTCTATTCACTTTGTTCAAATTAATGACCAGTCGCCTCAATGTAGCACTTCCAATAATATTTTATTGTGCAAAGGAGGCTTTTGACGATGTGTAGAAGTCCCTCCAGCTACGAGCCTCAGCCTACACCACACGGAACCGCAGTGAAGTCAAATTGGATGAGTGAAACAATAAAATACGTTTATGCCAACACTGAGGAAGCTAAAATAAACCAACGTAATAGCTGATCACAGAATTAAAAAAAAAAAAAAAAAAAAAAAGCTTAACATTGAGCTAAAACTTCACCAAAGGTCAAACTATTAACTTTACATCACAATGAATTGGGACAAAATTCACGAAAACTTTGTCTCACAGTATCACAAACACGAACCTTGTGCCTCATCAGTGGCTAGGAAAGGAATCAATGTTTTCAGAGCATTTGGTTCCATGCATTACTCTTTTTCTTGCCGTCTAGGTTTACTTTCATTTTCAAAATTCACCAGTGTCAAATAACTATTTTAACAATGCTATATTTAACTTTGAGCTGAAACAATAATGAATATTAAGACAATTGGGTTCCTTCCACGCACATTGCCTTTTAGTTCATAGGTTTGATATTGATACTGGTTAGAAAGAACGCCGAGTCAAATGTTCATTTTAGTTTATGCTGCGGGCTGCAAAGAAAATTGATGTTCATAATTTGGACACCCTTTATTTAAACCATGCAAACCTTTTTCTTTGACCCAGCCCCCTAAAAGAATTGGAATAAAGAATCGTTTGGAACAGGAATCGAAATGAGAAAAAACGGAATCGGGACCAGAATCGCTCAAATTCAAATGATGCCCAACCCTAGTTGTGTCCCAGGAATTTGTCCAATTTCACTTTGTTCATTTCTTTTGTTCGGAAATATTTATTAATTACATATATATTTTTGTTCATGTCTATGTCAAAACAATTAAATGCTCTACCATTATATGGTAAAGAGTATCCACCTGTTGCCATTGATACTACAGAAAAAGTCAAGGCTTCTTGTGATTATATAGCTTTGTGTTCAATTAAACAGGCCCAGAGTCCACACTAAGTAAGTCGATTTGTGAGTAATTAAGATGAGATCGTCATTATTTCAATATTCATACTTCTTGTTGTATTTTTCTTTGGTGGTGTGCCGTGAGATTTTTCTTATGTTAAATGCCTGCCTTGGCTCAATAAATCTTTGGAAACACTGCATTTGATTTGTGTCTATCATTAGATCGCAAAGGGAAAAAACTGCCAATGTCCAGTGGACTAATGTGGAGGTTAGCCTCACAGCCGATTGTAACATTTCATTTCAAGTAGAAGTTGAAGTTGCTCACGTGCAATTTGGGCATCCGTGCATGTGGGTGCTTTTGTGTGTTCTGTCAGATATGTATCACTTGAAAGGTACATGGGATTCATTCAGAATTGGACACTTGGACCTGCAGTGGAAATCCAGCCTCAAATACATCTTGACATGCCCCCCAAACCCACTATGCAATCATGACGGTGAGTGTGTGCCCTTGGACAGAGATTGCCTGCAGGGTAAACAAACAGGAAGTCAGCCAGGAACAAAGTGGAAACTAAATCCTCAAATGCAGCAGTGTAAAATTCCTACCAAAATGGTCAAACATTGCCTTAAGTATTAATAAATGTTTTATGAAGATTATAGTTTTAGGCTATACCTTGTTTCTTGTTTGAAATCCAAACAAATCAGAGGTTGGGTATAGTGGTGTTCAATATGAACAAAAAGAAACGATTCCATTTTTGGCTTTGGCTTTTTTTTTTGTATTTATTTATTAGATTTGAACTATAGATTGGAGAGAAAGAAAAACAGCACCATCAAATGGAGTTGATGGGGCACTGCCCTTGTGCCCCACAGGCGGTCACCATTAATAAGGTTCTACATATTTATATCCAATTTTAACTGCTGCCAAAGCGCTATCTTGATTAGATCTGGATTGAACTTGACTTGACATTCATGTAAAAAGTTATATATATATTTTTTTTATTTGTCTATTTACTATTGCGTGTGTGTCCTCACTAGAGTTCACGGTGAGTTGGACCAGTGGCAGTCCTGGACCGAATGGCGCCCTGTGCGACACCCCGAGATTGAGCCTTCAATTAACCTAGAATGCATGTTTTTTGAACATGTGAGGAAGATGGACTGTGCTGAGAAAACCCAAGCAAGCACATGTAGAACATCCCAAGGAGATACAAAAACCTCAACAGGACCTCAACAGTGAGGCGTGTCTGCTAACCGCTAGTTCACTGTGCTGTCCTATATTTAAATCAATAACAAAAACAATAAACAGCCCCCCTCCGATGGCAACATGACCCCTTGAGGTTGGTAAGAGGTGAGCGGGATAGTGTTTGCACTCATCAAAGGTGTAAAAGCAACAATCGCAGATGGTTTGAAGTATGCAAATGAGGCCAATTCACCATGTCACTCTTGTCTTTGCACACGTATTTTATTCATTGAGTTTCCTGCAATCACTACGATAACGCACAGGCGCACATTAATGGCAGCGTCGCAATCCTTTGACGTGAGACGAAGGGGAAAAGCCTTTGAGAGCTTAGAGATCAGGAAATGTTGCAAGGCAATTTGAAGATCCTGCCTGATCGAATAAAAGCACCACCACCATCATCATCATCAGTGTGGAAACATAAGGTCCTTAGGATGAAGGAAAATGTGTCACAGTCAAAAGAAATCACTAATTATGCGTGAGTCATAGACAAGCGACTCAGAGTAACTCTGATTGCCTCTTGTGCGGCTGAAAAACAGGAGCCAGTCTTCATCGGATAAACATATTGTACAAGCACAACATTCACTGACAAAATTATCCTCATGGCACTGAATAATTCATAGGCGTCTCAGATCTCAGACTAAACATGACATGTTTTGATTGCATGGTGCAAATGGCTCACGTTATACTTCAACATGATTCTTGTAACCACTTCCCCATTTACGGCTATGCGACTTGGCTCACAATCAACATGGCAGCTCAACTGAAATTAGCATTGGTTCGTGTTAATACTGTTTGGGGCCGTTTGCTTTACTTTAATTGGTGGATAGTAAATCAATACACACTCTTGTTAGAAGTGAGTGCAAAGCCATTTCTGTAAATAAGAAAGCAATGTAATCACACTATCATCAGACTGGCAACTACATCAACAGAAGTCTTTATCTTTGAACAAATAAGGGTTTGGTTGTCTGGGGGGGAACTGTTGTGGGTGGTGCCAGTTGTAACGTCTGACAGAAAACATTTAACTACTGACAAGAGTATCCAGTTGTAAGGCCAAACAATAATGCTAGGTAGTGGTAGGAGTAGGAGTCCTCCCCCCCCCTTGCTTAGTGACTACTGTAATACTGTGAGAGGGCCAGGGCAGGAAAAAGTCTAAAGTGGAGTATGACAATACGACAAATTTGAGCATTTTTCCCTTGTAATCAAAGTCAGCAAAGGCCCAATTCTCTGATGTCCTGAGAGATTATCCTGTGGTGTGTGGTGTTAAGACTGATATTATCCTTTCCGATCTGTTTAAAAAAAACAAAAAAAAATTTATGATCTCAATGTCTTATGAGTGTGGAGAACATTAACTAGTAAAAGAGTGCAGGTACTAGACTGGCCTGCCAGCAGTCCAGACCTGGCTCCCATTGAAAATGTGTGGCGCATTTACTGTACTTATGCGTGTAGTGTGCTGTGTTGGTCATCTCAAGCACAACACACACTATAAGAGCAGTATGAAAATGCACAGTGATTTTTTTTCCTCATTGTGTCGGGGTCTCTCAACTTTAAAAAATCGGTTAAAATGTTTTACAAAATCGCTAACTGTCATTAATAAGAATAGTTTTCTATAGGTAATGCAACACCCCTCCACAGTTGCATAGATGTCGATAGTTGTTGCATCACAAATATTATTATGTTATCATTCTATTATGCTGAAATAATGAAATCTGTTTAATAAAGTAATAGTGTGGATATATATATTTATTTATTTATTTATAAATGCAGTGCCAAAGGTGATCAATAAGCAATATTCGGATTAGGATTTCCATTTCCCTCATTTGGCTAATGCAAGTCATCTTGATTGACACGGTCAACAATATATTGCATAGGGTTACGTATAAAGCAGTAATTCCCAACCAGGGTGCCGTGAGAGATCATCAGGGTTGATGCGGGAAATTATCCAGTTTTACTTCAATTGTCTGAAAATTCTTATTTATTGATTAGAAATCTTTGAAGCATGTATCTATGCCAGCAACAAATGGTGACAGGTAGACCAATTAAGTGCTCTTCCATTAGTTGGCAGAAGGTATCGTAAACTTGTGTATCCACCTGTCGCCTTTCATAACACAGAATAGATCAGGGTTCCTGCGAGCTATCTCAGCTTTATGTTCATCTAAACAGACCCGGATTTCATTCTGTGGAAGTACATTTTTGAGCAAATTAAGACAAGATCATCGTTATTTTAGCATTCATACTTTTCGTGCCATTTCTTTTAGGTGGCGTGCTGTTAGATTTTTGGAATGTAAAATGGGTGCCTTAACTCAATAAAGGATGGGCAACACTGGTATAAAGCGTTTCCAGAGGCTCCAAGATACCTGTGCTGTGGCTAGACTCACAATGGCATGAGATTTGGCCGCTGACAGCAGGGAGGTGATTTGAATTGCAATGAAACAATCATGAATAAAAATGCTGACACAAACTACTGGCACGTTTACAAGCAATACAGCCAGAATGTGTTTATTTTTTATTACAGTACACATAAATCTATCGGTTTCACCAATTGAAACAATTCAGTGCAATTTTATCTCTACTGACACAAGTGACAGTTTCGTGTCGATTTGCATTAGAATAATGCATCAATGCATACAGAAAAGTTATAGCCCAAAATGTCAACTTGGTCTTGACCTAAATGTCTCCCAAAAGACCTCACCTGATCTAATGATGATCGCTGGCTGAAATAAAGAATTGAAGAAAAGAATTATAGAATCCATCCATTTTCTGAGCCGCTTCTCCTCACTAGGGTCGCGGGCGTGCTGGAGCCTATCCCAGCTGTCATCGGGCAGGAGGCGGGGCACACCCTGAACTGGTTGCCAGCCAATCGCAGGGCAGAATTATTGAATGATACACTCATTATTCTTTTTGCTATAATCCTACTTAAAGACCTTCAGTCAACCCAATGTGACAAATCCACTCCTTTGGAGAGGTCAATGTGGCATCTTTGCAGAAACCATCTCAGTCAATATTTTGTTGGTACTTTCCTTGTCACCATGGCGACCCAACTCCTTTTCCATCCGCCTCTGCATCATCATCTCTACCTGCACCCCAGCCTCTTTTTTTTTTGTTCCTTTTCTTCTCATCCTCCACCTTGTACTTGAGTCTTCTCAGGGGGTCAGTGAAGCTGCGCATGGGCTTCCCCTGAAAGTCCTCAGTGATCATGAAGTTCCTGTCAATTAGCTCTGCCGCTTCTCGCCAGTTGCTGTAGCAGTCCGGACCGAGGCGGAGGATCTCATCCACTGCGTTCGGGATGAGGACAGAGCAGTCGGGACGCAGGACCACCACAGTGGGAAGCTCCTTGACGTTAAACTTGTCCTCCAGCTGCCTGTGGACACGCAATGGTGCTCACAGTGGCACATGATGAATAGACTTAGCCAGCTGAGTGTGTTTACATTCTAATCTTCTTAACCAGCAGGACGTTTATGCTACCTTTTGGACTGTACCACTCACCTCCGGTAGGGGTCCTCATAGGTGAGGAACAGGCACTTTTTGGGCAGCTCTTGGAGGAAGTCGTTTTGATGTCCCTCAGATTTGTCCAAACTCACATGTAACACATAAATACTTGTTCAATAAATACTCTAACAAATGAATAAATGTATGCATGAATGAACTGACGGAAGGATAAATGATAAGATGGGTGAATGGAAGAACGAATGGATTGGTAGATGGGTAGACATTACTGATGGTGTGTGTAAAGGTACATTTGCCTGACTTGGGTGCAGTCACTTCTAACTCAGTGATGGTGTGAGTGTGAACGGTTGTCCATCTCTATATGTGCCCTGCGATTGACTGGTGACCAGTGCAGGGTGTAGTTCGCCGTTTGCTGAAAGTCAGCTGGGATCGGCTCCAGCTCCCTGCAACCTCCAACAGGATAAGCGGTGCAGAAAATGGATGGATGGATGAAGACATTTACAGGAGTGAGGATGTTTGCCGAATGAATTAACAGATGGTTGGATTGATGAAGGAATTGCTCGATCGATCGATCGATGGATCCATTCATTCATTCAAATGGATGGATGGCTGGAGGGCCCTCCTGTGTTGAGTTGTGTAGCATGTTAGTGCTTGTGCGGGGTTTCGCCATCACTTTCGCTTCCTCTCACATTTGAAAAACATTCATGTTAGGTTAACTGAAGAGTCCAAATGGTCCATATGTGTGAATGTGAACGTCTCTTTGTCTTTGTGTGAGCTGCAAATGGCAGTCCAGGGTGGACCCCACCTCCAACCCAAGCTCAGCGGCAACAAAATCCAGCTCACCCGCGACCCTCATGAGGATATACTGTATAGAAAGATGGATGGACGGATTCCGATTCAACATTCATCATTTCCCATTTCCAAAGGATACAGTGGGATTATTGTACAACCTGCTTAAATATCCATCCATCCATTATCTGAGCCGCTTCTCCTCACTAGGGTCGCGGGCGTGCTGGAGCCTATCCCAGCTCTCATCGGGCAGGAGGCGGGGTACACTCTGAACTGGTTGCCAGCCAATCGCAGGGCACATAGAAACAAACAACCATTCGCACTCACAGTCATGCCTACGGGCAATTTAGAGTCTCCAATTAATGCATGTTTTTGGGATGTGGGAGGAAACCGGAGTGCCCGGAGAAAACCCACGCAGGCACGGGGAGAACATGCAAACTCCACACAGGCGGAGACAGGGATTGAACCCGGGTCCTCAGAACTGTGAGGCTGACGCTCTAACCAGTCGGCCACCGTGCCGCTGCTTAAATATCGCTTGTGGTAATGAACTGTGGTCCATGTACAGTATATTGAGGTTTGTAATGTACAATGTGTGTCTGCTCTACCTGATGTACAGGAGGACCAGCTGGGCAGAGCGATCCACATAGAACTCATCCGTCAAACGTGTGAAGAAGTCGCCGAGTTTGGGTGCAAACTCCTGACATCTGTCGCATGCAGCAGAAGCAAAGAAGAGCATCAGGATGCGGTTCTGCAGGCGAATGGCAATCTCATGTTCAGTGTCCAGCTCGTCCTGGTCCCTGTTGTTCTTCACCAGGACCCGATCAACGAACAGGTCCACCATCATGAACGGTCTCAGGATGGTGCGCTACAGAGAACCTATGGGCGTTTGTTTTATCAGCACCATGAAAACAATGCAACATAGCATGTGACAAAGGGGAAATGAAGAGACCTGATCGCTGGGTTGTGTCGTTCAAAGGCAGTCTTTGAAATGAACCAATGAGTCTCCTCGCTGTCATTCTCATAGAGCTCCCATTAATCACATGAGCACATCTCGCTTGGCGTTAAATCTGATAATCCTTATTCTTGCCTCCCTCTATCTCACAGTTGCAAATCCAAAAAGAGAACAACCTTTTTTGCCCCCTCTTATCTCCTCTTCCTGAGTGGAATCATTCCCAAGTCTGTCTCTTCAAATCACCTTCTCACAAACTGTCTCCTTCACCTTGATTGCTGTTCACTCCTGTGTCCTTTTTGCGTGTCTGTCTGCGTTGCACCTCCTCTCTTGTGTCTGTCTGGGAGGGGTTGGGATAAGGTGACAGAGGGACATAACGTGTGTGCGTGCGTGTGTCTCAACAGGAAGCGATGAATGCAAAGCAGGAGGCCGCAGATGTGACCCCTGCAAATGATAAAATAAGCCAGTGAATAGCTTAGAACTAATGGAGGTAACAGTAACATTCGCACACTGCAACTATAATTCCTTGTTTTCTATCATCCAGGTTTACATTTTTTAAAATTATTAATTCCTGTAACGTGAAAATAGCAATGTCTCATACAATTGACAAACCAATTTTGTAAATTTAAATGAGTAAATGTTTTTGCCAAGTATATAAAATGAGGCTCCAAAATCTTGAAAAACTTTGAGGGCGTGTCCACTGAATGCGCTGAAAACACTAACTTCAGCTATCAAATACAAATGTTACAGTATGTGCTCAAATGTCTGCAGTGAGAGCCACAGGCTGAATAACGTGGCCCGCTGTGTTGTTGTTGTGCTGTTATGTGGACCCACACACAACACAAAACCGAGGGAGGCTTATTGGCCGACGCCGGTCCGGGGCCCTCGGGTTACCGGGCGAGGGAACCAGTGAGCGAGCAAGCGCCGGAAAGACACTGATGGAATGACAGCACTCCATACTTATATAGTGACTCAGAAAGCCCAAGTGTGTCCTTGGGCTAGGTTTTTGCCACGCCCCCAAAAATGCTGACAACTGAAACGGTGAAAAAGAATTTCACGCCATAGCTCAACAATTCAGGACTAAATTGTTCTCAATCTTTGCACGGTTTCAGCAATTCAAACATATTTTATGTATTTAGATACAAATCACTGAAATCACTTTACAGTGCAGGTGTCAAACCCATGGCCCGGGGGCCAGATCCGGCCCGTGACATAATTTTAAGTGGCCCGCAAAAGCAAATCACATACGTCCGCTTCATATCTCTTGCTGAAATACCAAAACTACCAATTGTCTTCACTTTTGGTAACATTCAGCTATTGTAAGAATTTCTTTGTAACCAATTCCACTTTTAAAATAAAATGAAATAATAGTTGAATAACTTTTTTTACTGACTTCTGATTTCATAACTAGTTATATAAATAAGGCCGGTACCGGCCCTGGTATCGGTATTCACCCTTCCCAATTAAGTCATAACGGCCCTCCGAGGGAAACCATAACTACGATGTGGCCCGCGACAAAAATGACTTTGACACCCCTGCTTTACAGGATCTTTAAATAACACGTAAAATAACAACAAATGCAAAATTCAACTCAACCTTTAAGAATATCCAGTGGGTTCTAGAAAGACCTTAAACTACATACTGTATATTCACATTCAGAGTCCACCCAAGGCATAAGGGAACTAGGCACCTCCTTAGGGCCACTCGAGGCCCCAAGAGACTGAAGTCATATTTTTTAGTTTACATTTTCCCTTTTTTTCTCAATTAGTCCTTGTACTTTGTTTTGCACTCTCAAAGCGAGTTTTAATTTTATTTTATGATACTCATTATAATCTCTCAAGCGGAAAATCAACAATGAATGATCAATAATCAGTATTATTGGCCAAAATTGAGGACCCCAAAATCTAATTTTGCTTCTGATGCTACGTAGGCTTGGGTTGGCTCTGTTTTACCTTCTCTTCTTAAGGGCAGGTGCCAGCACCTGCAAAAGCATTCTTAAGGGTGCACTTATTGCACGTATTTGAATCTTCTTGTAATACTGCTCTCTACCAACAATATTAACAGTGAGTCCTTTTCAGTGTATGATGGAGTCAAGCCTTCAATCTTCCCCTAGACATCGGAGTTTTCTCGCCCAATCTATAAGGCTTGAGCTGGGTTTGCGAGGGAATGCCAGATCAAGCTGAAATAAACACCCCTTTAAACCAGCGAGTAGCAGTGGTCAATTACAAAGCTAGAAAATCAAACTAATGTGGAGGAGTGGTGGCGGGGAATCAGTAAAGCAGCTCCAGGGGCGGCTTCTGATATTGGCGATATGGGCAGCTGCCCAGGGCGGCATTCTGTAGGGGGCGGCACTCGATATTTCTCAGTAATCATATGAATTAGTATTGTTTTTTAGGACTTTTAGGAATGAAAACAACAAAGCCGGATAAGCTTTGCCTTTTCAAGAAATAATTTGTACTCCTTTTTGGTCCTTCCTTTTGTGTTAATTTACAGTCCTCCTCTCTCTTTGTATCCCACGCTTCCACTTTCTTCATTGTCAGCTCTCCCTCTACCCCACAACCGCCACCATCTTTTTTTCCTCTTGTCGTCCTCTGTCTTGTATTTGAGCCTCCTCACAGGGTCTGTGGCGCTTCGCATATTCAGGTTGTCGAACTCCTCGTTTAGCATGAAGCTTCTTTCAATCAGCTCTGACGATTCCTGCCAGTTGAGGAAACACTCGGAACCCAATCGATAAATGTCCTGCACAGCGTTCGGAGACAGGACAGAGCCATCTGGACGAAGGACCACCACGGTGGGGACATCTTTCACCTTGAACTTGGCCTGAAGTTCCCTAAACATACGTGTATTTTTAGTATCACAAAAGAAATTTTGTGTTCAATCACTCCCCGTCCACTTCTAAGTCTCGTCTCTGGTGAGTTTGACATTTTGTTGTGCTGTTTGAATGTATTTTGAGTATATATATTTCCCTGCATAGTCCACTCAATGTAATCCACAATACATCATGGAAAGTAGTGAACAGCCAATTTATGACAGAAGGTAAACTAGCTGAAGTTGATCCGGCGCCTTGAATTATGCAACAGCAATGACGTAATTAACGGCATGCCCAAGTAGTGTTGGAAAACTATTTTTCATTTGACTGATAAGGGAATTATAAAGTCCACTATATAAAAATCATCATCATCATCAGGCAGTGTTGGGGAGAAAGTAATTACATGGAACTAGATTATGTAATTTAATGACAATATTTATGCAATTGTAATCCATTCTATTATTGGGAGTGTAAAATGTGTAACTAAATTTCCATGATTACAATTTTAGTTATATTTGAAAAATAGCCCAAAAAGCTCAGATTTTGTTCCCATATCACTTCGTCCTTCTAAAGCCAATGCTTGTGATTGGCTTTCTTTGGTCATGTGGCATTCTGCAGTAGTGTCAAACATGATGACTTTGAAGTGCCACCTTGTGGTGAATTCTACTAGTTTGTCTGAAATTTTGAATAAGTTAGACACATAGTGACACTTTTGAACACTTAAAATAACATTGACTTTTGAACAGTTGCATCTTTTCACACTTACCTATTTATGAAACATTCACTTATCTGGGTTGTCATACAGTATGAAGCACTATCATCTAAATTGTGCGCATTTGTCATTAGGTCAACATGGTGTCATCTTTTCCACATGCTGTACACATACTCTATAACGCAATAAAAAAATGTTTTTTTGTGTATACATTTTATCGTGCTTTGTTATCAGTTTATTACTTGTGTAAAAAAAACAAATGTGTGGTTAATTCCAAAATAATGATCTATGTTTTGAATTCACTTTTTTAGAGGAAACATCCAAGGATGCTGTTGATGCATTAATTCCAAAATTAAGAAAACTAATCAAAATGTAATCAAATGTGATTAGTTATATTACTTTCAGAAAGAAATCAAAATACACTACTATTACATTTTCAATAGGGTAACTTGTAATTGTAACAACTTCAATTTCAAAGTAATGTTCCCAACACTGGTGATAACAGAGCAGGGAAAGAGTAAATGATTCTGAACACTGCCAAAGACATATGCAAATTAAACATAGTGCCCCCACCCTGCTTACTTCCTGTATGGGTCCTCAAAGGCCAAAAACAGAACCTTTTTGTGCATCTCTTTGAGAAATCTTCCCTGCTGTTCCTCTGATTGGTCCAAGCTGCGGAGAGATGGAAATGAACAAGTGAATGCACATGATCTCATCTTGCGCGGTGTCATAAAAACAAGCCAAGTGGCTGGTTGAGACCTGATGTAAATGAGCGCCAGCAGTCTGGGATATTCAATGTAAGCTGGATCTTTCAGTCGCTTAAAAAAGTCATTGAGAACAGGCACAAACTCCTTGCACTTGCCGCACTCTGCGGATGCAAAGAGCAGCAGGAGGATGCGGTTTTCCAGAATTCCAACAATTTCTCGCTCGGTGTTGAGCTCATCCTGGTCCCAGTTGTTCTCCACCAGAACTCGGTTGACGAAAAAGTCCACCATGATGGAACACGAGTGATGGAATGATAGATCCAAGCTCCCTCTGTGGAGAGACCAACTTTGTTACAATTGCAGTGTATTGCCTGCTGTAATATTGGCTGTTATCATGGGGAAATCCAAACTCAGATACATACAGTACATGTAATGTTATATAATATTACTATTTCATATTTGAGTCCAGGACCCGGCCGGATTCACATGATACCATCAACCCAACAACATGCACATACTGCAGACTCACTGATGCTCAGTGACAATCAATACACAAACTGCTCTCTTATACAGTAAAGGTTTTTATCCTTGCTTTATACATTGGTTACTAATTAATTTGCTAGGCCTTTTATAGAGCATTAATGAACTGCAACTACTCACTACACAAGAACATAAACTAAATGTTCACCATATAGTGAGCCGCATTGATTTTTCTATTACAAAAACTGTAGTTGTCAATAGCAGTTTGAAATTGCTGAATTGTGAGCAAGGGCTTTGTGACTGCTTATTACTCATTCGGGGTGTTTCTAACATCAATCGTATACAGTAAGTATTTAATAAGCAATTATAGATTATTGTCAATGCACATTGCAGTGGTGTAGAAATGCACAGAATTATAGTGGGTGAGTAACATTTTGCCCTCTCATGTTGCTTACATGAGACACCACATCCTCAGAAAAATTGCAGGTACAATCAAATAATGACCCCTTGAATATCCCAGTTTGTGTGAAAAAAAATAAAATAATAATCAAATGCGATGTTATTTAATGTTGGAGTTAACAACATATATACAGGCAGCCTTTTGGAACCGAAATGATGGTGTCAATCGATGAAACACCGCACAAGAAATACTTCTCTGATGTAGAAATAAAGTTGAGGCCGACATCTCCGAAATGTGCTTTATCTTTGTTGGCCAGCCTGTATTGAAGTGTCGCAGGAGTCACTGCTGGCCGTGAATTGACATTGATAACCTCACAAATTAGATGTGGCTCTCTGGCTTTCAGTGGATCTATTTGGCACTACAATTCCACACTGCAACATCCGACGCTGATTGAGCAGAAATATGTCGGAAGCTGGACATTGCCTGGAAAAGGGGATTTACTGTAAAACTCGAGAGGTCAAAGCTTAAATCCTACATTTGGAAAAGTAATTTTGCAGTCATACGGTTCACTTTTTGAAGTTCTTTGATCCTGGCCTAAAATACTAGCGCCACTGCCTTGTTTAGTTAATAGCTCATTTAATAGGCAATCAATCTTTGTACGTGTGGTGGCAGCTGAATACAGCACAAGTAATTTACCTCACCTTGAAACTCCTCGTCTCAAACGTATCCCAGCTTTCTCCTCCGAGCCTTTGTATTCATCTTTGATTTGTTGACTCTCCTCCTCCACCCTGTTCCCTTTCACTTCAGTTCATTATTATTTTCCCTTTCAGAGACACCTTCACTGCCTCGTCTCTTCACTTTGTGCTTTGAAGTCAAGCGACGGCAGGATTTACAGATGGAGATTACGAGTGTGTTACAGTGGGTGTGTCCATGCTGTAATTTAGCAGAGCAGAGGTCATTGTGTAGGCCCTGAAAACTCCGGCTCAGGAGCGGCAATCTTATTACTTCAAGAGGTCGTCCTACTTGTCCTACATGCTCCTTCTCCTGTCCTTGTCCTGTTCTATCTTGTCCTGTCCTTCCCTCACAGGGTGTAGCACTACAGCCCCATGCAACACTCAGATCTATTGTTTCATTGTTGTAGATATGTAATGAATTACTTTTGTCATCCTGTTTGCAATTAGTGCTTTGTCTTTTGTCTTCGTTTCTCTCTCGCCTCTAGAAACTTTGTTCTGTTCGACTGATCGATTCTGTCAATAAACATCAAATACTAAGAAACCACAGCGGAAGCTTAAAAACTCCACTGTGACACAGTTTCGGCATAAAAGCGATAGATCCTCCATTCTGCTTGACCGAACAGGACAAAAAAAAAAAAAGAGAGAGAGAAGGGAAGACAACAAGGATGAAGGAAAGGGGATGTACTGGATGCCATGGTGAGGACAAGATAAAAGCCAAAACAGACATTTTAGCACGAAATGAGACAATCTCCTCTCATGGGCACACTGTGCTACCTGGCCTCTCACTAATTACCGATGTCAGTCATTTATCCCTCCAAGCAGAACTATGATTCTTTTCGCAACCCGTTATCAAGATGTTGTGACAGCCACGACGCGAAGAGTCGCGGAAATGAACTGAGTAAGTCGATAGTTTGATTGGAGCTCACTTCTATTACACCTCAGCGAGTGCCACAGCGGAAAAGCGACTATTGATCTGTGGAGCCTTTTGCTGAAAAATAACCTGAGTTAATCTCAGGGAAAGGGGTGAGTTAAATATAGAGGTGAGGAGAGAGATATCTAATAGGATTAGTCTGGCTCACACCTCTGCAGCGGCACATGGATGAGTAAACACATACAGTGAACACAAATGTTCCCCTTGGTTGCGGACTGCAGCCGTTTTGTTCAGTGACAAAGTCAAATATCATGAAAGTGTACAGGAGCTTGCAGTCATACATCACAAGTGAGGAGTGACTATAGGAGACTCTCATTGGAAGTACAGTGAAGGATGAGACGTAACGGAGGCTGACTGCTGCATGCAGTCACCTGTGTGCTGGCAGCCATGCACCAGCAGGCACTAATTAAAAGAGATTCCTCTACTGGGTGCAGCTCATATTGACATCATCACAACTGAGGCGCTTTGATGGAGTGGCTCTCCATCTAAGCACGGCTGCCTTTCACAGCAGCGAAACCATAGTATATCAAATGTTCTTGCATGGAAAATAAAGTCAACTGATATATTATTTTTGATTTGCAAACAACATGCACCAATTGAGCTTCCGTAAAACGATGGTGAGGAAATAAAAGTACAGTTGTGTTGTGATATTTAATAGAAAATGACACACATACATTAACTAGTGACAAATTCATTTTGTAATGTTAGAAATGGATAATAAATAAAACACAAATAGTTGGTGCCAAGAGCAATAGAATTAGTGCACCCACCTACGCTGTCAAAACAAGCCCCAGGTGTCAATACTGTAGATCAATGCATTTTGTTCTGGTACATTAGAGGCTAACGTTACAGTCATTGGTCTTTGAACTTGTCACAGCAGAGGAAAACAAGGCAACTGGTAGTGATGGAGGAAACAAGTGGGACAAACTTGCATACGTTGACATCACACAGAAGACATCGCCCAGTCGAGTCACAAATTGAAACCCAAAGCATACTATCGATTAATAGTATTACGTTATCATTTACCATTTCAATGTATTTTTCAATCGATTACAAAAAAAAAAACGAATACTCCTTATATTCAGTATTTGAAAGAGCTGGTTGATGTAGTAGCTAAGTGATTACGACATCTTTCAGCCTAGTCACTTCTGGACCGAGGGGGCGCAATAAATACAACAAAAGCTGCTACGTAACCCTTGTAACATTCATTCTTTCCATATTCAAATGGCAATTAAAAATGTAAGAAAATTATAAAATGACTGATTTGTTCATTATTTGTTTTTAATCTAAGGTAACACAAAAAAAACAGATTTTCCATTTTTCAATTTTAGGCTATGATCGAAAATATGCAATGGAATGGTACTGAATTAGATTTTAATATTTATTTAGCCGTGTTTACATGACCCAAAAGTTTGATACTGAGCATTAATAAAGCTACGTTGGCTTATTAGCCGCCACAATCAGTCCGGACCATGACTATGATCCATTAAATGACATGTCAGCTATATTATATAAAACAAATGTGTTTGAATTATTTATGTAATCGGTTTCATGTATTGCATCTGAAATGGAGGTATTCTCCTCTGTTGTTAGTTCAAGTAAGTCAGTAAATATAGCTGTCTGTCTATCTATCTATCTACTCTGTCTAATATTTTGACTATGACTGTAACAGACACAAGCAAGAGGCTCGTAGCGGAGGTGGGTGATATGTGTGAAAACTTATCAAGGGAAATTACAGCCACAAATCTGAGAGTCCGCTTGTGAAGTTTGCAATTTAGCAGCAAGGAATGGAAATCATGCAAATAAGTATTTGAATTTGTTATATTAAAAAAATAATAACAATAATGAACAGAAGGCTATTTAAGTTAAAACATTTTTTTTAAATTAAAAGGCCATACCACAGCATGAATGAATAATGAATGGTTTTACGTACATTGTGATGCATCTACTCCAGAAGCAGTATTATTCAATTGTATTTATTGCACTTCAAATTGTGTTGACTGTTGTACAGTACCTGTATTTGATTTGTGCAGTTGTTCATCTGTTAGTTAATAAAAAAAATGTAAGGCACAGTGGTCGTCTGATTAGCACACCTGCCTCACAGTTCTGAGGACTGGGTTCAAATCCCGGCCTCGCCTGTTCCCCCCGTGCCTGTGTGGTTTCTCCCACATCCCAAAAACATGCAAGGTAGGTTAATTGAAGACTAAATTGAATGTGAGTGCGAATGGTTGTTTGTTTCTATTTGCCCTGCGATTTGCTGGCGACCAGTTCAGTTCAGGGTCCTCTCGCCCGGAGTCAGCTGGGATGGGCTCCAACGCGTCTGTGAGCCTAGTGAGGATAAGCAGTACGGAGGATGGATGGATGCAGACTAAAACTGAAATGTGAAAAATCTGTTAGATTAAAGAAACAAATAAAATAATCAGTCCTACTTTTCAAGCTTTGACTTTTGATTGCAAATTGAAAATGGAAAGAACGAATGACACCCGAATGATGACTCTTCAAGAGTTATTTTACCTTTATATCGAACCTCCTCCTTTAAGAGAAAAATCAAGTGATGGTAGAAGCCTCACTGGACCTGTGTCTATCTTTCGAGCCTCTTTTACATTCCTCCCACTATCACAGCTTTGTTCTGTTGTACAGTATGTCAACCTGCTCAGTGTGTGCCACGGAGTGCTCTCCGAAGGCATCACAATTCATCCCGCGCACTCCAGTTCTCCAGCTCAGACTGTAGTACATCAGAGTTCTGTGCCTCGAGGCTTAGCTCCACCTGCTCCTGAGTTTTCCTGGACTTGGCTCGGTCCCAGTCAGTTTTGCTTGTCTCATTGTTCCAGACTACTGAGGTCTCCGTGTCACTGATGTAGCCTGCATCTCCTGTGTAGTGGGTCGGATACACCAGAAGCGGTTCTGCGGAGAACGCACGCAGTTTCCGATCCTCAAAGTGCTCCATGTAGTCTAAACTGAAGAGGGAAAGGATGGCAAAAAAAAGTAGATTTACTAGGTTGCCAAGGGACACACCTATAAAAATAGGAGGAGATACTGGCAAAAAAAGAGCACACCTGTGTGAAGATTTGACCATTTGGGGCAACACAATGAGTGCATTGCAACGATCTAGGTCTCGGATGTTATAACAGGATTCACTTCTAAGTGGAATTGTGAAGTTTTTAAAGAGATAGCATTTATGGGGGGAAAAACACTAACTTAATACATTTTGTCACCATATTGAAGAAGATTAGGCTTAATTGATACAAAAGAATAGACAATTCGAAGCACTCTAAAGCCCTTTATCCGTAACTCAAGTCATTTTAAAAACCTTGAAAACACAACAGTAAAATTCCAACATTTATGCAGAACCCAGTAAAGAACTAGAAATTAACATCCATCCCGATGGAGAATTTCTTCAACAAAAAGTAGTAAAAGCCCACATAACTCTACAATGAGTTGCAAAATGATCCAATGAGATCTGCCAGTAATTTAATCATCTCAACTGTTAAATGGGACTTTCCGTATTACATTGAAATGAAGTCTCTGGATCAGATCTGGGGAAAACCATTTCAGCTGGTCTCTTTGGAAAATTAAACCATTTTATTGACATTATCAAACAGCATAGTTTTTAAAAAATAAATACATAAATGGGACAATCCAGAACAATATCACCCCCACCAAAAAAAAAAAAAAAAAAGGTGCATATCTCCTAATCTGTGATATAAGAGATGTTGGACACAAGCAAAACCAATTCAGGAAAAATATGAGCTTTTTGGAGGAGGTTAAAAAAAAAAAAAAAAAAAAAAACAGAAGAGAATTGATTTGTACTCACACAGGATGTTTGTCATACATGACAGGAAGGAACTCATCAACAGGAAGCATCTTTTTCAGAGGCTCAGCCTTGAGGAGCTTTTGGGCTCCTTGCAAGGACAACATGTAGCCTAAAGTCCAGTAGGAGTAGTCAGCCTCCACCAGATTGTGAACATTTGGTACTGACTTCTCTGGATGATCCACCTGCATTCGCTTCCGTCCAATATAACTGCATAAGTGAGTTAAGGGAGACAATTATATATTACAGCAGATATAAAATCATTCCTTTTACTATTTTTGTGGTGCCTATGAATGTGAAAAGACTAGGTCAGAGTGATTTGTGTCTGGTCACTGGTGTCGAGGAAACAGCAGATGACAGATGGAAGGATTTCTTTGTAGAAGGGAGAAATAATCCTCTCTATTTTTAAAACTGAGTTTTCATTGCATTGAGTGAAGCAACACTCACATGAGATCCCAGTCAAGCTTGTGTGTGGTCACCTCCTGCAGCAACGCCTGGAGACGGCGTTTAAAGAACACCTCAAAGCGCAGGTCGTCCTCAATGACCAGGGATGTGTGCAGACCGCGATCCACGATCTGCACAAACACACTTTATTATTTATATATTTATATGATTTGAATTAGGGGAGATGGCAGTATGCTACAAACAAGCACAATTATGTAAAGCATCTTTTGCAAAGGGCATTTTATGCACAAAATATATAAAGCATCTGACTAATTCTCCAGCTAACAAACACAGCGAGAAATAAAAAAATAGTTACAATTTCAGAAATTTTAAATCACTTTAACAGTAATAATAATGCATTAGACTTACATAGTGCTTTTCGAGAGACTCAAAGACGCTTTACAATTTCATGCATTATTCATTCACTCCTCAGTCACACCCAAGTGGTGGCAAGCTACTTGTGTAGCCACAGCTGCAGCATGGCTGCTAGTCTGCACCTACGGCCCCTCCTACTACCATCAAACATACAACCACTTTCATTTCTATGCAATGTGGGTTAAGTGTCTTGCCCAAGGATACAACGACGACATGCACTCGATACGAACCGGCGCCCCTCTGGTTACAGGCCGTACTCTTACCCTGAGCGCCACGCTGCCCCTTTATTCAAAAGTCAAGGATTCTTTTGATTTTTTTAATTTGGTCTATCTGATACCTGCATAAGATAACTAAATTCTTGACAATATATTGTTTAGCAGACTTAGAGGGCATTCATATTAACAAAAATACTTCACACGTGCTGAAGCAAAATGTTGTAATAACTGTTATGAATCTAGTGACAGAACCCTCACCTCCTTCCAGATGTTGTAATGAGAGAGGAAACAACCCAGTTCACCCTTGGTGAGAGGTCGACCGTGATATGGGTCTTTGTACCCCGGCAGCATATTAATCCCCATCGCCTTGATGTCACTCTTGTTCAGAGCTCTGATGAACAGACCAGGGATAAACATGGAGATTAGCGATGGGAATAACACATCGTATGGATGAGATTGTTTTACAGGGATTACAACCTCACTCTTATGAGACCAAATACAAGTCGACAACTAATCGATTAGCAAATTAATCGACATTCCTTTAGAAAAGTTGTCCAAATCCTCAAAATTTCACCTCTCACCAGTAAATATTCTCCGATTTCTGTAGGCCTCCATGAAAGCCGACTGATTATGTTTGTGTTTAATCAAAACAAGACATTTGAAAACATTTGCTTTTACTTTGGAAAACAATGATCAAAATCGTTGCCTATTTTCTGACATGTTACAGACCAGTAACTGAATTGTAATCAATTTATTTATCCTTGTGCATTTTTTTTTGCAATGTCAATTTGAAATAAGGTCCAGTTTTTTGATAAAGAGATGGAAATTAAAAAATGAATTTTTTATCCGATTCATTGAAAAATAATCGACAGATTAATCGATTATTAAAATAATCATTAGTTGTAGCCCTAATAAAATGTCTAGCTTCACAATTGGTACTCGAAGTTTTCATTTAAAATGTTTATTATTGCAGTGGTGTAGAACTGCAATGTATAATAATGAGAGACGTTAGTAATATTTTCTACATTTAGCAAGGGGCAAAATATATTGTAAGCTATCATTCTAAGTCTGATGGCACAACAATAAACCATATGGTGAATAATAGCTCCCTTATATTTTCATCTTAACTGATTATTATCTTTGCATAACTTGATAAACACTTGTATTGGATCTCATTTGTCAGCAGGTGTACATAATAAGTACACACTCTTTTCGAGCTCTTAATTCCCAATCCATGTCATGTTAATTGAATTTGCAAATGCTGGGCGACTCTTAGCCCAAATGATACAGGTGCTGGCTGCTGTGAGGAGGGAGGATGACGAGGAGAAACGTACTTGCCATCCACAGCAGCAATAACTTTACAGCTTAGCTCCATCTCGTGTAAAGTTCTTAGCATGCGCTCACGCCGGTCAGCTCGCCGCACCAGATTTATCATGAAGACCTGCGTGCAGGCAGATGCAAAATCTCACCAATGTGCTCAGGCCTGTGTGTCTTTTTGTTTATACAAGTGTGTGAGAAAGACAAGACTGTACCTCATCAAAGCCAATCTTGTTGGGCTGCTTGGGAGGAAGAGTAAGGAAGCTGGAATATTCCAGTGGAGGATTTTTCACTTTGAAAGAAGATGGCATCGGGTTACAAAGAGAATGTGTAATGGATCAGAGGCTCCCAAAATGCAGCCTTCAGCTCCAAATGCCTTGCCCAGTCACACTGAGCAAAGCAAAGGTATACTGTCTATTTTATCATTCTTCACGGCTTGTGTCTTTCCTCTATGGACGATTACATATCGTGTGGCATATAAAACATTATGACTAGAGAGCTTTGGTTACCAAAAGATTTTTTCAGTAGGATTAATACCTCAATCAAAAACATTCACTGGACGCTCTGATGAACTCCAGAGATTACAGGGTAGTTTCTGCTGTGCATAATGCATAATGTATTATTTTCTATAATTGTCCGCTAATGTTTGAAACTGGAGAAAAAGACTGACTATAGAGCTATTTTAGTAGTAAAATGAAACCTGCTTTAACTGCCCTATACAATATGTTGTGTTGCCTTTTTATATATGCACGCTCTTGTGTTACAATTTGATTTTGAACTCACCCATAATCTCAAAATGAGTGTGCAAGAAGCTCTCTGCTTCATCCAACAAAGTAGCGTGGGAACGCACGGGCACAGGAAAATATCCATAGGTTTCTTTGTTGCACACATACATCTGAACATCTGACAGCAACAGACGATGACAGTCAATGCAGAATCACACGTGTAAGATATTTATCCCCGCCAAGCCAAAAAAAAATTAAATCCCTCTCACCTGCCATGCGAGCGGAGTAGGCAAAGACGATGACATCATCAAAGGCCCAGCTGTACTCCGGGTGTGGTGGGTAAAAAGCCAACTGATGAGAGGCTTCCTTCCGTAAGTCCACCAAGTACGTTGAGTGGACCATCGGCACGGCAAAGCACCCGAGACGCTCATGCTTCCTGATTGGAATGTAGGCTGGCGTTCGCTTGTAGTAGCCCTGCCAAGATGGTCACACACATTGGGCCTCATTCATTAACCATGCCCAAAAAAGTTTGTCTGTTTCTAATAGCACATTTGCTTACACAATGTTATATTCGGTTAATGGCTGAGAGGCAGATGTACTAACTATATAGAGGAAAGTACTCGATCAGAATTATAATTAATACATCTTCGTAGATGGTCACCATCATTTATTTTGCTGCAGCTGAACATCTGTTTCGGAACTATTGAGGAGATTCCTGTATTTGGAATTCAGACGCATGCCCAGTGTCCCGACTCCTATTATTTCTCGGGTGCATAACTTGCATACTATGTGCAGCTGGGCCATAAATCTCACATGCATACAATACAAGAAAGTATCGTGTGCAATCACCTTACAAGGAACAGTATATAAGTACAGTATTTGCATGCATTGTATGATACACTCTGATTCACATGGACAATTAAATCAGACCCCGTACAAGAGCTGTACCTGAAAGCATGCCTTTACAAACATTTTAATGCTCAGTTGTCATCATCTCAGAATGAAGGCAGGAAGTTTCATGGCATTTCCATTGTCCTCCACAAACAGTACCGCTTGAACCACCAACACACCCCTGTTCAAATGCCAGGTTTTTATGATATATAAATAAAATGAAACCAAAATAAGTCATTTGAAAACGTTTTCCACCATTAACGAGACCTATAAACTGTACAACACAATTGATTTTGTTTAAATCCTTTCAAGAGAGGAAGTAAAAAGAAACAACTGAGATAATGTGGTTGCACAATGTGCACACGCTCTTTTCACTGGGATGTGCGTGTTCCGCATTAACCAATCGCATTCAAACTCATGTTAAATGGGAGTCAGCACACACCTGCCACCATTTAAAGTGCCTCTGATTAACCCCAAATAAGTTTCAGCTGTTTTTTTAGTAGGCTTTTCGTGACTTATTTTTTTCCCCCTCTTTCTTTCTACCTAAAGCCTGAAGTTTTTGTGCTAACACTGACTTCCATTTCCAACTGCTCATAATTCCTTCCACCATTTTTTTAAGACTACAGTTCCGGCTGAACAATAACAGCCCCAAAGCATAATGCAGCCACCACCATGCTTCACTCTCGTTATGGTGGTTGTTTTTTTGGTGATGTGCAGTGTTGGGTTTGCATACATAGCATATGGAATTATGGCCAAAATGTTAAACATAACAACATATTCTAAACACGTGGGAAAATATGTTGTTCTGTCTAATTTTTTTAATATCACAAACAGCTGGTATTTCAACAGGGGTGCGTGGACCTTTTATGTCCACTGTATATACTCGGGTTAATGCTGAATTTACATTGACACAGTGTATATGTGACATTATTACTGTGTCGATAATCAGATAAGCAAAATGACTGCCAAAGATAGACACCTAAATGGTATGTAACTTTCATAATTATTATTATTTAATATGTAATATAATAATTTATTTAAACAGCATTTCGATGTACCAAGTGAATATTAGTGAAACAATATATTTTACAGAGCTAGGCTAATCTTTCAAATTTGAAGGACATGTAAAGTGGCTCTAACATACAGTACGTGTACACAGTGTAAATGACTCATAAACGACCATCGACATTACCTGTGAAGTCATGCCGCACCAGAAGTTGGAGTATGCGGCTCTGGACTCCAACATTGGAGCAACAATGGTCTTATTTTCGCTCATCAGTTTCCACAATACATCTGGGTTGATGAGCAGGTTGTCGCAGTCGGCCACCTGTAGACAAAGAAAAGAGTATGATTCTGCAGTTGAACACCATGCCTTATTGAAAAGACTACTGTTCTGCTCTTGGATCTGCTGTGGGTTCTTTTACAACAAATATACTGGCTGAAAATGTGTCTGGCTGGGAAACATATCAAATATGCAAGGAGCTCTCCCTGATTAAAAAAAATAAAAAATAATAATAAAAAAAGAAAATTTACATTTCGATACATGTAACCATAGCAACAGGATGTACGCTTTATCATCCACTGCTGAACATCTCTGTTACCTCCACCTCCTCCATTTAAATGTCCAAAGCCAAAGTGAGTGAATAAAATACGTCTTAACATTGTGGCTCATGTTTCACTAGGACATACTGTGGGTGTCTGGGCATTACAATTGATTTTGCAATTAAAACAAAGAAAGACATCAGTACCTCTACATTAAAATTTAAACTGCTTCAGTTAGACTGAGTATTTTTCACACAGTTTCATATCATCACTTAATTTAAATTCCCTCGTGGTATTAATGTCTGACCATCCATTTATCCATCATGCGGAGTGCAAAACAAAAGCAGCTCTATGCAGGATGTTAACTGATTGACAACATACCAGGAGGTAGTCAGCCCAGATCTCACGGGCTGTGTCCAGTGCCCCCTGACGAAGTTTCATTACGTGTTCATAACGAAGATTATTCCAGTGTTTGGGCCCCACCTCATCCTCAAAGGCACTAAGGTGAGCACAGATAACACTGGTGTTAGGAACTCAAACACAGTGTCCGTCTGTCTGTCTGTCTGTCACTCAAGGTCGGTCGGTCGGTCTGTCTGTTTGTCACTCACTCGAAATTACCTGGATCCATCATCAGGTCTCCACTCCACATAGTGATAGTCATTCTGCACCTTGATGAGCCACTCTCGAAGCAGGGCGGTGGTGTTATCTATGTTGTGGTCTGTCGCCACCCTGTGGCATGATGAGAGACATTGAAACATTTTCAGTGAAGTGTGAACGTAACACCAGGCACTTCATAGAGATGCAATGATTAAATATATTGGAACAGCAGAGGTGCTGATGCCTAATTATAATGTCTCCTTATAAAATATGGTCTTCATAAAAAGGATTCTACGGTGATATAATTTGGCTGCACCAGTTCAATGACTGAATATGAAGCACCGTATCAATCACAGTGGTGTAATATAATCACCTCATTAGTCTGACACACTAATGCCCAGAGCGCGGGCCTATTGTTTTTTTGTCCTGCTCCATCTCCAATGACTTCAAACCTGGACACCACTGCCACCAATAGCAAGCAGTAAAAGAACAAAGCCTCTCATGTCTGTAATGCATATTAATATCTCAATGTGAACATCCGTAGTAGTTTAAGTTTGCATGTGCTGTCATCTTACAAAGGAAGAGTATACTTATATGAAATGTATTCAAATATCTGTTGCATTAGATTTTGCAGAGTGAAAATACAAGTACTTCATTAAAATGTCTGCCTTACAGATGCTTCTATAGAGTAGCCCTCATTAGGATCTGAGCTGGAGAAATGCATGGATCATTTATTTTAATTTTTACATACAATGTCACAGCTTCTTGAAAAGTATTATTTGGAAGATTTAACCAGTCGGCAACCGTGCTGCCCAAATCATTTTCAGTCTGAAATTTTTAACCAAACATTATTTCAACAGTATTATGATTCAGTGAGCGTGCACCATTCAGTTATGCATCCTTTGAAAATTTTGACTCTGCATCGGGGAGAAAGAGAAAAAAAACGGTTCCAGAAAACCAACCTCTTTTTAAGCAAAGCTTTTGACTGAAATTTTGTAATATTCACTGTCTTAAAACATTTCTACAGGAGGCATTTATTTTCACAGAATTGTAATGTGAAGATGGCACATAATTTTATATGAGTGTGCTCCTGAAACTTGGCATCGTTTGGCCTTCACAAGTGCATCAATGTCATTTAAGTGTTGTAAGTGCAGCCTCCAGTGGACAAAATTAGCAACAAAAGTTACTTTTATTGAAAAATAGCAGTGAATGTGTTCTCCATCTGCACGGGCCGGATTGCACCCCCTGACGGGCCGGTTCTGGCCCTCGGGCCATATGTTTGACACCTCTGCTGTAAACAATCTGACCAATTTACAGGCAATGTTTGATTTGTATCATAATGACTGGATGATACAGAACCCTATTTCATAGTGTTGACATCATATGATGAGTCTGTAGCTTCTTTGACGAGAGTGCAGCTATGTACGAATCAATGTGACCTGTGGCACACAGACAAAGACTTAGTGGGAGGAGGGGGGGGCGGCTTGCTTACTGTCACCGTTATCCAAACAAATCTTTGAGCATGATGGACAGAGGCAAAGAGTGACACATGGAATGTGTAGGTCTGAGAGAAAATGGATTCACTCCCAACTCCATCATGTAGCCGTTGACGGGCAGCGTGCTGCAGGCGGTTACTTTGCCATCTGTGTGTGGTGTTCTCACATTCAAGTGCTGTCTCGGCACTGCCATGCGACCACTTCACAGCACAGCCATCTGCATGTTCTCATGCTCTCTCTAATGTCTACATGCCTTTCCCTGCACTTGGAACCATCTGTACCACATAGCACACTTGCACAGTCTAATGACGGGCTGCAACAACATTTCTGTATTTTTTACAGACAAGTAGAATTATATACTTTGAGAAAAACTCTAAATGCACTTCTCTAAAATATAATGTAATGACAACATTAAGTGCTGCATGTTGGCCGAGTAGTCATTACATCCACCTCGCGGTTCTGAGGATGAAGCTTTGAATCCGGACCGGACCTTCGCGTTTGGAGTGGTCATGGCTCCCTGCGGAGTTTTTTTCCAGGTACTCCGACTTCCCCCCACATTCCAAAAACATGTATATTAAGTTGATTGAAGACTAAATTGTCCTTACATGTGAATGTGAGTGTGAATGGTTATTTGTCTAAATGTGCCATGCAATTGGCTGGCGACCAGCCCAGGGTGTACACTGCCTCTTGCCTAAAGTCAGGAATAGGCTCCTGTTCACTTGCGACCCTATAGTGAGGATAGCCAGTATAGAAGATGGATGGGTGGACGGACGGATGGATCAATTGAAGTACATTATGCATAATCCAGTCAACACAAAAGAGGATTTCTATATATTTTGTGGCCACAGATGTCTCAGGCACTTACCGCTTATAAAATAAAACATTCCTTTGTTAATGTAGCATTACATGACAGTCATACTTTATACTTGCCACACCACACAAGGTTTTTCCCCCCAAAAAATGTTTTCCAGTCTGCGAAACACTTTAGAAATATAGTAGTTTTCTTCATAAAATTGTGTCCCACCACAGTGTTTCAGTAATTGAACAGGAAGACTTTTATCAGTACATTCTGCTCTTCAAACATCAAATAATCAGCAGGTGTAATGCTGCCACGTTGAATAGAGTCTAAAACAGTCTACTTCATGAGCAATCTGTCCATGATGAACCTGTCACTCCGTGACATTGACATAAAGTTTGCTGTCCATAATACACTCAACTTCCATCCATCCATCCATCCATTTTCTGAGCCGCTTCTCCTCACTAGGGTCGCGGGCGTGCTGGAGCCTATCCCAGCTGTCATCGGGCAGGAGGCGGGGCACACCCTGAACTGGTTGCCAGCCAATCGCAGGGCACATAGAAACAAACAACCATTTCCACTCACATTCACACCTACGGGCAATTTAGAGTTGTCAATTAACCTACCATGCATGTTTTTGGGATGTGGGAGGAAACTGAAGTGCCCGGAGAAAATCCACACAGGCACGGGGAGAACATCCAAACTCCACACAGACGGGGGCGGGGATTGAACCCCGGTCCTCAGAACTGTGAGGCAGACGCTCTAACCAGTCGTACACCGTGCTGCCACACTCAACATGTAAACCAAAAATGTTTCTTTAGACAAATTTATTCTGAACATTCTGAACTACTTTTCAAATCGTAGCAGTCAGAATGCCAAAAGAAAAATTTTGAAATTAAGGTGAGTAATTTAATTTATTTATTGTCAACTTGGTGAGAGGCCCAGTTTAGTGGTGCTTTACTTAAACTAACCATCCATCCATCCATTTTCTGAGCCACTTCTCCTCACTAGGGTCGCGGGCGTGCTGGAGCCTCTCCCAGCTGTCATCGGGCAGGAGGCGGGGTACACCCTGAACTGATTGCTAGCCAATCTCAGGGCACATAGAAACAAACAACCATTCGCACTCACAGTCATGCCTACGGGCAATTTAGAGTCTCCAATTAATGGATGTTTTAGGGATGTGGGAGGAAACCGGAGTGCCCGGAGAAAACCCACGCAGGCACGGGGAGAACATGCAAACTCCACACAGGCGGGGCCGGGGATTGAACCCAGGTCCTCAGAACTGTGAGGCTGACGCTCTAACCAGTCGGCCACTGTGCCACTACTTAAACTATAAATATAAAAATGTAAGTTTTCAAGGACACAGTTTATTTTATCATGAGAGTGAGTGATCAATTGATTGAATGATATGCTTTTTGTTGGCATGTCTAATATTTAGGCCACAAAAACATTTCTTTAAAGATGATTCACAAAGCAGATATGCCTCACCATGTATCTCACTTATTAACATTTTAAGTGACACAAAAATGCCAAAATATGTTAACCACTGTACAATGTGAATGTCCCAAGTACTTGCTCTGGAATAAGTGTGACCAAAAAAAAGCCTAAGAAAATGCATAATAAAAAATTAAAAAAGATGTTCCAGTTTGATACTGTATTATGCGACATTAGAAACAACTTTGTTATTACAATCTTAGGGGAACAAGTGTATCTAAAAACTCTAAAACAAGAACAAATATAAAAGAGAGATGTCTCTCCATTTGAGTTAACATGTGGAACGACGAGGAGAATGAATTGAAAACATGCAGCGCCCTTACTTTGTTTAAAACAAGAGTAATTTAAAAAAATATATACAAATCAATTACTGTATAAACAAAACTTTGATATCGATGAAGCTTGGCTATGTTAGCTTGACTGTAGTGATTCCCTTCGTGTACCCGTATATTGTATAAAAATAGCTTCCTATTCCATTATTATTATTATCAAAGTCAAATCTGTTCTTAGGTTTTAAGGGTACGACCCGATAAGTTTTTTACGTCTTCCTACTCCTACTGAACATTTACATTGGTATTGAAGGGTAAAATCTACTGCTCGCCTTCTATTTTTTTGTCTTTGTTTTGATCTTTTTTGTTTTTCTTCTCTTATTTAATACGTTTTTTTTTTATTCCCAAAATGTTGGCGGAATTCATAATTTGTACTACTTTAAGGACATTAAAACTTGTAGGTTGCACTGTACTAATCTTTAGAAAGGCATACGTAACCTTGCATTGCATTCAAAATGAAGTTCCCCACATGTGTATGCAGCACTATTTAAATATTAGGAACAAAACCAGAGCTAAACACTGGGAGAGACCTGAGATACGTGAGAACGTAAGCTTTATGGAAGGTTATTCACTATCCTGCAAGTCCACGCAGCACACGCTTACACCATAAGAACCGACATGTATGGGTTTATATGAGGCTGCTTGGCAGGGTACTTCATCTTCACGTGTCAGGTTGACAGCTGCAGGTATCGACAGGTGGCCAGGGCCACTGAGTTTATCTTTTGAGACTTTTAGGAAGCTCTTTAATGGAGAACGCAGAAAAAGGGCTGTGTCAGGTTGCCACCTGGGTATACTAATCCTAAATGTCTGGCCAGAATCCAGGGAAACAGATGAATGCATGCTGGTTTACTACATTCAACATTCAAAGGAGACCGAGCTCCCACTTGATTGAACAATATATTTACTTTTGTCTAAATGTAGCTCAAAAGCATGAAATTATTCGAACCACATTCAAGCCTCCTTGATGCTGCTGACACATCGTTGCGTTGCTAAACCACTTGGGTGCCAGAATATAAACTAACCTGTCGAATATGAATGCAAATGAAAAGATTAGATTCATCTCCAAGAAGCAGGTCTACTTTGACATGATCAAAACGAGAGGAATTGAGCTGCAGAGATAATAAAGATCTGAAAGGCTTGAACTGGATAAAAGCAGGAGAAAGATAGTGGGATAAGTAGTGGGAAATAACTAAATTCTAAAGGAAGTACCTGTACTAGCAGTATTAATTTTTCTGATGACATTTTACATTTACTCCCTACATCTGAAAACAGATAAACCTACCTGTTCAAGAAAAGGCTCATTACTTTTTTCAAACTCCACAGGTGATATCACGACGTTAAAAAAAAAAAAAAAAAAAAGATAAATAGAATGAATTAAAGTTAACGTGGGTAGAATATTGATTGATTGTGATCTTAGGGTTTTATTAGACTGAAGAAGAAAAAAACAGGGAGCCGGAGAAGATAATTGTAGATAATTGAGAGATAAAATCCATTTTTAATCTGGTTTTAGAGTCTACGCCTTTTTTTCCACAAACAGGAGTGAAATCAATACTACATTTAACCAGGGTCTCTTTTTGTTTGTTTGTTTGTTTGTTTTACATAAGTACCTTTTATTTCGATTTGAGTAGAGATCGTGAGAACCTTCGCCTGCTCTGTCTGGGATACAAGGAAATTAACCTTCTGCAGCTTTTGTGCCAGGATTGTGGAATATAGCGTGAGGCGGTGTTTCCAGTCGAGTCTAAAGATGTGGCAGGAAAAGAGGGGGAGGGACAGAGGAGGGAGAGTAAGGGGGGACGAGAGAAGATCCCAAACTGAATGGAACTTTTCATAGACACGACTCGACTAGCGCAACGGGCCCAGAGTTCTCCTTTGACGAGCATCACTCCCAGATGATTCTCGCAGACATGAATGAGTTCAAGCCTCCCTCCCCAAACGATCTAAACACAACATATGGATAAATAAATTGCCAGGGTTAGATATACTGGGACGAATGGGACTAACATAAGGACGTCTGCTCCTAAAACAGACGTTTCTGTCACACCTGCTTTGACACTTTTCATCAAACTGAACTAGCAAGACATCTGTTCTTCTGTGCAAATGCTATATTAGTGACTTTGCAGCAGCGGCGGCAGTACTCACCACAGAGCAATGCGGTCCTTCGGGTAGCGGAGGCGCTCCAAGGCTCCGAGGAAGAGCGGCAGAGAGTGCGCCGAGTTGCGGCAGACGAGCGCCACAACCACCCGCGGGGCGAGGAGAGGGGACTCGGGGCTCCAGCGCTCTTCGGGGAAGTAGCCCCGGCCCCGGCCCGAAAAGTGGACGAACAGCAGGGCGGATAGCAGCGAGGCGACGCGGGGCATGGCAGGGAGAGGCGCAGTTTGCCGACGACGAGGACACGGACGGACGAGAGGTAAGACACCGATACAACGGGTCCTGCTGACTGTTGCGTTATGCCGATAGTGGCGACATGGCGGAGGAGGTGGCGGAGTTAAAGGGGAAGGTCCGGCCCGGTCCCAGGGAAGCTTCGCCTTCCGAACAATGGGTCGTCGTGCTTTGGTTAACACGATGAAACCCACAGCGCACTTCCACAGTTATATTAATAGGAACATTTTGTCAACTATTATTTCCGTCCGTGCCATAGATGGCCATTGCTCCTCCCGGTCTGTCCCGCTTGTGTGCGCGCGCGCGCCCTCGTCTCCTCCCCTTTAAGAATACTGGCGCTCGACTGGCTGTCATACGGGAAGTCGAGGAGCATCCACACAGGCGGCTTGTTACTTTTCTTCGCATTTACGAATGGACCCCGGGGATTACTGCTAACTGCAGAATCTTACCAGCCCACTCACACACTGCGCTAGAAGTACAGATAGGCAAAACAATCTGGAAAAAGTTGTATTGATTCAACTCATGTTGTTAAGTAAACAAAAGTAAAGACTCTGAAATCTACTTTAGTGCAACAGTAAAATAAGAATAATAATCCACTGTCAATTATATGCAATACCTGTCTTGATCTCTTGGCACAACAACAACAAAAAACCTACCAGCACACAAAAAAAGTTTCCATCTTATACTAACTTACTGTGGTGCTCATACTGAGAAAAAGGAAAAAAAATCATATTACCTGTCGCATGTTTTTTTTTTTTAAGATCTAGCTAGCATTGGTACGACTTTTATGTTGTCGAAATAATATGTCCCCATAGCTTTGCTAAAGCTGTGAACTGAGTAACAAAAATGCTAAATAAGCTCATGAAGAAAACTGAAAAATACACCTTACTTGTGTTTTTTTGTTTTTTTTTCAAATTAGACAGGCAATTTTGAACAGCAGAAGATGGTGGTTTTTAGGCTGGCACAAGACATCACATTCACCACCACGTATTCTAGTAGACTGCCATACAACATCCAACAATTCTCTTAAATAAGGCCATGGATGAGGAATAGCTTACTTCTCTGAATCTATTGCCTTGGTCGTTAATATTCCCTGCACCATGTTTCATGTGTCGCTGCTGTCCCCGTTTTTTCCGTCTTTTAAAACCCGAAGATCGTAGTCAATCTAGATCCCAACCATGTTAACTTTACTTCTATATATTTACTTCGTTTTTACCTCTCGTCATTATCCGCAGAGTATGAGAAAAGTGACAAACCCACCTTGGAAAGTAAGCAGTAGAAAGTACAAATATCTGTTTTCAAATATAAAGAGTAAAGGTAAAAAGTTGCCAGAAAAATACATTTCAGGCAAAGTACAGATATCAGAAAAATCTACTATAAGTACAGCAACAGGGTATTTATACTTTGGCACCATCTCATGAATACCGCTATTACTTTCACACTAAGTACATTTGTGAGTAAACTGAGACGAGATCATTATATTGGTGTATATACAGTATACCTTTTGTGACGTGTTGGCCATCACAGGCCAACAGATCCAAGAGTGGGCGAGTTGTGCCACTGGGTGGGAGTGTTTACAGCCGACCTAGTTCGCCTCCAATCAAAGTGGCTCCTCTCATTCCCTTTAAATGTGCCGCAATTAATTGACAGTCTCAATGGAAACGTCTCTGTGCTCAAGAGGAAGATGCGGAATTGCAGCGATTCCCTCTTCTCAGCCAGCTTCTTAAACCAAAATAAATATGATCATGCACACATACGTAGATGCAAATACATATAAATTCTGGCAGTGAATATGACATCAAAAATGAACTGCAATAAAGTTTCACACAAACCTTACCCACACTATGCCTGACCCCACACAGCTCAACTGCGCAAGCTGTCGAGAGTCAGGAATCATGACACCAGCTGAAGAACATTTCAGCTCAAATGTCAGCCTTCTGAGAGAAGAGTGGAAAGAGATGATGGACAGCGAGGAACATTTATTAAAACAACATTCAAGAAGGCCCAATGGTGGGTGAAACGTCATCATGTGTGAGTTGTCGTTGGAAATCATTGAATTATCCTTGAATTTGATGAACTGCAACCGCTCAGCTTGTTTCGCTTAGTCCCATCCATAGTAGTAATATCATTTGATAAGCCAGGGAGTTGAGGATAATGCATATTTAAATGTATCAATTGTAAACTTGATCTAAATAATGCGTGCAGCCTTAAAGCTTTTAAACATCTGTCTTTGCGGTTAATTAAAAAGAAATTCCATCCTTTAAATAGTCAGCACAAAGACAACCTAATTTGATGGAATGAGGTTTAACGCTGGCATTGTCAATTTTACACAAACATTGTTATAATTGTAAAGCTATTTATACAGTGCGGTTGTGCTAATCTTATGGCTGGTGATTCTGTTTCCGCAGCCCAAGCGAATGACGCATGAAAACCATGCATGCATCATTGGCAGGGGCACCAGAGTCTGGGCCCCCATACAGCACCTTCTTTGACTGATTTATTGTATCTAAGACACTGCATTCAGGAAGGCCTGCCAGTGAGCATGGATGGCAAATGAACCCTTTTTTTCAAAAGTGGCTTTGACATATTTGTAAATGCTGTACTTGCTCGTCTTAAATGGCCAAATAAACACCAGCACTTGCTTATTGTGGCATTTTGCGACAAGCAGATAAAAACAACTGTACTCGCGAACCTGTACAGTACAGTACATTGCACACTTGCAATGTGTTGACACGTGTAAAACTAACATGATTTCTGAGCGATCACTTCGCCCTCCACCCCTACCTTTTCCAAATGCCAGGAGCAATAGCAGCATGCATACATTGTACATTATACACAGACAATGATACTCATGTAACTACAGAAAAAAACAGAATTTCTTGCTTGTCGGAAGAGACTCAGTGAAAAGGCAAACGTTAAGTTTGCAAAGAATATTGATAGAATCAGCAATACTGTATAGCAGGATAATTTCAGCGCTGGTCTTTCGCATCAACACACAGGTCCGATGAAACAAAATCCTCGAATCACACAAAATAAAACTCTTGGTAGCAGTTGCCGTGCCCCTCTCCAAGAGGGGGGGGGGGGGGGGGGAAGAGGGGAAGCTTGCAGATAACAGTTCTGACTGATTCAGACTTGCTCTAACCGCTTGCGGGTTAACAACACGATACTGTCAACAAAACCTGTTGTTGTCTCTGAGTACTGTATGTCTGCTCCAGAATTAAAACCTTTCACTATTTGAAGTTCATTCTGTGTAATGTAGAGTAATTATTATTGGGTGATTATTATTGATTAAAGTAGGTCACGAATAATGAAATGCCGTTGTGCAATGTTCAAACAGTGATGAAAAACTTAAATAAATATCTAACGGGTATAATAGCAATCATCATGAGCAGCAGCGCTGAGTATGTGGGTTGCACCCAGGAAAAATTGCCACATCTTCTCTGCCAATGTCAAACACCTTGTTTTGCTGCTCTTCCTTTCATAGCATTTCACTTGGCTAGGTATTTACGTGGTAGATTCTTTGTCTAGTCAGGTTTGAGGGTGTTTTGCCAACTTGCCATCTCAATCTAATCTGCCCACGGCCTTCAGAATCAGTAGTACTGGTTTATATAACTTAACCCTCTGATGCATGACTAATGAGATTCCTATAAGTAGCTGTCCACTGTAGTGACCGCACGCATCAGAGGGTTAAACTACATTCGCAATGGAAGTGTTTCTTGAACCAATCTGATTTTAAATTCATGCTCACATGGCCCTTAATGATGTCAGCATTTTACCACCCTTTGATTGGATGGTCAGATAAAAACTTGTTACAGCCAACTTTGACTAGCAAAACACACCTGTAGCCATCTGCACACATTAATATATTTAATAATCAGCATCTCTGGTGAGTATGATATAGTTGTTATTGTATGATATAGTTGTTATTGCTGTTATTGATGGTTTTTATAATAGAGAGTGGCATTAAGAGGTGGATTAAGTTAGACATGTCCCCACTGAAGGCCTAGGTACCAAATGAACAGCCCGCCACTGTTGCATAGTAATGTATGCGAGTGTGAAAAATCACTTTTTAAACTAATCTTCGACAATATCGTTTTCTGAGCTCAATGTGGCCAAAGCCAAGAACCAGCATAATTGTATTTCACGAACCAAATGACACCTATCAGTACAGCTAAGTACCAACTTACAGGGTGAATTGCACACTTTGTCTGAACATCACACTTTACATCTTGCATTATCAGTGCCTTCCACACATCTCACAAACTTCCAGTTGGCCTCCCATTAAGACTAGTGCCTGTAACAGGTGTCCTACCAAATACACACTCCAGTGTTCCCTGCTTTCATTTGGTACATTCCAGCTGAGCCAAACCAAAGTGTCTTCATATGTGGATTCCCCACCACCACCACCTGCCCCCTCCAAACCTCCCTGTTTCATTTCCTGATGATGAGTCAGAGCCTGTATGGTCCCTTGAGCATCAAAGCAAAGTGAGCAGTCTTCACGTAAACAATATGCAGACATGGAGGACATCGTTTACTTTTGTGACCTCAGTGGACTGCCAGAAGAAATCAGGTATTCATGTATTGTGTTTTGTCAGGTATGTCTTTGTATATTCTCAGGCATCCGGCTCTGTGTGTTTTCATAACAAGACCAATATCCGCAAAAGTTGAATCAAGGCAACTGGACTCTTCATGGTTGTTGAGAAGAAACAAGAAAAGTTCCCTCAATTCAACTTTTATGGATATTGTCTGCTATGAAAACACTGTTATAAAATGAAGCAATGTGTCTTTCATTTACAAAAAAAAAAAAACACCTACTAGGCACACTGACAGTAGTAACACTATAAAACTTAATTGGCTTCTTTAACTTTGAACAGTTGCAAGACCATATCAGAAACATTTTTCATGGTCCCTCTCCCTGCTATTCAAGACCACAAAAGGATAAAAATTGGCAGGGGGCAGTTGTCCCATCAATAGTGATGTATAACAGCACTTTCACAGAGCGTGTACACACAGTCTGTCTGATTATTACTGTTTCTTTGGGTTACAAGGTTGTTACAAAGCCATACAGTTGTACAAAGTCATCAAGTGAGAGCAGACCTCTCCAAGGAGCACACAAAAGAAACCCTCTCATGCCTGTTGCCTAGAATTTCATCCAAAAGCTTTCCTGTGACCACAGCTTGGCCATGTTCTCATCCTTTGTAAATAAATTTTGCAAACAGATGCCTTTTAGATGAATCATAGATAATTCATACAGTGTGCACACAAACACACACACTGTATATTATAGGAGCATTTTGTAGCAGCAGGCTGCATGATGCAGTTCATGGATATGATGACTGTCACATGGATTGTTCCAGTTTTTTGAGAACAATTCAGGGTAGGCGCTTTTCTGTGCCAGCATGGCTGTATCTCATGCACAAAACAAAGTCCACCGAGGCATGATTGTGTGAGTTCGGTGGGGTAGAGAACCCTTACCTCAACCCCATTGAACACCTTTGGGGTGAGATTATGAGCCGGCTCAGTTAATTAATCACGACTATGTCAAAATTTCACACAGACACACCCCAAAATCATTTGGAGAACTATACCAGAAGAGTGGAAGCTATTATAGCAGCGAAGTGAAAAAGAAATCCAGATTGTATTCCATTTTCTCTTCCTTCAAGTGCCGCAATACTTTTGTCCATATCTTGTAGTTCCATAGTGTGGTTTTGCAGTGATTATCCTTTTGCTCACTAGATGGTGCTAAACGAGCTGGAGAATAAAACAATGAATCAGGCCCTGAACACTAAACTGTGAACACAGTGAACAGCTACTAATAACCACAAAAACTGTTCTATAATGTGTGCTTTATCTTTTATCATCAGTCTCCCCCTAAAATGTGTAAGCATGGTTAAACTCCTTATCCAAGGACTGGATTTTAGTACTTAAGGGTGTAAAGTACCTCTCTCACACTATACTAATGCAAAATCATTTCCATATTTCCATTTTTATTGGTCTTAAATCCCTTCCGTGAGGATACAAAAAAAGAAATCATTTGCTGTGGTTAACAATGTCTGTCTCTTCAGTCTCATAGACGCACACGTCCCGCCATGATGGAGTCATACAATTCATCAGTGACAGCCTCATAACGCCTGACAGGGCTGTTAAGAAAATAGATCTTCTCTCTGGAGTTTTGTGACTTGTAACCTTCCTTCTGCAGCCGCATCTTCTGAATCTTAAAGGTGCCTATTGAGGAAGCAGAAAAGAAGCTTATGAGATCCCACGCCCCCAACTGTGTGTGTGTGTGTGTGTGTATCTGTCTGTCTGTAAGTGCATGCGTGTGTGTGTGTAGTGTCTTGAGTTTCCACTGGTGTCTCACCTGTAGTGTCTACAGCTGGCATAAGTCGCAGGAAGACTGGACGAGCGTAAGGGGCGAGGGCTTTTTGGACAACGGACAAGAAGGCATCAAGGTCAAACTGGCCTTCTTCGTGTGCTATTGCTGCCATACAAGCCCTCCCCTCCACACCTGTATATATTCACAAGTTGTGACAAGAAAGCTATGTAAAGCAGCACTCAATTCACAAAAACAAAAGATTTGATGTACTGTATAGTATCGCTTATGTCTAATGGATGCCAGCTCTCTGTGCAAAATTACATGTCAAACCTCACTTCTCGGAAGCCTTAAGAGTAGCGTTGGTCAGTGGGTTGATAGCTTGTGTTTTTAGCCAGCTGGTTAGCGCACTCGACTCCCAACTCAGGGGACGGTGGTCGTGCGGCTTCAAACCTCACGGATGACCCCCGTTACAAATGCCTGTGTGTTGAAATACTCTTGTATTGCACTGGACTATTGCTTACCATCCGCTTGTGCTAATCAGCTGTGCACAGTTCTGGCCTGTGGGTATTTCTAGACCACTAATTTCAGTTTGTTTGGAATTTTACCATCCATATTTTTGTCTATTTTTATCTTAAATTGTTGTATGCCGGCAATGTGAAGCATGGGTGTTTTCCTTTTGTTATAGCTCTAGACTATATTGCTGGGATAAGTAAGCATTGACTAAAACACGTGTGCTCTCTTACAGTATTCATGTTGTGGCCTTATTAAGAGCTCACTCAAGAGCTCATTGTATATTTTGGTTGTATTTCTCTCATTTTGGTTGCTATTGATGCTTCCATCCATTTTCTTTAAGGCTCGTCCTCATATTAGGGTTGCTGGTGAGTTTGAGCCTATCCCAGGTGACTGGGCAACAGGCGAAGTACACCCCTGGACTGGACGACACCCAATCACAGGGCTCATATTTACAAACAAGCATTCAGACTCGGCGGTATGACTGGTTAGCACCTCTGCCTCACAGTTCTGAGGAGCCGGGTTCAAATCCGGCCTCCCCTTTGTGGAGTTTGCATGTTCTCCCCAGGCATGCATGGGTCTTCCCCGGGTACTCTGGGTTCCTACCCCCCCATGGATGGTAGGTTAATTGAATTGAAAAATCCACACCGGAGGGTCCGAATGCCAAAGCATGCGAGATAGCTTAGCACATGAAATGTTCAGGGGATCTTGGAACTCAGCTTAAAATAGTTTTTATTGTATGATTTTAGTCATGTAAACATGTAGCCATCTAGCATCGTAAGAGTGGGAACAGACTGTATGGCTTGAGTGTCCCATTTAACAAGGACTGACATCTGGAAGTTGCAGCAAAGGCCTCAGTAGACCACATGGGTTAGGTCTTCAAAGATTGGCTATATTGGATATATTGTATATTAGATTTCTTCCAATAGACTGTATCATTGCGCAATCGCTGCATTGGCACCCACCTGGCACACAAACTCCATAGACAGCGACATCAGTGTGTCCCAGCAGGCCACTGAGGACTCCCTCCACCTCCATGGTGGAAACATTCTCCCCTCGCCAGCGAAAGGTGTCGCCGCAGCGGTCCCTGAAGTACATATAGCCGTAATCGTCCATCACCATTATGTCACCTGAGAGATGACGAGACAGAATTTTACAGGTAGGAAATCCAATTTTTGTCTTTCTCACAACACAGCACAAAAAAAGAAAGTATGGATTTTTAAAAATGTATTGATTTATTTATGTTTTTGTATTGTGGACACATTGCTACATATACTGCCAAGTAAATAGTTCTTGGCAAGTCACGTCAGGTCGTGTCATCCAGGTACCGCCCACTCATGAACACAGACAAGCCTTCTGGTCATGTTTAGACGCACGCTATAAAATCTTAATCATTGTGACAAACGACTTTACTAATTAAATAATCTATTAGGGTTGGCTCAACCCATTTTGGACAATTCCGTACTTCCAACAGTTTGGGAAAGGCCCTATTCTGTTCCAGGTACACAAAGCAAGGTCCATATAGGCATGCTTGGTGTAGGGGAATTTGAGAGCCTTGACCTTTAACCCCATCAAAAACCTTTGGGCTAACTAGAACGAATATTGTTAACCAGGCAACATAAGTGATTGTAAATGAAAGAAACCAATCCCTGCTGACATTAGGCAATCTCTGACATCTCTGCCCCCTGTGTGCTATACTCAGTCGGGAGACAATATTACCAATAACTTCACCTGAATGGTTCACTTCCTTTAGTGTATCATAATTTTGTATTTTCTATTATTTTTGTGTAATTAATCATCAACAGTCATTGCTTTCCCATGCACAAGACACTGAGCTGTCCCACAATGGCTGAAAGTTGGGAAACACTTCAGACATGTTCCAACTCTGTCTGAATCATCCTCACTTGTCTCAGTCAGAAGCATTATTTGCAGTATGTGACTCAGCAAATGACAAATGGCATCATGCCTGAGACGTAGGCTGAGTCCCCCGTCTTGAAGACATGGTGTGCTATTTTCTGATTGGTGGAATCCTGATCAGCATAGCCATCGAATCTTCTGAGTGGATCCTTATCGTTGATGTGGCCCACTAACATCCCTGGTTCACCTGGAGTCAGACAGAGGAAAGAAGAGAGACGTTCATTCATGTCCCGTATACAACATTCACATGTCGGCCATAATATTGAGTACACCTGCAAGATTGTGGAATACAATCCATTAAAAGTGCTATATCAAAATTTACAACTTAACACATACAGTACAGGGTTATAAACCTTAACCAGATATAAATAATCCAACTCTAAATAATAATCACTCAAATATATAACACCTCACTGACAGTTTCAATCAAAGCAGGCAATATTAGGAGGGGCAGTCAAAAAGTAATGAGTCCAATTTAATTTAACCTAATAAATAAATAAAATATTAAATTTTCATGGTTTGTAGTTTAAATACTTACGCTTGAAGGTTTATTTTAAAAACAAGTTTTGTTTAAGCCTGTCCTCTTCCTGTCTGCCATTTTGGAAATGAGGTCATTGTTGGATGGCTGTCAGAAGCAGAGAGCTGAGATGGAATGTCTTGCTTTGGAAGAGGAACCATCATCACTAAACATTTTCAAAAGGTTGACAAAATGTGTATGAGGTTAGGGTTACGTCATCAATGATGACACATGATGGTGACGTCATCAATGGCGACTCTACGGATCAGTGCCTCGACCCTAGCAGTATTCCCAGGATTAACCGCTGAAGTTGGGCTGCCACACTCGTTCTTCGCCTTTGATGTTGTACTCCCACTTTTTAACTGTACTGTAGCCTACTGCAGCTTCTCCATACACATTTTGCAACCTTTTGAAAATGTTTAGTGCAGGTTCCCCTTCCAAAGCAAGAAATTCAATCACAGATGTCTGTTTTTGATGGGCATCCAAAAAATGACGACATTTCCAAAATGGCTGACAGCAAAAGGACAAGCTGAAACAAAACTTTTTTTTTTAAATACACCTTCAAATAACTTTAATACTACAAACCATTAACATTTAGGAAAAAACTTAAATGATTAGTGGGTCAAATTAAATTGGTCTCATTCCTTTTTGACTGCCTCTCATATATTTGTGATTTTTGCTGTGCCAAATGAAGGGACGATCGAGTCTATTTTTAACCCGATCGTGGCTTGTTGTGCATGCACACAGCATGTGTACAAGTATTCATTGTTACCAGGCTGACAGGGAATACAGAGTCCCTGCACATCTCTGAGCAGTTCTCTACTGTCTTCCTGCACTCTGACCAGTCTGATGGGGTAAAAGCTTGGCAGGATGCGACTGTTGAAGCCACATGCGCCCACCTGACCAAGAAACAATATAAGCAAAATGAGATAGGAAATATTAATCAAAGACACTGTAATGCACAGAAACTCACTTTTCCATCAATGTTGACCAGGCTGCAGTTGCACTCTGTGGCGCCATAAAATTCCCCAACCCGTTTTATTCTGAATCTCCGAACAAACTCCTCCCACACGGATGGACGGAGGCCGTTACCAATGGCAACACGGACCTGGTGCTGTCCCTCAGATGAGTGAGTCGGTTGGGCTAACAAATATCGACAAATCTCTCCTATATATTGGATTACCTGCATATACAGTACAGTACAATGCAATCATCAAGAGTAGTAACACCATCAAAAATAAAAGATTTTCTGCAATTATCAGTTATTAGACATGACAATGTACTCACTGTGCAGTTGTGTTTAACACAATCATCCCAGAACCTACTGGCTGAGAACTTATTTCTGATGACAATAGTCAAACCAAAGAGCAAACTTTGCCCTACACCCATGATAGTTCCTGCAAGCACGTACATTAGGCTATAACTGTTTGCTATTGTAAATGACAATTATTTTAAATTACATTCTCAGGGCATTGAATCAATCGCAACTGGTCTGTTCTGTTTGTCTTAGAAGACGTTTCGCCTCTCATCCGAGCAGGCTTCATCAGTTCATGCAACAAGGCTTAGTTAGGACGCACTAGCCACTGTTTGTGTGGAAGAATCAACTACAACCCCCAATTCCAATGAAGTTGGGACGTTGTGTTAAACTCAAATATAAACAGAATACAATGATTTGCAAATCATGTTCAACCTATATTTAATTGAATACACTACAAAGACAGGCTATTTAATGTTCAAACTGATAAACTTTATTGTTTTGAGCAAATAATCATGAACTTAGAATTTTATGGCTGCAACACGTTCCAAAAAAGCTGGGGCAGGTCATGTTTACCACTGTGTTACATCACCTTTTTTTTTAACAACATTCAATAAACGTTTGGGAACTGAGGACACTAATTGTTGAAGCTTTGTAGGTGGAATTCTTTCCCATTCTTGCTTGATGTACAGCTTCAGCTGTTCAACAGTCCGGGGTCTCCGTTGTCGTATTTTACGCTTCATAATGCGCCACACATCAGTCCAGTCTAGTACTCGCACTCTTTTACTACGAAGCCACGCTGTTGTAACACGTGCAGAATGTGGTTTGGCATTGTCTTGCTGAAATAAGCATGGGCGTCCATGAAAAAGGCGTTGCTTGGATGGCAGCATATGTTTCTCCAAAACCTGTATGTACCTTTCAGCATTAATGGTGCCTTCACAGATGTGTAAGTTACCTATGCCATTGGCACTAACACATCACATCACAGATGCTGGCTTTTGAACTTTGCGTCCATAACAGTACGGATGGTTCTTTTCCTCTTTGGCCCTGAAGACACGACGTCCACTATTTCCAAAAATAATTTGAAATGTGGACTCGTCGGACCACAAAACACTTTTCCACTTTGCATCAGTCCATCTTAGATGAGCTCGGGCCCAGATAAGCCGGCGGCGTTTCTGGGTGTTGTTGATAAATAGCTTTTGCTTTGCATAGTAGAGTTTCAAGTTGCACTTACGGATGTAGCGCCGAACTGTATTTACTGACATTGGTTTTCTGTTCTGTGTTCCTGAGCCCATGTGGTGATATCCTTTACACATTGATGTCGGTTTTTAATGCAGTGCCGCCTGAGGGATCGAAGGTCACGGGCATTCAATGTCGGTTTTCGGCCTTGCCGCTTACATGCAGTGATTTCTCCAGATTCTCTGAAACTTTTGATGATATTATGGACCGTAGATGATGAAATCCCTATATTCCTTGCAATTGTACGTTGAGGAACATTGTCCTTAAACTGTTCGACTATTTTCTCACGCACTTGTTGACAAAGAGGTGAACCTCGCCCCATCTTTGCTTGTGAATGACTGAGCAATTCAGGGAAGCTCCTGTTATACCCAATCATGGCACCCACCTGTTCCCAATTAGCCTGTTCACCTGTGGGATGTTCCAAACAGGTGTTTGATGAGCATTCCTCAACTTTCGCAGTCTTTTTTGCCACCTGCCCCAGCTTTTTGGAACGTGTTGTAGCCATAAAATTCTAAGTTAATGATTATTTGCTCAAAACAATCAAGTTTATCAGTTTGAACATTAAATATCTTGTCTTTGTAGTGTATTCAATTAAATATAGGTTGAACATGATTTGAAAATTATTGTATTCTGTATTTATTTATGTTTAACACAACGTCCCGACTTCATTGGAATTGGGGTTGTATTTATGCTCCAATGTCCTCAAAACAGTATTGTATCAACCGTCGAGACCTCCAAGTTCCTGGGAATTACAGTCTCTCAGGACCCGAAGTGGGCGATCAACATCAACCCCGTCCTTAAAAAGGCCCAGCAGAGGATGTACTTTCTGCGGCTTCTGAGAAAGCACGGCCTACCACAGGAGCTGCTGAGGCAGTTCTACACAGCGGTCATCGAATCAGTCCTGTGTTCTTCCATCACAGTCCGGTTTGGTGCTGCCACAAAAAAAGACAAACTCAGACTGCAACGGACAATCAAAACTGCTGAAAAGATTGTCGGTACCCCCCTACCCACCCTTGAGGACTTGCACACTGCCAGAACTAAGACAAGACAATTTGCAATCAACTTCTTAAACAGCTAACCTACAATTCAATTGCAACATGCTGCAATTTTTTTTTGTCTTGAGTTTGTTGTCACATTTCTGTCGGGCCAATTATATACTACTCGTGGACTAACTGTAGTAGTCTCGCCACGCTGCTCTATTTGCATATCTGTTGTTGACCAATACTGGCCACTCATGCCAGAGTAACATCTGCCCCATTTGCGCACTGACTGAGGAGTATCTGCAACATTTGCACAATCAACATTGTCCCAGATTATCGCACTGCTACTAACTTTAAACTGCATACACTCCTTGAAGTCTCGGCGCCCTTTGCACAATGATCATTGCACCGGACTATTGCGAGATTAGTCATTCGAACTGCTCTAAGTGCTAGAGGCATCTTTTTGCACAATTGTCCAAAAAAATAAATAAAATAAAATAAAATAAATTGTACCGGCATTACCAGATAACTAGCAACCTTTTATTGCTCAGTGACTGTTTTTGTCAATGTCTTTGTGTCTCAAAAGTGTTCCCTGTCAATTGACTGTCTGTTGTCGTACTCGAGCGGCTCCAAATACCGGAGACAAAGTCCTTGTGTGTTTTTTGGACATACTTGGCAAATAAAGACGATTGTCATTCTGATTGTTTCTCTTGGAGGTGCACATAGACAGCTGAGGTCAAGACTCTTTTGAGGACAATATGTGTATATTCTGGACAGGGAACACAAATGGTTTGAAAGAGGAATGAGAGAGGCCTGGCCATATACAGCAAGGTGGAAAACCCATCACTTAACAGAGGAAGGGGCTTACGACATTACCTATCCCCTACTTACAACTCCTTTGGTCCATTCCAAAGTAATTCAACCTCCAATAAACAACACGGCCTCCTTGATCCTTAAGTAACTCCACGACCACTTTACAACTGAATGGAATATCAATGAGGGAGTTTCTACCCAATGACTCTGGTGGACTGACGAAAGAATGATTCCATACGTGGTGTGGGGCATGCCTCTAAGATGGAGCATACATATTTGAGTCTTCCACACAAACACTGATGAAGCCTGCTCGGATGAGAGGCGAAACATCTTCAAAGACAAACAAAACAGTCCAGTTGCGATCAATTCAATGCCCCAAATGACCTGGATGAATGAGAATATTCACAGGCATTTTAAATTACAGTTCAACATCCTTCTTTGTGTTGGGTAAGGAAAAACAGGAAATTTGGTCAATGTCTTTTAAAAAGAAAATTGTTCAACTGAAATGGACAGAAATACACATGTACTGTAAATTGTTAGACAAATTAATTTGCAAAATGGTCTTACCTGCAGAGTGATATAGAGGAAGACAGTTGTAGATGACATCATCATGTCGCAAACCAAAAGCATAAAAACCGAACGCAGCAATGCGGTAATAGCTAGGAAGGAAAATGTTGAGTGAGTACCATGTATCAGTGATAAACCTGATTAGCACCTTAATCACAAACATTTGCTTTTTGTAGCGCCCAATAATTATTGGTGCTACAACAAAAGTCTGTGAAAATCATATGCATTTTGGGTTCTTTTTTTTTATCTATAGAAAAAGATATTCTCTATACAACATAAGTCAACAATATTTGAAAAAGGTGTGCCCAATATCCGGAACAATCGGTGGCTGTGATGAGTCAGCGTTGAGTGATTTCCATAGCGTTCCGTGACATCTGGCACCTCTGCAGTTCTTTGAACTCTCACGTCAACTTACCGACTGTGAACCACCACAGCTGCTTTTGGCATTCCTGTTGTGCCAGATGTGTAAATGTAGAAAAGTCTGTCTACATGCAGTGACAGGGAAGAAAGAGGAAAATAGCTGAACCCACCATAAACCTTTACAATGAAATATTTTTTTAAATGCATGCAGTACATGAGGAAAATGTATTGAGGCATGTCTTTTATCAGTAAATCAATCAATCGGTCAAAGTTTGTTCAGAGTTGAAATCCAATTCTTCATCTGACCAAAACAGATTGGACAACTGTATGCTTCCAACTTTGTTGGAGCAGCTTGGGCAAGGCAGTACATGGTACGGAAGTACATGGGAGCCCTGACCTCAATCCCATCAAACACCTATGGGATGAACTACAACAGAGATGGTGTGCCGTTGGAGCCTCTTTCAGGTGACCTCACAAATTTTCTTCTGGATGAATTTCCAACTTCTTGTAGAAATGATTACCAGAAGAGTGGAAGGTACAATATTATAGCATTAAATGTAGAGCAATTCAAGTACAACCCCTATTCCAATGAAGTTGGGACGTTGTGTTAAACATAAATAAAAACAGAATACAATGATTTGCAAATCATGTTCAACCTATATTTAATTGAATACACTACAAACACAAGATATTTAATGTGCAAACTGATAAACTTGATTGTTTTAAGCAAATAATCATGAACTTAGAATTTTATGGCTGCAACACGTTCCAGAAAAGCTGGGACAGGGACATGTTTACCATTGTGTTATATCACCTTTTCTTTTAACAACATTCAATAAACGTTTGAGAACTGAGGACATTAATTGGTGAAGCTTTGTAGGTGGAATTCTTTCTCATTCTTGGGACTATAGGTTGAACATGATTTGCAAATCATTGTAGTATTCTGTATTTTAACACAACGTTCCAACTTCATTGGAATTGGGGTTGTATTTTATACTTCTGTGTGGTCTGCTAGCAGACCTCCCCCATCATTCCTTTACAGGGTTGTCTCTTCGTCAATACCTCAAATGTTTCTGACAGGCTATACAGGCCAAGACTTGACAAGCATGAAGTTCGGAATGTTGTGTGAAAAAGAGGTCAAAATAGAAGACAAACAAATTAATTATTAATTTGAAAATGTAGAAAACAAATGTTTGAAAAAACTTTAACATGAATGACAAAGGATGAAAAATGTACCATGGAGATCTTTTGGAAAGTAAAAATGTGTGCGTGTTTGCTCTGCGTGCAGAAACTTGCTTTACAAAATGGAGGTGTCGCAATTCCGACTTTGTGACATGTATGATATGCATTAGCAAGCTTTGGCACCACAATCGCACCCTTAACCTGACCCACACTGCAGGAGACTCACCGTTAAATGTCTTATTGAGTGTGTAGCTGGGTGGGTGCTTGGGTGTACGTGCCAGCAGTTCATCAAGATTCCCAGCTTTGAGACAACCGAGCTTCTCGTCACCTGTCTGTCCACCATTACAAAACAAAACCATGTCGGAGTGCAGAGAATCTCTCACCGCAAACACAGCTGGAAGAAAATCAAAGTCGTCATTGTTTCTCCCTATGATCCTATGACCGCAGCAGTAGGTACAACTGCACAATCTAATCCAATACAAGAGCTGTATTGAGAGGTGTTTGTAATATTTTGGTCCATCTAGTATGTTATTGTGCAACATGCAGTAAATTGGCCAGAATAATATACTATACAGTATATTCCATCCATCCATCCATTTTCTGAGCCGCTTCTCCTCACTAGGGTCGCGGGCGTGCTGGAGCCTATCCCAGCTGTCATCGGGCAGGAGGCGGGGTACACCCTGAACTGGTTGCCAGCCAATCGCAGGGCACATACAAACAAACAACCATTCGCACTCACATTCACACCTACGGGCAATTTAGAGTCTCCAATTAATGCATGTTTTTGGGATGTGGGAGGAAACCGGAGTGCCCGGAGAAAACCCACGCAGGCACGGTGAGGACATGCAAACTCCACACAGGCGGGGCCGGGGATTGAACCCGGGTCCTCAGAACTGTGAGGCTGACGCTCTAACCAGTCGTCCACCGTGCCGCCTATACAGTATATTATTAAATGAATATATAATGTGAGCACTACAATTTTTGCAAAGGCAGAATTATTCATATAGTTCTTGTGTTGGATCTCATTAGATTTTGTATGTACCTAATAAAAAGGCTAATCAACTTTCCCACCTTCAGTTAGCTCACCGCCAAACACCAACGCACGTGCCCTGGACGCACTAACACAGTGCTGCAGTGATTTCAACCGCAGGTTGTAGTTGATGAGCGCAGCCTCCACACCCACCATAGCGAGACCCAACCACAAAGCCACCAATAAAAGACAGCTTTCCATGTACAACGCCACCACGTCCCCCTCTGCCCACCCTTGTGTCAGCGCCCAGTGAGCCACAGCATGGCATTGTTCCTGCAGTTCCCTGAAAGTCCAGACCTGAAAACAACAAAATAAGCAATCAATGTTATGAAATTGAAAACAACTTATTATCAAATCCAGCCTCATTTTGAAGTGCTTTTGAAGATGGGGTCAGTTTTTAAATGGGTGTTTTTACATAGGGAATATACGGTAGGTCAGAGGTCACCTCACCAACCTTTTTGAAAATGCAAAGGGCTACTTCTAAAATAACAAATTCACTCAAATTTACTTTAATTATATGTTATTGCGGCGGCACGGTGGTCGACTGGTTAGAGCGTCAGCCTCACAGTTCTGAGGACGGGGGTTCAATCCCCGGCCCCGCCTGTGTGGAGTTTGCATGTTCTCCCCGTGCCTGTGTGGGTTTTTGCCAGGCACTCCGGTTTCCTCCCACATCCCCAAAACATGCGTGGTAGGTTAATTGAAGTCTCTAAATTGCCCCTAGGTGTGAATGGTTGTTTGTTTATGTGTGTCTTGCGATTGGCTGGCAACCAGTTGAGGGTGTGCCCCGCCTCTTGCCCGATGACAGCTGGGATAGGCTCCAGCACGCCCGCGACCCTAGTGAGGAGAAGCGGCTCAGAAAATGGATGTTATGTTAAGACACTGATCAGGTTAACAATTCCTCGCAATAAATATCAACAAGGTAGGAAACTGATAAATGTTAATATAAAAGACTATTTGTATACATCTGCAAGTGTTTACATTTTCAAACGATCACACTCCAAGGAAATCACAATGCCCCATCACTGGTGAGCTACAGTATTTTTAGAACAGCCCCGCTGCCATGTTGGTGACCCCTGTTATAGGAGGACAACTAGTATACTCTCTTATTTTTGGATGTGGTTCTCTTCTCTATGACCTATTTTACGTCATGTTATGACCCCACAGACAACAACAAAAACAACAACAACAAAAAAAACATTTGTGATTCGTTATGAAACATATTGCCCACTAACATGAGGGAGTGAATCATGGACTACACCCTGGACTATTCTTCTTCAATCAGAGAGTAATTGTGTTTTGGACATTGAGTGGGAAATGACCCCACAGCAGCAGCACCAAATTAGCATGCTGCCAATGGCCCGATATCCATCCATCCATTTTCAATAGACCTTGTCCTCATTAAGGTTGCGGGTGAGCGGGATCCTCTCCCAGCTGACTTTGGATGATGGGCGGTGTACACCTCGAACTCGTCGTCAGTCAATCGCAGGGCACATATAGATGAATGATCTTTGATGCTCACATTCACACCTATGGACAATTTATAGTCTTCAATCAACCTAGCATGCAAGTTGTCAGAATGTGGGCAGAAGTACCAGAAGAAAAGCCACAGCCAACAAACTGTATTGGGCTTAATTATTAATTAATTATTCTGAACAGCGCGTTGAGTGGGTATCAGCTATGTGAACCTTTACACTACCAACGGCCTTACTCTGTCCCCTCCCGGCCGGGCCGGGCAGTTAATGCCCAGTTGATGCATACAAAGAATTGAAAATAATGTGGCTGTGCTCACCTCTCCAGTGGGCTCATAGATAAGCGCTGGTTTGTCTGGGTGCTGTGCGACCGTCTTAGCAAAAAAAGCAGGTATGGTTCTCCTTTTTCTGGCATTTTGGTACATTGCAAACCTTACTCGCAGGATAACAATCAAACACCTATCAGGAAATGATAAAGGAGGAATGTGAGTAAATTGGACTGCAAGAGAAAGTCGCAAATGAAAGAGAAGAAATCACATGTAAATTACATGATGTCTCTTTTGAAGGTGTGTAGAGCCACATGCATGAACTTCCAAGGGGCCCTCCAGGCTATGCAGATTCCGATCACGGTCAACATGGTGCTGAGACATGTCAAGGGCAGTAACAGGAGAGCCCCCAACACAGCGAGGCAGCCAATGACACCACTTACAGGATGCATGCTGGGATCTGCCATTACACAACCAGACGTCACAGCAATACATGCACACACACAGCTTATTATTATGTGGTGAAAAGGCTCCCCACCTGTTGAAGTAGAGGAAGACAAAGTGCCCAACGACTCTGAAGGGCTCTCCGGAGAAGTTTTGCGGTCAGATGTTTGCAGCTCACTTGTCTGAAGCAAAATGTCTGATGAGCACACTGTGAGAAGAGCAGGTTGGAGCAATGACTCCTACGTCACTGCAGCTCTGCCCTCAGTGTTATTCATTGCCTTCAGAGCATAACCATGTCAGTCATTCTCATTTGTGCTCTTACAAGTAAAATACACAGTACTGTGGAAAGGTCTTAGGTCACTGCTCGTGTTGTTGTTTTAATGACCCTTTTCACAGTTGTCATTTGGACATCCAATTCAGTAAAGGGGGGAAGACAAAAGCATCAGTATTGACATACGTTTTCCGTCCATTCCATTTATATTTTAGAGCTGCAGCTTCAGTTAAATCTAATTGTAATCTTAAATTGATCAGTTGGTGCATTGTTTTTTTTTTTTTTTTTTGTTTTTTTTTGGCATTTTCTGAGCGGCACGGTGGACGACTGGTTAGAGCGTCAGCCTCACAGTTCTGAGGACCCGGGTTCAACCCCCGGCCCCGCCTGTGTGGAGTTTGCATAGTGTGGACAGAGGTCAACTAAATAATTACCCACTTTTTCGAATTTTCAGATTTTTGAATGGACATAATTGGATTGCTAAAAGTGAAATTTAATGGTATTAGACTGTAAAAGCAGAGGCGATAGTCAGACAATGCCGTAATTCATGTTTTGTATTAATGTGTGTTATATGGTCAGTTATATTTTTTCAAGTTCAGAGTAGTGTCATACATTATGTCACTTGGTCTACCTTGTTTACTCTGTTTAATGATTGAAAATTATGTTTTCATCAATTATTATTATCATTATTATTCATATCATTATTATTATTGCTATTATTGTTGTTGTTGTTATATTATTAAGGCTAAGGCAAGGGAGGGAAAAAAATTGCAGCTAGCTGTTAAACAGAAATGATTACTGTTGACATACCCTTGAGCAAGGCACCAGCTCCCCTTAAACTCTGCTCTGGGACACAGAGCTCAGTATGCACCGTATCAATCTGACATGTCTCCGTGCATGCTTGCATTTGCGTGATCTAGTTCTCTGTGGAGTGTGCAACCAATATAGAGCAGTGTGTACACCCTGCTGTTCATATTTTCCTTATATTATTTTGCTCAAACAATCGAAACAGTTGTGGAAGCAATGCATTATATCCTGCAGATAGCCTGAAGTGGAAGAGTGGAGTCCAGTTGCAATGATATATAGATTACACACTTGATGAAGTCAAAAATTTTAATACAATAACCTGTGCATAGTCTTTTTAAGATAACGGTACCAAAACAACAAAGTAGAAAAATAGGTTTACATACCATCTTAGTCAATCATCAAAAGTTTACATTCAGCAGATACTAGAAAACACAAAGCGATACATGAATAAAAAGTGGTCACAAAAAAAGGAACTCAACATAGAATAAAACAACAGTTAAGTTGTCAAAGAAACGAGCTCACATGACAACATTTGAATGTAAACAAAGATACAGGGCAACACCATTTGCAGAAGCTTGTATAATCCTTCTTTTAACTAAGTCTCTGACATAATAGGATTCATTTCTATAAATTACAATAACTTCACATCAAGTAAACTGTTCTATGGATGACGGGAAGGTTTTCAAGTCATAAAGCATGTTCAATGAAGAAAAAGTGCGATTAAATTATGATGACTATAATGACATAACAATGTGGAATTTAATCCCACAACAACAGGAAGCTGCACAGTCATCATATGGGTGGGTCGGAGTTCTATAGCTCTTAAGAAATCCCTTTGGAAAAATGTCCCATCAACCAGTGTCTAAAGGCAAATGCAAACCAACCAAAATAGTGTTCACCATTGCCATAAGTAATTCAAATACATATTGAGTTTGATAATTGTATCTTTACGCTCTTGTTTGGTTCTGTATTAAGTGTTGCATTAAGCTGAAGGCCCGCATGGGGTTTGCATGAACATGGCTCAAAGCAGTTCATGAGTTATGTTCAATATTAGTCATTTGTTTTCTCTCCCATAAAACAAATCCCATTTGGTGAAATATAGCACATGGAAGCTATTCTCTCTAAATGACCAATTAACTTTAAACATTTTACCTGGAAAATACATCCAAAACTCCATGTCTGTTCTTCACATAAAATAATCCCAAACTGCTCAAAGGGAATACAGGGAATATATAAGAATAAAGATATGCTCAAGATGGAAGCAAGAAGAAATATATCAAATATCTTCACTTTTAGATTTGTTTTTCATAGTTACTATTTACCGCAGGCTACTCCATTGCTGTTGTGGCCATAGTTAAATATTTAAAAGCATTATCGTTCAAAAAAACAGTATGACATAACATATCTCTGTGGAAGGAATGACATTTCATCTTTTCTAGTAATTTGAAACACTAGCTTTGTCGTAAGCACCTGAAAACATCATCTGGATGCCTTGGCTCAAAGGTTAATTTTGAGGTTTTAAAATCTAATATTCGCTACATGTCTTTCGTTGGGAGGACTACAAAATGAGAGCGATTCATATGTGGGATTCTCCAGTGTTTTGCCCACTCCGAGAACCCTAAAAGGACAGAGACAAAATATTTTTAGAAGTAGCTTGACAGATGGGGATGATTTAATGTACATTAACACACGTGTGTTGGGGTGAAGGGTGGAGAGAGGGCGTGGGGGGTCACATGATTCTTACTTGTGACTGACTATTGGATGGATTTGTACTGCTGAAGTCCGAGTATCTTTTCTTTGGCGCGCAGACGCAGGAGAAAAAGTTGTAGTACTCCTCTCTAACCTGCACAGAGGAGCAGAAAACAATGACGAAACGTTATCACTAGTAGTATAAAACAGGAGTAGATGAACCCTACCTGTTTGGATAAGAGGCAGTGCATGATGAAGACCAGTGCTCCCTGCAGGCTGTTTAAGATGGTGAATATGTATTCCACCACCACGTTGCCCTTGCGAAATAGGAAGGCTCCAAACACCCACATAAGTCCCAGAATGCACACCTGGGCAATGGCTGTCACTGTGAAAGCTCTGCAGAGGAAATCAGACCGTGACATTAAGGTTAGCATAAATGCAGATGCAACAATATCTGATAAATTGCTTGATTATATCAGAAAAGAGAACATTCTAAAATACATTGGTAGAGCAACCTTCACGTTGGTTTACTGCTTGTTTTCAAAGATTAAAATGCTCAAAAACAGACTCGGATCTTTGCAGCAGTCAGTCCAGTTAGTAATCATTCATCAAAAAGAGACTAGATGTAAATATTTTTAAAAAATAAAACTCTACACCACGGTATTAAGCATCAGATACAGGATTGACAATTAAGACTATCTTCTAACTAACCTTCTATTTGGGCCTTGTTTGAAAACAAATCAAAAACAAAATCATGCAAAGTATTTACATTATAAATTTCTGTTTTTAAAGCTTGACATCAACACACATAGACATAGATATACACATAAAGACATAGATATACACATATTGAGGATGTATGTACAGTGAGTGCCATTAAAAGGTATTTGCCCCGTTCCTGATGTCTGATATATCTTATAATTGTCACACTTCAAAGGGGAAGTTTGCAATTTTCAAAAAGAAGGCTTCAGGAGCTTTGCTGAAACTATGGCCGAGCCAGGTCCTGAGCCAGGTCCAGAGGCAGAACCACTTTCCTGAAGGTGTCTGCCTGCGGCGCTTCATCGCTTTAAATCACGGATGTCAAACTCAAGGCCTGGGAGCCAAATCCGTGCCGCCATATGTAAAAAATAAATTAATAAATAAATAATTTTAAAAATAATAATAATAACGTGGCACGGTGAACGACTGGTTAGAGCGTCTGCCTCACAATTCTGAGAACTGGGGTTCAATCCCCGGCTCCGCCTGTGTGGCGATTGCATGTTCTCCCCGTGCCTGCGTGGGTTTTCTCCGGGCACTCCGGTTTCCTCCCACATCCCAAAGACATGCGTGGTAGGTTAATTGACAACTCGAAATTGCCCGTATGTGTGAATGTGAGTGCGAATGTTTCTATGTGCCCTGCGATTGGCTGGCGACCAGTTCAGGGTGTACCCCGCCTCTCGTCCGAACATAGCTGGGATAGGCTCCAGCACGGCCGCGACCCTAGTGAGGAGAAGTGGAACGGAAGATGAATGAATGTTTGAATAATAATAATAATAATAATAATAATAATGTTGATATACTGCAAGTAGGCGGCATGGTGAGCGACTGGTTAGCACATCTGCCTCACAGTTCTGAGGATGGTTCAAATCCAGCCTCGTAAATGTAATTAAATTTAAATTAAGTCCGGACTTCGACTTGGCCACTCAAGTACCTTTGTTTGTGTTTGTTGTTGTTTTGTGTTGTACCATTCAGAGGTGATTAGCTGGTTTGTTTCAGGTTATTGTCCTGCTGCTACACAAGAGCGCTTGAGAATTGAACTCAGCACAAAACCATGGTCATTATAATTAACTCATGATTCAACAAGGGTGGGATGCGTTTTTTTTTTCTTCCTTAATAAATAAATTGTTCATTTAGAAACTGAATTTCATATTTAATTGGGTTGCCTTTGTGAGATATTAAAAATTGGCTTGGTGATCCGAAACGTTCAGGAAGGGAACACTTGCACTGTATATGTAGAATACAAACACAAAAGGAAAGGCAAAAAAGAAAGGTTGCGTTCACTGACTTTAATTTGTTGAGCTTGGACAGGTCCGGGTTGAGGCTGCTGAACTTCTGGGCCAACTTCCAGACGGTGACGATGAAGAAGAAGACGTTGAGGAAGATGATGACGCACACAGGGCCGTAGAAGCTCCAGATGAGGCCGTCTTTGAGGGACAGCCAACAGCTGCAGTGCAGATATGAGAATCACGGTCATACGGTTTCAAGTATAAGCAGGTCTCTGCTGTGCACTCAAGTACTATCACGTAAACACAAATGTTTCATCCTTTTCTAAACACACTTACTGCTCCTCAGTTCCATATCCTTTGGGTCTGATGATGGCAGATAGAACGACAACAACCAAGGGTGTCCCGTAACCGAATAGGAATAAGTAGAGGGGCCGAATGGTGGCGTTGAAAACCAGGACAACCATACGATAAAGCTGCACCCCCTCAAGCAGCATCCATGCAAATACGCCCATGAAGAAAAGATGGAGCATGGCAGCAATAAACCTGCAGCCGCCCTGTAATGCAATATAAACACATAAAGAGCGGAAGTTGCATAGAGAGTAGAAGGAATGAAATGACTCTTGCTGTGTTTATACGAGCTGTGCTAACCTTATAAAGAATATGAATTTTTGCTTTTTGTGTTTGAAATTTTGCTGAAAGATAACCATGAGACCACATCAACAGAAGACTGAGAGCTTTGAGGATTCATGCGGTAATAGGTAGTGACCTTAGCGTACGATTGCACCACATTTTTTTCCTTTGTGTTCTTAAAAAGGTTCACATAGCCACTTTCAAAACAATCCCCATTCACATTGACCTGCAAAAACAACTGAAAACACCAAAATATGAAGGTCAGGCCACCAGTGTCAACGTATAGCAATACCCCAAGTGGTATCCAAAAACATTTTGAATACACTTTGACTGTATATTTATCAAATTACGCATAATTCATCTCTGCTGATCACAGTAGAACTGTACAAGAGGAGTGCTCATTATCTTGAGCAGCACAAACACCACAACAGACCTGTGGTCCAGTGTTTTGGGTGTGACGCATGCATGTATTTTTTTATTTTGCATTACTATAGCAGTATCCTAATGAAAAACTTCTAATTGGAGACCTGATATCTATTGTTTCTATATTTTTCCCCACAGTTTGTATTTACAAAGAATGAAATTGAGGACAATAATGCTGTTATGTATTAAACAGCATTATTAAACGTGGCAGTAATTCTCAAAATGTGGTACGAATACCACTAGTACTACAGGGGCTCTGTCTAGTGGCACGCAAAAGAATCACTGAATTAAATACAGTACGAAAAAATGTACTTCCCATGAGCTCACCACCTGTGGGAGGGTCCAAGGGGGTCGGATGCGTCGTAAACTGGGTTGGCGAAAAAGGCAAAGATACTCCCGGCGCACAAACACAGTCAAGCACTATGCACGAGCTAAGCAGAAACACTATGGTGCTGGGGACAAAATGGCGGACGAGGCACGGCCGTCGTAAAGTCGAAACGTCGTAGGTCGAGTACTTCCTGTATAGGTTTCCTGTCAGCATCTTACATACAGTATCTTTCATCAGGCTTCCTCTTTGAATGCCACTATTGAAATCCTCATTTGGATCCTACAATACTATGCTTAAAGTCAGTGGAGAGCGCTTTTAAATGTCATGAGATCCTCCAATGTTGCACCGTGACTAGTGGCTGTAATGTTAATAAGTGAGTCCTCCTTTGCAGTATGTAAACAATGAGGGCAGCCACTCCGCACATTCATTATGCTAAGGCCTCTATCAGATTGTAAATTGACTGTCTGTTGTACTAGAGCGGCTCCAACTACCGGAGACAAATTCCTTGTGTGTTTTGGACATACTTGGCAAATAAAGATGATTCTGATTCTGAGATTATCGCCATCCATGGAAACAATGTCACTGACTGCTTGGACAAACATACCTCAGGTGTTGTTTGGGAAATGCCGGCCAGGAAGATGAGGTCAGCAATGAAGAGGCAGATACAGAGGTGCAGGTGGATGGTTGTTCGTGTCCCGTGTATGGAGCGACAGAACTTGAACGTCAGGATGCAAACACTCAGACACAGCAGGGAGAGGATCAGTCCGATCTTTGTTATCAACAGGATTGCAAAGGATTGCTGAAGGGGGAAATTTGACAGTGTGAAACCATTTCAAACTGTTATACTTCTATGTGTTGTTTGGTGGTTTTACCCACTGCGGTAAATGTAATCTAACTTCCTGCTTTTTAAACAAACGTGTTATTGCATTTGCATTCCGGTCTGAGAGAACTGTCACCAACAACAATCGTTAACCTGAGGCGCATAATCTATTTATTACAAAGCAGGCAGTTTATTCCTCGAGCAAATAAGGTGAATACAACAATGCTAATTCAGAGCACTAAGGCTGTGTAAAAAAGTGTCTTACAAATATAAGACACTGGTATAAAATATATTGTAGCTCCAACTGTCCAAATAAATGCCTGCTTTGAAAACAGCAAAGCTCATGATGTGTTTTGTATACTGTTTGACCGTTGAAAAACATCAGCAAGAGGGCAAAAAGTATGTATAGACACATTGATATGGTGTGTTTCTTTCTTTCTTACATCTACAGGATAGTGAGCCATCAGCACGGCGAAACTGCTGAGATGTTCACATCGACACACTGTGTGCGTGGCATTGGATTTCTGTTGATGGCAACCATCTGTGGCCCAGGCACCTCTGTCGTTCCAGTATGCACAGATGTATCTTGCCTCCGATTTGTTCTAAACCACACAAGCACAACCAGATCTCTCATTTTCCCACATTGTTCCCAACCAGGGTGAGCGAGAACTGTGATTTGCCAGTTTTACTTTCCACCGTATGCGTTATGTGTGTGTTGTTTTTAAACAACCTGGAAAAGTGTAAAATCCACAGTACTTGGTTGTAGCGTACAGTAATATTTTAACAACAAAAATACAGGAACTCCCCCCTTCCTCCATTGCCTCAAAAAGGGTTTGCTCCACCCAGTCCCTCTCATCTATCCCCTACACTGTTATCATTACCAGTCATTTTTTTCTGCTAATGTTGTCAGGTAGGAGTTAGCTGACGGTTTTTTGTCTAGCTGTAGGAAACGATTCAGGTGGTCAAACAGTACAACTCTCCTCTGTTTGAATTGGATTGAGAGAAATTCATTTTTGTGCCATGTACATGTGATAATATTGAAGCCAAGGTGCTACTGAATGGCTTACTGACTGCCATTGGCGTTTCTTGTCCATTTAAAATATTTTTTTTTCCTACAATCACCCCTGCTTGGCACCCATTGTATTTTTGCTTTTATCCTTCAAATAAAGTGTCAAAATCGCTCCTCACAATGGTGATTGCCAGCCCCCTGTGCCATTATTCCACTCTACCAGCTATAAAAACAGTGTTGCTTGTGACTGGGGACAGGCATCCAAATTGGCTACAAAGTAGTGGATTGGGAAACTCTGTGGGTTTAACAATTAAACGTTTAGCAGCTAAATGTGTGTTTGAATTAAATTATTGAAATTGAGAAACTGGCGGCACAGTGAACAACTGGTTAGCACATCAGCCTCACAGTTCTGAGGACCGGGGTTCAAATCCCGGCCCCGCCTGTGTGACGTTTGCATGTTCTCCTCGTGCCTGCGTGGGTTTTCTTCAGCTATTGTGGCTTCCTCCCATGTTAGGAAAATTGAGTCAAAATTGTCCCAAGGTGTGAATTATTATTCTTCAATTGGGTAATTGTTATTCTTATACTTGTTCAAATCTCATGGTGTTGATAGTTTGTGTTTTTCTTCCTATCCACCTTATTTATTCATGTTAATCATGCTGTATCATTCATTGCGATGTTTCTAAGTACGTAGTCACTTCTCTCACCAAAAGCATTTACCAAATGATAACCAAAATAACCATTTAAGTTAATTACATCGTTTTGTTTGATATTTCCTTTTGCTTTTCAGAAATGAGTTTAAATAAATGCTTTGCTCAAATTTAGGATAAATTTGCCTTTTCATTTTCGAGTTAGATTAGCACAAGAAAAGAACGAAGAGTTTCCAAGTCCCAAAAAAAAAAATTGGGCACTATTGGTCCAAATAGGACAAACCTGGAGATGTCTGAGTGTGAGGATGACTGGGTGGCTCAGGTTCTGAGTGGATGGGTTAGACACCACAACAGACACAAGCCGGGAGAAGATTTTGAAAGTTGGTTCAATGCCATCTTTTTCAAATCCTTGGAGCTTGTCAAAGGAGCGGTTAACAGATCTTTCCAGGTTATGGTAACTCAACAAGGCAGCCATAGCAAAGCCTAGAAGAAGACACAATTAGATTGGATATGCTTGATCATGTACTTATCAATAAGTAATTTCCTCCAACAAGCAGAGAACGCGAGAAGGCAAGGGATACGGGATATTGTTTTAATTACCTTTGTTAGGACGCATTTTTCCAAAAACTGCAGTCAAGACCAGTAGCTTTGGTAGTGACTGCAATGTTGTGTTTTTCCAACTTGTGTTTTTGTGTTTGTAATTCACATGGCTTTGGGATTGTTGCATTAAGATGTAGACATGTTGAAGGATAACATTAACAGGACATTAACATTAAAAATCCATTCTATGTACGTATATCACTTGTCCTCAATAGGATCACGGAAGAGCTGGAGCCTATCCCAAGCTATTTTGGGCGAGAGGCGGCCAATGGACTGGTCACCAGTCAATCGCAGGGGACATTTGAAAACAACTAATAACGAATGCGGAAGAATGCGCACACATTTTTTAATGTAAGACTTAAAAAATTTAGAAAATGCTCATCATTGCTTTTCAGTGGGTGGAACGGTGGGCGCCTGGATGAATATACGGACACTGTCACATCCTATATCAGTTTCTGTGAAGAGGTCTGTGTACCAACAAAATCATTTCGCACATTCAACAACAATAAGCCGTGGTTCACTGCTAAACTTAAGCAGCTTCGCCAAGCTAAGGAGGACGCATATCAGAGCGGGGACAGGGCCCTGTATAATCGAGCTAGAAACCAGCTGACCAAAGAAATTAACATTGCAAAGAGGATCTATACAGCAAAGTTGGAAAAACAGTTTAGCGCAAACGACTCTAAATCAGTCTGGCATGCATTCCAATCGCTGACTAATTACAAGCGACGATCCCCCCAAGCTGAGAACAATAGCACACTAGCCAACGACTTGAATACCTTCTACTGCAGATTTGAAAAGGACAGTTTCACACCACACACCAACCCGGCCGCACCCGCGACCACAATCACACCTCTGACCTCTGCGTTAACCATCCATGAACAGGAACGCATCTTCAAACAACAAAAGATTAACAAAGCGGCAGGCCCGGACCACGTGTCCCCATCCTGCCTCAAAGTCTGCGCGGACCAGCTCGCTCCAGTCTTCACTCAGATCTTCAACAGATCACTGGAAATGTGCGAAGTTCCATCCTGTTTCAAACGCTCCACCATCATCCCAGTCCCCAAGAAACCTGCAATCTCGGGTCTGAATGACTACAGGCCTGTCGCTTTGACATCTGTGGTCATGAAGTCCTTTGAACGTCTTGTGCTGGACCACCTCAAGAGTGTCACAGGTCCCCTGCTGGACCCCCTGCAGTTTTCCTACCAAGCGAACAGATCTGCGGATGATGCAGTCAACATGGGACTGCACTTCATCCTAGAACACCTCGACAGTGCAGGGACCTACGCGAGGATCCTGTTCGTGGACTTCAGCTCAGCGTTCAACACCATCATCCCTGAACTCATTTCATCCAAGCTTCTCCAGCTCAGCGTCTCACCTGCTATCTGCCAGTGGATTTACAGCTTTCTGACGGGCAGGACACAGCAGGTCAGGCTGGGGGAGGCCACCTCCTCCACACGCAGCATCAGCACTGGGGCGCCCCAAGATTGTGTCCTCTCTCCGCTGCTCTTCTCTCTCTACACGAACGACTGCACCTCAGCGAACCCGACTGTCAAACTCCTGAAGTTTGCAGATGACACCACTGTCATCGGCCTCATCAAGGACGGTGACGAGTCTGCATATCGACAGAAAGCGGAGCGGCTGGAGCTGTGGTGCGGCCGACACAACCTGGAGCTGAACATGCTCAAGACTGTAGAGATGATCGTGGACTTCAGGAGGCATCCTTCGCCACAGCTGCCCCTCACGTTGTCCAGCCGCCTTGTGTCAACTGTCGAGACCTTCAAGTTCCTGGGAATTACAATCTCCCAGGACCTGAAGTGGGCGACCAACATCAACTCCGTCCTCAAAAAGGCCCAGCAGAGGATGTACTTCCTGCGGCTTCTGAGAAAGCACGGCCTGCCACCGGAGCTGCTGAGACAGTTCTACACAGCGGTCATCGAATCAGTCCTGTGTTCTTCCATCACAGTCTGGTTTGGTGCTGCTACAAAAAAGGACAAACTCCGACTGCAACGGACAATCAAAACTGCTGAAAGGATTGTCGGTACCCCCCTACCCACCCTTGAGGACTTGCACGCTGCCAGAACTAAGACAAGGGCGTGCAAAATCCTCTCGGACCCTCCCCACCCCGGTCACCAGCTCTTCCAGCTCCTTCCCTCAGGTAGGCGCTACCGATCAATGCAAACTAGAACTAGTAGACATTCCAACAGCTTCTTCCCTCTTGCAATCAACTTCTTAAACAGCTAATTTATAATTCCATTACAACAAGCTGGCAATTTTTTGACTTGAGTTCGTTGTCACATTTCTGTGGGGCCAATTATGTATTACTCGTGCACTCACTGTAGTTGTCTCGCCGTGCTGCACTATTTGCATATAGTGGCCACTCATGCCAGAGTAGCATCTGCTCCATTTGCACACTGATTGAGGAGTATCTGTAACATTTGCACAACCATTGTCCCAGATTATCGCACTACTCGTCACTTTAAACCGCATACACTCCTTGAAGTCTCAGTGCCCTTTGCACAATGGTCATTGCACCGGACTATTGCAATATTAGCCATTCGAACTGCTCTAAGTGCTAGAGGACTCTGCATCTTTTTGCACAATTGTTTTTTGTTGTTGTTTTTTGTCAATGCTTTATGTCTCCAAAGTGTTCTGTAAATTGACTGTCTGTTGTACTAGAGCGGTTCCAACTACCGGAGACAAATTCCTTGTGTGTTTTGGACATACTTGGCAAATAAAGATGATTCTGATTCTGATTCTGATTCTGATGGTTAGCACATCTGCCTCGCAGTTCTGAGGACCCGGGTTCAACTCCGGCCTCGCCTGTGTGGTTCTGTGTTCTAGTATGTATAATATTTTCTCCCCGTGCCTGCGTGGGTTTTCTCCGGGTACTCCGGTTTCCTCTCACATCCCAAAAACATGCATGGTAGGTTCATTGAAGACTCTAAACTGTTTGTAGGTGAATGTGTGTTTGTTTGTTTATATGTGCCCTGCGATTGGATGGCGACCAGTTCAGGGTGTACCCCGCCTCTCGCCCAGAGTCAGCTGGGATTGGCTCCAGCACCCCCGCAACCCTAGTGAGGATAAGCGGTATGGAAAATGGATGGATTGTTTTTTTTTCAGTGTAGAATCAAGCAGCAGTTAGTGAAAGACATATTTTGGATGACACTGTACAGAAGTGATTTCCAATCAACTTTGTAGAGGGGTGGCACATGAGCCAAAGAAGAAACCTTTGCATTTTGGTGAGGATCTGGACAAGGGTGAGGATACAGGAATTGATTGTTTGAGCCACTGTGTTATCAATGGAAATAAGGTGCGCCACACATTTTTGTTTTTACTTTTGCTAACAATCTGGCCTTGTCAGTTATGTTTCAGGGATTATTTGTTTTTGCGGGAAATAGTAAGGAAAAAAGAAGTTTACCAGGATATGCTCCTGTTCCGGCTGCCGTTTTCCAGTCAGTCTCCAGCGTTGAGTTTTCAGTTGCCAGATGAACCGGTCCAGTGGGCAGAGTCATTCCCCTGTGCACTGCAATCTCCACAGCTACTCAAACAAACAGTTAACTTAAAGCAGACAGCCCTTCTGCTGTATATCAATGACAAACTGGTTGTTACCTGTCTCATTGGACCCCATTGAGGTGCGGTTGTCTCTGAGCTGTGGGGCGATGAGCCTGATGGAGTTTTCCATTGTGTTGAGCAGCTCATACATGTCTTCATTTGCGTCCATATAGACTGATGATAAGACGGTCTCCGATGAGGTCAGAAGTCTCTGTCCGAGTTGTAGCACAAAGGATGAGGAAGTGAGAGTGTGTTTTGGGAAACCACAATGTTTGCTTTCCTGACCTCCAGTAGCGCATCTCCATCAGCCTTGCCTTCATTGCTGCTATTTGAGTTAGACAGAGCCATGCAGCTGTTTCTCATCATGGACAACAGATCTGCCAAGCCGCTGTTATACTGAGAGAGGAAACAATAATAACACTATTCAGCTTTCAAAATACGCAATTCAATTTATACACAAAAAAACTGGTTTGCACTGGGAACATGCGAACATAAACTACGGAAAGTTTGTATTTTTATGTATAGACAAGGACAGCGCAGTCGCCTGGTGGTCAGCACTTCTGCCTCAGGGGTCCGGCGTTCGAATCTCAGCTTCAGCCTCCCTATGTGGAGTTGACATGTTCTCCCTGTACTTGGATGGGTTTCCCCTCTGTACTCTGGCTTTCTCCCAGATTCCAAAAACATTCAGCTTAGGTTAATTGAAGACTAAGACCTTGCACACACCAAGCGACGCAGCTGAACGTGACTGAAGTGGACGATCGGGAAAATAATTACAGTTGGCAACTCTTTGCGGCACACCAAGCAATTAAGCACTGCACATCAACCGACACGCTGCAATGGAAAAACTGCAACCCCGTATCGGATTTTGACTTACAATATTCTCTACTGTCGTATTTTTTTTTTTATCAAACCACAAAAACATCGAGCGATCGTACAGGAAGAAGTGGATGGCCACATAGAGAGGAAACCTTTGACAACAAAGGAGATAGTTTGGCAAGCTGTTGGCAATGATCGATCGCACCATTCGCTAAATGCACCAAGACGTGTCCACCATGGTAGGGTTTAAAATTTATCACCTCATTTTCCTTGTTTCTGTTTTCATGTAACTATTGTGACATCAATGAACACAGCTACCAACACAAAAGGGGAATTAAACATAGTAAACAAAGGACAACATTAGAGGACATCAATTGTTTTCCATTCTTATCAACTGTCAACAGATATGTGCCAGAAAGTGTTAGAGTACATATCAAAATTTAACTGAACTGTAACGAAAATGAGCCCATGTTTTACCTGTAATGGTACACTTCTGGCATCAAAGGTTTCGCAATCCAGTTCTAGAGGAAAAAGGTCAAATGTTTCAGCGTGAGCATACAGAACTGCCCCATTAAAAAAACAAAAATGATGCAAACACTCACGAGAGCAAGGAGTCCTTTGATTGCCATAATTAGTGTATCCTTTTGCACACTTGCACCAGTAACTTCCATTTAAATTTGTACAACTTCCTTTACTTCCACAGATGTCTTCTTTCCGATTCTCAGCTGCCTCGCATTCATCAATGTCTAAACGCAACAGAAACAGACATGAACTTAGCGAAACCAACATTGCATACACCTGCACAATCAGTGGTGGTGGTGCTTGTAGTCATACTTCATGACTGTACTTAAGTAGCTTTTCAAGCATCTGTACTTTACTTGAGTATTTATTCTTCTGACGACGTCTTACTTTTACTTGCTACATTTGAAAACAGAAAACTGTACTTTCTATGCTTTACTTTGTCAAAATATGCTTAAATACTTTTTTCAACCTCCCGAGATGACAGGACGTAAAAAGACATAGAGAGAAGGAATGTCAACTGCACTTGAGATTTGGATTGATTGACAGAGAGCTTGGGGATTTATAAGGTGGTAAAAAAAAGGGGCAGCAGCAGCATGGAGGAACAAAAACCAAGGAGCATTAACGCCAATGATGAGACCAGTTAGGATAAGCAAGATATTTCCCACCCATGGCCTTATTTAAGAGAATTGTTTGATGCTGAATGATTAGTGGCAAATACGCTGCGCCGTGCTCAGCCTAAAAATCATCAGCCTGTGGCATTAAAATATTCTGTCTGATCTTAAAAAAAAAACATACAGATTAAGTGTACCTATTTTTTATTTTATTTTTGTTACCCAATTTAGCATTTTTTTTGTTAGTCATTTCACAGTGTTAACAAAGCTATGGGAACATAAGCAGCTAAGCTAATAAGCCTGAGCTTTCTCCATTTAAGACAAAAGACATTTTAAATCATTGTGTGCATAATTTAGTGAATTTTCGACTTCAATCTCTAATGTCCATCGACCAATTTCAGCATCAAGACTGTGTGCTCATGTAACCATTGCTCTCACAGAAGTACAGGTCACCTTAAAACAACATGGCAATCACCTCTGCATTCTGGAGTTCTTTTGGTCTTGGTGTACCCAAATTTGCAGGTACACCTGAAGCTCCCAATCAGGTTGGTACAATCAGCCATGCGACCACAAATTTCTATGTCGTGGCCACACTCGTTTTTGTCTAATGGAGGAAGACAAAAGGGCACGTGAGAGAGGTAGGACGGAGAAATGCACCACTGGTCGGCCCGTGCGGGTTCGCTTACCTTGACACTGTCCATCAATGCCAGTGAAATTAATGTTTCCGTTAATGTTGGTGAAGCCAGACTGGCATTGACAGTAATAGGTGCCATATGTATTGAAGCACAGTGTGTGCTTGCCACATAGTCCAGGAGTTTCTTGACATTCATCCACATCTGGCCATTCGGAGGAAAGTAGGAGAAGAGTTACTGTAATTATACACCGTGTCGTGTTGGCAGTATACATTGTTTTACTGCAAAAAGTCACCTCGGCGTTGTTGTTTAATGATCATTTGTTTGGAGGGCAAACCAGGAATTCCTACTGTCATGTTTTTACATTGACCACATTTAACTTAGTTTTACACTTGTATGAGTTAAAGTGAAAGTCAGAATGCCACTTAAATCATTTCCTCTAAAGTTAATAGATGTTTTAAGATGACCATTTCTAATCTATGTTGATGTAGCTCATATCCGACAAGAAGAGAACATCATTGATGTTGTATCTTATCTATGTCACTTGACATACAATGTTAGCAACCTCTAGCACAGGAACATTCAAATTAAGCAGAGTCAGGTTTCTTACCAACACAATTGCTTCCTTCCATGTTCAAGCCACTGTCACACAAAGGCGTGCATCTCTTCAGTGTGCACATTAAACCTGCAGGGAATGCAAGAGAACTGTTAGTTTCTCACGAGACAACATCCATCCATCGATTTTCTATCTGTCCTCGTTTGCGTCACAGGTGAACTGGAGACAATCCCAGCTGACTTTGGGCTAGAGGCGTGTACCCTGAGAAAACACATCCAAGTATAGGGAGAACATAAAAACTCCAACAGGAGGCTCTGAGCTGGGATTCAAACCCTGTGAGGCACTTGTGCTTACCTTCAAGTGCTGTTCAACCGAAAACAACAATGGGGAAATAATTGCTGACCAGAAGTTTGTGCATGCTTAGCAACGCAGCTCTATTGATCTTCCTTCCTCCTTTAATCTTTTAAGTCACTTCAGCAGTGTCAAAGTGATCTTGTGCTGTTTTATTTCACTTTGTCATATGACATATTTTCTGTTTGTAATTGTGAATGTGACCACTGCTTTTAAAGTGTTATTCAACTTCACTGTATATGTACAAAAGGTGTATGGTAAATAAAATCAAGTAAATGCTGGACTATATTGAAACTTTAATTTGAAGAGATATATACATATTAAGGCAATGAAAAGCTAACGCTGTTTAAAACACGAAAGGCTGCAATGATTATGCAGGCCAATACTGACTGTCACAAGAGATTGTCAGGCCCAAATATGTGATTTTGAGTTTTTTTTCTTTCGCAATGAGAGGAATTGGAGACATGTTATGTGCAGTATATCTAAATTTCATGCACGTGACCGCCAGTTATCATGTGTCTTCAGCCAATGAGTGTGCCTTTCTTGTGAAATTACTTGCATACAGTGTCTAATGTCCTGTTCCTCTCAGACACCAACGCAGCTGTGTTGAAGTGAATTTCACTCTTCCTTTCACAATGACATCCTGTCCAAAACATGTCACAAACAAACGATTTTATAGGAAGGAGAGACCCAATGATGCAATGGGCAAGTTGAGAATTGTAATTGTGTTTCCTGTTTTGTGTTATTTAGTATGCTTGCAACCATGACAGCATCCCCCACCCCTCATACGCGAGATTAGCCACACAACAGGCGTGTAACACGGAATGTTTGTTGCACACACAGCTCCCTATCCTGTGTCGCCCTCCCCTTAGCCACAATGAGCTCCCTCTTTGTGGCTGGGCTGGAGGGCCCCAGTGAAGATAAAACTAGCCATAATTTGAAAGTAAGTGTGCCAAACAGCGTCACTGCCTCCAAGTCTATGACTAAAAAACACAAGGACTGAAAATAAACAACGTGACTTTGTTTCGTTTGTGCAGCTGACGTTCATTTACCAATCAGATAGATTAGCGTTAACTAGATAGTCCTCACATTTCCTATTTATTGGATTTCATTTCTATTTCACTTGCAGCCACGCATGTAGTGCCAATAGTTCATGACCTGACGCCTACTACTCGTAGTTATAATCCCAAGACTAATATTCACCTTGATAAAAACACATGAGAAATAGCGCTTCTCAGTCGCATGCTACGAAACCATACCTGTTGTTCCTCCCACACACAAGTGCTTATCTTTTCTTCATAACTTGAATTTTACAAAAAGCATATACAGTTATATGATCAAACTAAAGCTTGACCAAAATTATGTGGGCAGAGAATTTTCAGAAAGTTGGTGTTTCTATACAAGACAGCATGCACATGACTTCTACTTTTTTGTCAGCTTCTTAAAATGAGACGCAAGATGAAGGACAAGTGCCAAAAGGAATCGCCATTGTTTACCTCATATTACAAACAATAGCTATTGTCATATCATATTTTATCAACAAAAAGTAGCTGTGCCGTGTGTCTGTTCTCATGACAATTATTATACAAAAAGTAATATAGATGATTTAGTTTGTAAAATATTTATTGTTCACTAAATACTAATACTACTTTGGTACCGTAAACTGGTTGTTATAATTAACTACACACATGTACTCCAGAACTACATCTGGCAAAATGTTAACCCAAGTTATTCATGTCCTGGTCATAATTTGAGTGATTTTTGTTTTGGGTTTTTTGTTATTTGGGGTTTTTTTTTGGGGTGGGAGGGGGATTATCACTTGCGAATGGGTATTTTTTTGACACATAAAGTGGCAAAGAAAAAATATTTTTAAAAAAGAAAACATTTTCCAAATGTTCCATGTCAAAAATCATCCTTACTCTTTCTCCCTACAGGCACCGAATGTCCTGAATGTATTGTTTATTCGATGTTCTCCTTATGATTATACAAACTATGTCATAAATTGGTGGGATCCTTTTGAATGCAAACAATTGCATAGTTCTCAAGATATCAATAATTTTCTAAAGGTAAAAAGAAATGAAAGTGATTTCACCAGTGTATGACACACACACATCACATGAGTGAGAGACAGAATCAAGAGGCTATTTTTAATGTCATAAAAATAAAGAGGCCAAACCCTCTAATCCAAACTGCTTGGAAATTATGGCTGTTCGCGCTCTTTTGGCAGAAATATGTATTCAGCAATCAGCATACAGCATAAAATGCTATGTGCGCTGAACTGGGTTGTTCCTCTATGTGGAGCTTGTTGAGAAAGACAACATAATACAGGATACTGTATACATATATATGTATATATACTGTTATATTCATGAGAAGTACAGTAGAAAAACAATATATAATGCTGTATATTAATCAAATAACAACAGCACATTATATGGCAAAATGAGATAATTCCATATTTTGTCTTTACAGCTCCACGGTAAAAAATAGCTTTTCCCCCACCAAGATAATGAACCGTTTTTAGTGATATTGTCAGGGATGTATTCACGTAACAAAATGTTTCTTATAGTTGTAGTTTTCACTAGTATAAAACTAAGGCAACACATTGACACTGAAACTAATATTTGGGTTACCAACTGGTTGACACCTCTCAGGACAATGGTGTACCGCTGCCAAACCACAATAATAATGTAATTGGTATCCTTGTAAATGGTCTTCATAAAGATAACAATTACTTTATAAACTTAAAGTATCGACTTTGCCAAAAGGCAGAGTATTGATACAGTTCTTGTACTGGATCTCATTGGATTTTGTATGTGTACCTAAGGCCGTGGCCGGTAGCTGACACAGGTTAATACAATATAAAGCAGTGAGTGCATTAACACGCGATAGCCTGGGCACACACACACCCACACAAAATGAACCACTGAATAGATTAAACATTAGTAATTGTTCAGAAAGTAAATGTTGGTAAAGGCATAATAGCATTTCATAAGCCTGTTGTAGGTTTTTGGTTTTTCCTTTTCATTTCAGGCAGTCAGTCACACACACAGAACAATTAGGAAGGACTTACCAAGAAAAAGCAGAAGCTCTTTTCCTCTGCCCATGTCCAAAAATAAAGCTGCAAACTTTGTGATAAGAAATAACTGAAGTCCTCGCAGAAGGTTCACTGGAATTTAGAGTGCTTGGATTCCACAAAGGAGGGCACACAAAGAGAAACTCCGGAGACTAGCGTGTGTGTGTGTGTGTGCGTGTATAAGAACCACCACCAGCTTTTTCTCTCTCAATGTGAGCACGCCTCCTCTAGGCCTCCCCCAGCCTTCCTTTTCTTTTTCTCACTCCTTCTCTCCTTTCACACACACAGCTTTTCCCTCGTCACTCTTCTCCTTTCTCTCCACCTTTTCGTTTCGCCTCTGTGCCTACACACCAGTCAGTGTGCTCTATTTCAGGACTTACTGGCCTCTCTCTCTCATGGGACACATACAGAGGAGGCGGCGAGCTGAGCCTGAAGAGGATGATGACTCACGCTCATTCGAAACATCTGCTTTTTGACTTGCCAGTAAGCAGTCCCCTATCCCTTCTCAAACCCCTCCCATCATCCATCTCCGCCTCCTTGTCCCTAAACATTGGCGTTTTCACCCAGTTCCAATGAAGACCCAGCGCGTTGACGTTAAAAGTTTGACATGGACCATGGTGGGGTTGCTACATTCCAGAGCCCCGAGCTGTTGGAGTTGCTGGCAAAAGTGGCATGGCGGGAGTGCAGGCATAAGCCCAAAAAATATATTTAAAAAAAAAAAAAAAAACGGCAAATATGGCATATGAAATAATCTAAATACTCAATTAACAAAGTCCAAAAAACAAGATTTAAAGTAACAAAGAAACACAGGAAAATCACCACAACTGCAAACAGGAAACATGAAATGACATGACACTGATTTTTGACAACAACGATGTTCCGACACAGACAGCAAGAAACCAGGGAAGTAAATACAAGCAAACTGACAAGATGGGTGACACAAGGAACAGGGTTGACGAGAACAGGTGGAGACGAAAACCTAACAAATAGACCATAAATGAACATAGATGACGTGAACATGAAACTAAATTAAATCTTATCTAAACAAAGTCAACCAAAAAAACAGATCATGACAAATTGCTATTTATTTATGTCTAGATTTCCGTCTCATCGCGTCGTTGCAATTATAAAGGCAGGTGTGCTAGCATTGAATGCTAGCCTGCTATGATGTTGACTTGGCATGGTGAAGTAAACGTTAACTGAAAGTGACACAAAAAAAAAAAAAAAAAAGAGGGACAACAGGGGCTAAGGAATACTTTTGAAAAGTGTGTTTGAATATGTTTGAACATATTTAAAGCGTGTCGGAAGGGTAAAACTATATATTTCAAAAAGTTTTTTCTATATGGTCACTCTGTGTTGTGGATTTGTACCTATTGAGGTTCTGGAATGTATTCCCTCGATAAACGTAAATTCACTGTACTGTATTCTGCCTCGCTCCTCTTTTAAATGGTTCTGTTTGGGTTACCTCGTGCTTTTTGCTTGTGTATTTTCTTTGTTTTGGCATCTTCCTGGCTTCCCTCGTTGCTCCACTCTTCACTTGCTGTTGGCCACATTTGTTTCTAGTCTTCTCTTTCTGGGGGGAAGATTTAGTCAAGGTCAACTCTATTAAAGTCACATATCCTATTCATATTATTCATTTACCTTTGTTTTTATTTTGTTGCTGGTTGGTTATTTACCTCCATTCATTGTGGGGATATGTTCCAGACCTACCCGCAAAAAAAACTGCAAGCGTAAAATGTGCAGAAAATACTGAATGTATTGTGGGCTCTGTGTTACATACTGTACGTGCATGTGCCTTTAAGAGGCGGGGCCTGGTGGATTGGCTTGTGACATCAGCGAGTCTGCGTGTGAGTGCCTATCCAAGAAGTGGCCGACAGCAGCTCCTTCGTGAGTGTGCTGTTTTACTGTATAATAAACAGTGGGAAAGTATATTGGTGACTGTGGCCCTCCTTTCCCACATGCAAGGGCATTAAAGTAAGTAATTGTACTGTAAAAACATGTACAAAACTATAGCATACAAATGCTGCAATATAGCTGGGGGGAACACTGTAAGTGTAGTAAAAAATGCAGAGGGTGTGGGGGGGGGGGGGGGGGGGGAGATATTGGCACTAAATGGGAATTGGGGCAACTTGCCATCACCCTGCGCTCTGCTGTTCAGCATTCTACACAATCGGCTCCCTGCTCTCCCACCTGCGTCTTGTCTGCTTATTACTGATGGACCAAACGCAACTGTATTGCGTTTGGTCCATCAGTCAATCCATCTTCATTGTGAGTTTCGTCTTGGAACTTCACCTGAGTGCACTTGGTCATTTTAAAAAAACATTTCTCTGGTGTTACTAAAGTATACATCGTTCCTCCAAGACAAAGTTTGTAAACACCAAGATGTGCAGCACCTGTGAGGGACAGAACTGAAACCCAAAAGTAAAAGACAAAAAGTGGGAGGGGAAAGGAGTTGCATTGCATTTTTGTCCAGAAATAAACCACTAACGGAGTCAGCATGTAGCGTGATTTTAATGAAACCGTTTAAACTGTAAATGATGTGAATCGCATGGCTCTTATCTGTACTTATTACACATATTTTTGGCGGATAAGACACAACCATAAATGTCACAATGTTTCATATCAAGTCACTTGAGTATTCTCTCCATCCGGTGAGAGAAAAACAAGCGACTACGACCCCTTTTCCATCCTGTCCATCTTTGTCCCTGTCCTCATATTCTTTAGCATCATCTTCATCATATTGCTGCCGATTGAAGGCCAGACATCCGCATGTCCGGCGACTGCTGGATGGACAAATGAGATAAATTACTCCCTTCATGTCTGCAGGAAGAGGAGAAGAGTATGCCAGATGTATGCAAATATGAGTGGGTTTCAGCTTTCTTTTCATCTGTAATATTTGTGCTGATATGAAAATGTACTTTTGTTGCAGACTCAAGTCTGAGAAACAATTCTCTTTCAATTCAAAACATTTTAGCCGAAACTCTGCAGCTGACAGCAGATGATTAATATTTCACTTATAAATGATCCCTTGGAGAATTTTTCAAACTTTCCCATGAACCTTAAACAGGCTAAAGGCCTTTTAGCTTATGTAAATAAACATTGTAATAAAAACAAATTATTGCTTTGATCCTTCTATCTCATTGCATTGTAACCTCATGGGTAAAATAGTGGAATGTCCTATTAAAAAGAGCACAATTTTGTTTTAACGGTGTCCAAAGTTCATTTAATTAGTAAGAAGTGGGGGCGAGTGACCTGTTTTCCAGTCCATGTGGCAGCTGACAGCCACCCTTTTTAGCATCCATCCATCCATTTTCTGAGCCGCTTCTCCTCACTAGGGTCGCGGGCGTGCTGGAGCCTATCCCAGCGGTCATCGGGCAGGAGGCGGGGTACACCCTGAACTGGTTGCCAGCCAATCGCAGGGCACATACAAACGAACAACCATTTGCACTCACATTTACACCTATGGGCAATTTAGAGTATCCAATTCATGCATGCATTTGTTTAATATTTTTGTACAGTGGCACAAAAAAAATGGTACAATTATGAATTCAACCAAATTTTTTGAGAAAAGTATGCTTCAAAAGTCAAGCAAACTTTGTCCTGAACATCATCATGCGTTAGACATGAGCAAATCTGGCGAGACTTGAGCTCGGTAAGCGGCTAAATCATCGGTGTCAAACTCAAGGCCCGGGGGCCAGATGGGGCCCGCCACATCATTTTATGTGGCCCGCGAAAGCAAATCATGCTCGTCAACTTCCGTGATTTTTGCTCAAATCTGTACCCAAATTCCAAATTGTCATAATAATCAACAATAATGTTGAGATATTGCATTCTTCTGTTACCAAACCCTTCTTCTACAGTAACTTAAACAATACTTAAACAAACTATTATCCTAGTCTTCTGATTTCAAAACTAGTTAGCCCTCAATTTGTTGTGTAATGGTAATAATATGATCTGGTGATTAAACATTTATATAGTTTCACTGTTCTAATTGCCCTCTGAGGGAAATCATAACTACAGTGCGACCCGAGACAAAAATGAGTTTGACACCCCTGGTCTAAATGATTAACTTCACAAAAGTGAGTTGGCGTTTTCTTTGGCTTCTTGTATTTTTGTGATGCCAATACTGTAATCCCACACATATACACGGTTCAGTATTTTTTAAATCAACCCATGTGCATAATTCTTAACCTATCCTCTGTTATTCACTGAAAACTCATCTATTCGTGGTTCTAATCACATTCACACCAACGGGCAATTTAGAGTTTTCAATAAACGTACCATGCATGTTTTTGGGATGTGGGAGGAAACCAGAGTACCCGGAGAAAACCCACGTGGTCACGGAGAGAACATGCAAATTCCACACAGTAGAGGCTGGAATTCAACCCGGGTCCTCAGAACTGTGAGGCAGATGTGCTAAAATCAAATTACCTTTAAGTAATTTATTTTCAAGGTTATGCTGTAAGATACGTTTGGAACTATATTAAAGTGTTTTGGGATCATAGTTTGTGATAAATTTACAGTTTAAACTATTCATATAGGTAATTATAAACATTTTCTAGTAGGGACACATTAATTACAGCAATACCAATAAGACGCCACAAGGTGACAGTATTGCTCTGCAAACACCATCCTGTTACGAATACATTTGAATGTTTGACAGAAACAATTTGTTTGAGAATAAAGTAATACTATGAGTGTAACAATTAATATAATTTTTTGTAATATTATAACCTTATTGTCATGTCAACTTTGAGTATTATTACAACTTGTTCACATTGTATTATCATAATGTATCACGTGGGCAACTTTTTAAAATGTTCAATGTGGGTTTAAGTTCGGTTTCTCACATACATATGGTATGTATGGATGGACGTATGGATGTGTTCAACTTTGTCAATCGGCACTGAGATGAAGAGAAGGAGTCAGTCTTCGATTCTCTTCCTGCAGTTTCCCCTTTTAAATTACTGATGGTCACACTGGTTAGATGTGCATGTGGGACTGATTTTCATTGGCTCCAGCATGACCACAAACTCAAACACATATACACACTTATGCACACCGACACTCAGTATTTTGTCATATGGAAACACAGTGAATGGCTGATAATCATACAGTTACAGTTGCTGTTTATATCCTGTCATGGCAGACAGAAAAAACATGAGATATGAGCAGAGAAAGGAACAACTAACTTTCCACTGTTTTTACAAAAACTCTGGAATCTGTGCTTTTCATTTTGCCATCTGACGACAAAAATAAAGACAGAATGGCACTAAGTAGAGCGTAGAATCAACGATCCTAATTTAGATCTGTGCCAAATTGTACATTCATTTATTCATTGATACACTCCACCTGCAAATAGTTGTTTTTTTGTCAGTAAGAAAATATCTTAAGAGACTCTTGCATTAAGTGTAACATCATAAGTACTCCGAGTCTTTGTGAATATCTCCAACGGGTGGTAGGTAGCTCATGGGCTCAAGGATCAAGCAAGAATCCGTAACACTTTTTCACTGTATAAAACAGCTCCCAGATGTCTTAATAAAAGGTGTTTTACAATTTTAAATAAATTTAAATTAAAATACACAAAGGATAAAGAATTACAGTACACTTAATAGCCACTGGTCCCACTCTGCTTCAAACCACACAGTTTGGGGGGAGCGGTTATGTCTCATGCAAATGCTGAAAAGTGCTTTCATTTCCCATGATGACTGGAAGTGGAGCTATGGCATGCAACAAAGTGAGGGCTATTCAGTGTTGCTAACTTAGCAGTTTTTTTGAAAATATTTATAAAAAGCAATGAGCAGATCTAGCCACTTTTTGTGATGTTATTGGAGACTCTTGAGATGCTTTCCAGAGGAGCAGATGTTCATTTCTCTGTGTCCAGACTGCAAATGAATTGTGCTTGTGGAAAGCCAGCACTGGCTTGACTGTATATTCAGACCTATGGAAAGTCTTCAAGTAACCCAACATGCATGTTTTTGGAATGTGTATGGAAGCTCAAGTAGCTGGTGAAAACCCTGGCAAGCATGGGGAAAACATGCAAACTCAATGCAGGAAGGCTACAGACAAGATTCGAAGCCAAAAACTCTGAACTGTGAGGCAGCTGTGCTAACCACTCATTCACCATGCTGCCATATTTCTATATAAACAATTAAAAAGTAAATGTTCCATAATATGGCCCTTAAATCTGGATAAAAATTAATCCAGAAAAAAAATATTTTTACCATTCCCTGACTCCAGAAGGCAAATGGTAAAGTTCAAATTGGCTATTCCTAATTTAAAGTATACCCCACATCAGAATCAGTACATAACACAAATGTCTGAAAGACTTTTACCAGTGTGTCACATTCATTCAACTCATTTAACTCAAAATGACTCTATGGCAGTGTTAAATGTTTATTGAGCCACGGCAGGGCATATTTTACATTGGGAAAAAATCACGACACAACACAAAACAAAAATGTCACAAAAAGGATATATAATGAATTCATGCTGATCTTGTTTCAATTTAGCCATAAATTTACTTTGCTCTGTCTAATCTGAGCCTAATTAGTTATTACCATTGTTTTTAGTTATTATCTTGAATGTTTGGAAATGCAAGGATACACAGGTTAATTGTACCTTCTGCCATCTAGTGGAAGAGCATTTCATTGTTCTGCCTGTCACGACACGTCACTGGCATAGATACATGACCAAGGATATCCTGTATTTGTAATTAATTTAAAAAAAATTGCACCAATTAATGAAATTCTATTATTTTCTGCAGCACACCTCAAAATCTCTCATTGAAGCCTAACACTTGAATAAATGTGCTGCGGTACAATGGTCGGGAATCATTGGACCACCCATCGTATGAATAGTCTGGGGCTTAACAGTACACACTGTGACTTGTACTTTGGTTTATGAGGCCACTGCCCACCAACAAGTTGCAATGGGGATTTCGAGCCTGACGCAGCTGACTGTGCTTTCATGCCAACCACAGCTGGGTGAAGACATGATTATGCCATGTCCCCACCCACTGCCACTCTACCATTACATCCACCAGACAAATATAAAAAAGCAAGAGAGAAACTGGCATCAAACCATAGCAAAAAAATTGAAAAACTAAATTAGTCTCTAAAATGCATTTGTGGCTGTTTGAGTGATCTCTCCCTTTTTGCTGTCAGAAGATGTAAGTGTGTGGTGCTACTGTATGTGCTTTGCAGCCAACACAATACCCAGCAGCTCCACATCTGACTGCGGCAGGCTAACCAAGTTCAGGTGGGAGCCAAGGCACACAGACTTGCCTCCCCCACCCTACCCCCACCCCCACCTATAACTTCCTGTTTGAGGAAGCTCTCAAATCATTTGTTCTACAGCAAACGACTGACTGCCTTTTCCTCTCTGCTCTCATCTCAAAGCTAAACCAAGAGCTGTCTGGCATGAATGTAGAATTCAGACTTTTTGTAACTGTAATTCCTTTGAAGAAATATGTCTGGTATTGTAAGATTGATGCGACTGTTAGAACTTTTTTTGTATTAAACTCCTTTAGAAAGATTATCGGCACATAGTATTCACAACAGAAAAAGAATGCACAATTTCCCCTCTTCCGGATATATATAATTGTATAATCTTTTTTTAAGACAAATATTTACTTTTCCCCACTGGCCTCTTTGGTGAGTGTCTGTGAAGTGGGGGGTTGGCTGAGGTGACGGGGCGCATGTTTCTCCCTCAAGCTTTGAAGATGCTTGTAAAGATGGAAGGAGGACGAGGAGAATGGTAAAGCCTGCCTCTTTGAGCAGAAGTGGTGGATTTTACAAGAGAGGCCCGATTCAGGCAGCACTCAGGCTCAAGTACTGGAAATGTCAGCTTTCTTTTCATTTTACTGCCACAACCACAAGCCCTAAATGGCAAGCTAACACTTTATTAAGACAGGACTGATTTGAATCTTCTCATGTAACATCACAGCTCTCTGGGATCTGAGTTTTGCAACAATGTGCTTCATCAGAATTTTGCCAGCTAAGTGACGGTGACTTTTTTATATTGAAACACCTAGTGAAATAGCTTGCTCAGTATTTCTTTCTTTCTTCATTGTCAGAGTGAGGTGTAATCACTTCAAGGGGCTCTAAGCAGATATATGTGTTTTGTTTCTAAATACATTCAATATGTTTGAAGTGCTGAAAACATATGCAAAGACTTATAATATATTGCTGAATTCTTGAGCTATAGCTTAAGCATCTTTTTCACCGTTTGATTTTATATACTTAGTGATTTATTTCTTTTTTTAATCCATTCAAATTTGACAGGCTTGTTAACATTACTCTTCTCTGTGGTGTGTCGAATTTACATGCCATTTTTGGGCCTGCTTAGTGTTACTTTAAATCTGCATGCGTCCTCCTTGTGGTTGAGTCCATGAACGCCTCACAGCAATGTGTGTGTCGCCCCTTGGTGGTTGAAAAGCTAACATAAAGCATTTGCAGAATGTCCAATAAGCATAAGAGTTTAGATTTAAAGGTGTGGCACAACAAAATAATACACCAGTTTATCTATTAGGGGACTTTATTAATACTTGGCAATACATGTTCATGCTTTAACACAAACTTATCAGCACCAAATGAATAATTTCAAGGAAATAAGAGTGCGTGTCCATTGCAACACCTGCATTTTCATCTTTCTTTACCACATTAGTTCCTGACAACTTTTTTGTCTTGTTTTGTTTTGTTTTGTTTTACTGGAAGCAGTTTAAACCTAATTAAAAGCCAGTTATGAAGCACAGAAAGGCCCTATTGAGACAGTAAAAAAATTGGGCATTATGATTAGTGTAATATTTGATTTAATTATCTATCTTAAAATAAGATATTTAAATTCAATATCTTACAGTAATGGGGCATGCACTTTAAACAGCTTTTAAATTGACTAAATGTGGTTCCTTGCATAACAAATGCTTACCAATAGCAGAAAACAAAAACTAAACATTATGGATCATGGTCCATTCCCTCCTAATTGTAATAAGAGTCCTACAGTGTTTCATGTAGATGATGGAGTACCAAATTAAGTAGATTACGCCTTGAAATACAGAGAACATTTTCCATTTGTGTTTTGAAATCCCTATTCAAATCTGGGATAGGAAAAACATTAAAATAGAAGTTTGTCATCTCCTCTGCCAGAAAAGTGATTTTTAAAAAAATACATTCCAAATCCTTGAATACATCTACTAATTGAAAGGTTTCAGTTTAGCGCCATATGCATAGTAACAACTTAATACTTTCCATTTGATGTCAGAATTCAGGCTTGCGGGAACACTGCAGACATTTCACTGACCTATGCTGGAGAACACACAAAGAGAAAAAGTGACTCAGTGGACTTCAAATTAAATTAACTTAAATTAAATTATTCCTCCCACATCCCAAAAACATGCATGAATTGGAGACTCTAAATTGCCCGTAGGTGTGAATGTGAGTGCGGATGGTTGTTTGTTTGTATGCGCCCTGCGATTGGCTGGCAACCAGTTCAGGGTGTACCCCCGCCTCCTGCCCGATGACAGCTGGGATAGGCTCCAGCACGCCCGCGACCCTAGTGAGGAGAAGCGGCTCAGAAAATGGATGGATGGAAATTAAATTAAATTAAATTAAATTAAATTCATCGATTTTCTATACATTTTATTCTCATTCGGTTCTTGGGTGTGCTGGAGCCTATGCCAGCTGACTTTGGGTAAGAGGCAAGGTACAGCCCGGACTGTTCCCCTGTCAGTTGCAGGGCTCATACATACAAACAACCACTCACTCTCACATTCACTCCTTGCAACTATTTAGAGTGTTCAACGAACCTAACATGCATTTTTTTTTTTTTTTTATGTGTGAGGAAACAAGAGCCATTTTTTGTCCCGCAGCGAGACTCAAATCATGACGCACCAGTGATCTCACATCAGTCTCACCTTTAACAATGACTTTGGCCAGTGCCTCACTGGAGCCAATGTGGTTGGTGGCCACACACTTGTATGTTCCACCGTCAGTCATTTTAACATGAGCTATGACAAGCTGTCCGTCGTTGGTGGTCTGACTTCCAGCAGGCAGGTTGCCTCTGCCCACCCGGCTCCATTCAAACTGAATAGGATGGGAGCCATGGGCCAGACAACGCAGCGAAAGAGCATCACCGGGTCGGAGCTTCACCTGCTCGGGCAGAGAGGTGGCATAAGGAGGGCCTGAGAGCATGAGGCAGAAAAAATAAGAGATGAGAATCATCATCAATCACTACATAAACAAGCTCTAAAAAAGAACCATGACAGAACCATCATTGTCATTTACTCGACAGATATAAGATGACAAGCTTTGAAAATATGATTGTGTTCGCAGATGTACATCTGGTCTTTAAAACTACTTAGATACCGTACCGCACGTCCACACCTTAAGCCCTGTGTGTGTTTGACTTCTGAGCAGATGAACAGAACAAGCATGGCCCCTAGATTGCAGTGTAGTATCACATTGCGTAAAACTGCCTTTGGACAGTCAGCATTCTCATATACTGTAAATTCATGAAGAATGGAACGAACTCCCACTGAATTGAAGACCATCACAAATTATAGATCCTTCTCCAAAGAAACAAACAATTCTCTATATTGAGAAATCGAACCGATTCAGCATTAGCTATTTTGAGAAATACACTTTATTACTGTACAAGTCTGAATAATGTAATTTATGTATGTATATATGCACATAGGGTTTGCCACTCCTATTGTCTTTTAAGTTAACTTTTCTACTCTTTTTTACCTGCCACAGGGATTGCAGATGGAAATTGGCTACAAAACTATAATCTGTCACAGAGCATCTGTTCTCTCAAATTTAATCTTTCCTGTACATAGTCCCTGACAAATAATCGTAAAAACTTCATAATGCGTTTTGGCATGCTTGGTCCACTCACTCTCCACCTCCATCTGCGTGTACGTCTCGCTGAAGCCGTGTATGTTGGTAGCGTTACAGATGTATTGGCCGGAGTCCTGGCGCCCCACACTGGTCAGTGTCAGGACACCACCGGCTACTGTATGTTTCCATGGCAACGGGGCTCTCAGCTTGGACCATGTGATAACAGGGGTTGGAGAACCTAAAAGAAATAGAGAAAAAATTAATACACAATATGTCAGTGTATATATATATATATATAAAATATTTTTTAAATAACTTTTAGCAACTTCAGGAGGATTTCAGTGCTCATATAAATTGTGGGAAATTGTCTTCTGAGCATTTCTGGCATGGTGAACAATTGGTTAGCACATCTGCCTCACAGTTGTGAGGGCCTGTGTGGAGTTTGCATGTTCTCCCTGTGCCTGCGTGGGTTTTCTCCGGGTACTCCAGTTTCCTCCCACATCCCAAAAACATGCATGGTAGGTTAATTTAAGACTAAATTGCCCGTAGGTGTGAATGTGAGTGTGAGTGGATGTTTGTTTATATGTGCCCTGCGATTGGCTGGCAACCAGGTCAGGGTGTACCCCGCCTCTCACTCCGAAGATAGCTGGGATTGGCTCCAGCACGCCCGCGACCCTAGTGAGGATAAGCGGTACAGAAAATGGATGGATGGTTGTCTGCTCAGCATTTCTTTTCGTCATCATTGTCAGAAAGGCTGTTAATCGCTTTGAACACTACGCATCCTCCCGGTCTTTTACTTTGACATAGGAAAGATACAGTTAGCTGGATTAAGCAGAAAATACTACAGTGAATTGAACCAGACTTTTAAGTGAGGTAGTGCATGGGCCAAGAAAGAATCTGTTACATTTTGGTGCGATTCTGGGTCAGAAAGTTACTCATCTAGAATCATGATGGCATCACTCAGTGCCGTGTTTCATAAAATAGGAAGTAGCCGACAAACAAGGATTCTGCACATTTATTTTTTTCACTTTGCTATCAGGTTTTCAGGTCATGGTTTGGTGTTGTCGGAGGTCTGCACTCTGGTGAGTGCCATTTTATTTACTGTATATTTGGTCTTTATAACATTGCATAACAAGCTAATGTAACTGTCTAATAAAAAAGTCAATATCTTACCAGTAGCCTGACAGCTGATAGTGACAGAATGACCCTCCACCACTGTCATTTCTTTATGACTCACTGATGCCATGGGTGCACCAGGTCCCCCTCCTATGATGACCTCCACTTTGGCCTCTGTCACCCCCACATTGTTCTCAGCTTGGCAAATATACACACCTGAGTCCTCTGGACGGACTACAGTCCACTAAAAAGGAGGATTAAGTGGTGTTATTTCACAATGAAGAACCTTACATAAAAGCACTATTTTGGTGAAGGTCTTACTTGTACGGTGTTGACACCATCTATCTCCTCAGAAAGCAGCTGCAGAGAGGAGCCTTGGCGTCTCCAGCTTATCTTGGGCCGTGGCCTGCCTGTGGCCCGACACTGCACTGATACTCGGTCACCGATTTTGACCTTCAGTGGCCCGGTTGGTGACAGGCGCACTTTGGGAGGATCTGTGGGGGAGGACATTCATGAAGTCAACATGAGAATAAATTGTGGTACAGTGGAACATCCAAAGTTGAACAATTTTTAGAATTCCACATTTTCAAGAAAAGTATGCATCTAAATACCCAGCCACAAAAGCCTCGAAAAAATGGGTGGGTTGCATCAAGAAGAGCATCCGGTATAAAAACTGTGCCAAACAAATCATGCGAGTAACTCGCTGTGGTGATCCCTGATGGGACTAGCCGAAGCAGGCAACAACAAAGTCACACCAGACTTTTCCGTGTAATGAGACTTCAACTCACAAGCATTTAATGGTTTAACTGCACAAGTGTATTCAGCTTTTTCCTTGGCTTTTGTGTGTGCGATAAAGAGGAAACAAAGGATGGAGACCACTGAACCAGATATAGACATGCAGGGTGAGAAAGCGGTACTCACATCTCTCTCCTGGATGCAAAGTACAATACTGCCAATAACAGCAGAAGAAAAGAACATACACCGGAAAGTGAACAGCATTTAATATTTAAGGCAAACCTCTGCTTTTCACATAAATGGACCTTTACAGTTGACCTCATTGTGTACTAGTTGTTAAGGAAAGCAGCGCCATGCAGTCAGTTGTTTGGCAAAAGCATGACTGTCCAGGCTGCTCACTACAATATGGCTAAAGAAACAATAGATTGACTTTAATAAATGAAGAATGTAAAACAAACAAACACTTGTCAGCATGTTCCTTATGCATCATGAGACATACAGTGGATATAAAAAGTCACACACCCCTGTTCAAATACCTTGTTTTTGTGATATAAATAAAAATGAGACCAAGATAAGTCATTTCAAAACCTTTTCCACCATTAGGGTAACCTATAAACTGTACAACTCAATAACAAGATATGTTTGGTACAAACACAACACTGCTCATCATTAAAACAACGCCATACCTACAGTAAAGCATGGTGGTGGTGATGGCATCATGCTTTGGGGCTACTTTTCTTCAGCTGCAACTAGGGCCTAAGCCAAGGTGGAGGCAATTATGCAAAAAAAAAAAAAAAAAAAACAAACATGCAAATGCCCCACAGGACCCGGGATTTGAACCACTGACCTAAGAACTGTGAGGCGGTGTGACTAATCACTTTTCACTGTGCCACCCTTTATGTAGCCCACTAAAGAAAGTGCAGTGTCTACTTCTGGTTTCTTAAATTGTTAAATGGATTTTCTTTTCATTATGACAGACAATTCACATTGAAAATTCAATTACCATTGTTTTAGAAGCACTTATTTTTACCAAATTCCTTCTTTAAACATATATTGGACAGAAGTTGTTTCCTAAAATATTTGCTTGCCACTATTTTCCATGACTTCTTATTTCAAATTAAATATGTTGTTAAAAATATACAATATATAAAAACAATCTAATTTCAGGGGAAATTGTACAGTGTATATGCAGTAGGGGTTGAACTGTTTAGTCGACTAGTCGATAAGTCGACTTTACTACTCCGCATAAACATTTAAAGCTTAAAGTTTAAAGTCGATTAACCACTAATCACGTGTTTATAGCATCTCGTCTTCCAAATCAGCCAATTTACACAGGAGTTTTGACTCGCCATTCTTGCTGCTTTCACCAGACTATAACGCTCTGTGGAGCAGCGAAATGTCCGGCCAGCTGGCGATCAGTTCAGGATGTGCGCAAAGTCAGCTAGGATAGGCTCCAGCTCATCCATGACCCTAATGAGGACAATCCCTAAAGAAGATGGATTGATGGAGGTACCTTGTTATGTTAGGTAGGCAAATTGAATGCCACAGGCCACAGTCCTAGCTATTCATCCACGGTTGACCCTAAATCGATGATTTAGAATCTTGCCTTACTGTTGGTGTAAGCAGTAGAGTGTCTCACATTTGATGTTGAGCTGTGCTGAAGCAGTGCTGGAACCTGCAGAGCTGGACGCCACACACTGGTACTCGCCCTGGTTAGCAGGTCGAGCATTGGCAACCGTCAGCACCACACCATTGGGGCCAATCTTAACATTGTCTAGTAGAGGGAAAAGTATAATTCTGTATCTTAGCACATGGTGAGACTGATTGGGCAAAATATTAGCATACAAGCTGACACGGAGACCTGCTAAGGCTTGATTATTGGCTTTCCTCCACTGCAGCTGGGTTGAATGTGCACCGCTCCCCACTTGGCACCTGAGGCTGACCGAATCCCCTTCGCGCACTGTAGTAGTCTGGGGCTCCACTGAGACCACAAGACCTTGAGCAGCGGCTGCAGAGGGAGGGAGAGCATGCATTCAAGCACACACACACGCAAACAAGAGAACACATGTATGTGCCATATGCACCTCTATGAACCTTTAAACAGGCCGGAGTAAATACAGTGTAAACTAACAGCAGCCCAAAGCAAACAGTCTGAGTAAATACACAGATTAAACACAAGTGTGTCTGATGACTGAGCAAAAACAAGAACAATTGCATGTGTTTTCTAATGAGGCACAGTGAATTAAAATATTTTTATTGTAGTTTGAAGGTAATTACAGCATGACGCGACATAATTAACTTTAGCCCCAATAATCCCAGAAGTATGAATTCAACCAATAGGGACAATTTTTCCAAAAGAAATAAGTCGTACCGATTACTGTATAAAAGTTGTAGCGAAGGTCTTTTTTTTAAATTCAGCAAAGATATCCTGCTCAGCTTTTTTCATATTACATTTTTTAAAATCTTTATTTTCTATGCTGGGGCAAGTGGTGTCTATTAAAACACACATCAAGAGGTTAATACACAGAAACATATGCTTGTGTTAGACATTAATGAATACAGTAGAAATTAGCCCAATTACCTGAACATAGCAGAGAGAAGAGGAGCACAGCACAGGGGAATGAGTCCATGATGAGTACAGAAGAGAGTTCAATCACTTTCTGTGCTGCCTGACTGTCTTTCTGCTACAATCACAGTCGACCTTTCACCCCTCACTTTGCATTCACCTCTTCCCTACTAAAACTTGATTAAAAGAGGATTAAAAGGTTTCTCAAAGTGCTCTGTTGATGAAAAAAATGAAGTAATGTTGTTCGACATCATTATTACTTTGTGTTTGAGGGAGTTTTGCATACACTGTACACTTTAAAGTCAATAACTTTTACACATACACTACAATACACATGAATGATGATTAGCAGTATTAAGTAAACAAAAACACAAAGGGGACAAAGTTAAGTTGAAACATCTTAAGCATCCCTGGGTCCCTTGAATGGAACTATATAAATTATTATTATTTTGTTTTTTATTATTAGCAGGCAAAGATGAGGCACCAGAGGAGCCTCAGTGCAACTATGACTCTGGTAGGCTTCATCATATACTTCTCCTTTTTTGGGGGGGAAAATAAACTATAAATACTGAAGGGCTACACACAGACGCCTGGCGGTTAACACTTGTGTCTCACAGTTCTGAGGATTGGGGTTGGAATCCGTCCTGCATGGAGTTTGTTTTCACTACGCTTGCGTGGGTATTCTTTGGGTATTTTGACTTGCTTCCACGTTCCAAAATCATGCATGTCAGGTTCACCGAAGACTCTAAATTGTCCGTAGGTGTGAATGTGAAAGGCAGTTTGTTTATATGTGCCCTGTGTATATGTGCCCTGTGATTGGCTTGCGACCAGTCCACAACGTACACCGCCTCTCAGCCGAAATCAGCTGGGATAGACTCAAGTTTGATACTAATAGGATAAGTGCTATAGAAAATTGATGGGTAAACATTAGAAGTATATTACACAAAAATGGGAAGTGGGACAGCCACTGTGCAAAAATTCTACGTTACCTTTAAAGAGAAGGGGGGAAATTCCGTAATGTATACCAGTTAACATAATTATTTTCATACTTTCAGGGGAGTTGTTGTTTGTTCTGATGGAATGTTTCACATTTCGGGGTACAATGAGGGATTTGATTAACTTTAATAATCAGTGTCTTTGTTGGTTGTATTTGAAATGATATTATTATAAAGTGGATTTTTGACAATCACTGCTACAAAGAAGGTTCAGACCTTCTCACTAGCTCTGTGGGCAACTTCAATGTCTTAGAGCATCTGTTGATTTTCTGAGCGACATTGACCCACTTTGGTTGATTGTGTCAGGCCTGTGATTGACTGGCAAGATGTACCCACCTCTCATTCATGGTTCAGCTGTGGGTGAGCAACCTGTGATTTTACAAGGTTTTTTGACAGACTGTTGGTGTCTTTTGCTGGAATTTGGACTGGTTTCTAGAGAGACAGAGAGATCAGTTTATCCCAACTTCTCTGATAAAAGATACACATGGCAAAGCATTTTTCTCAGCAGATTTCAGATCACTTCCTAACAGATGTATATGACAGGTGTGTGGGTGGATATGTCACCCATGCACACTGACACCCTTTTGCTTTTTAAACTATATTGAATTTCTTGCTAATCATTAGCACAAAAGATCAAACCACTCCTCAACAAAGGAAATGGCAGGTAACAGAATACACAACACAAAATCATTAATTCAACATACAGTGCTTAACAAATTTATTGGCCAACCACAACCTACTTGTATTCGAGACTATCCAACATCGTGCTTGAATTAGAAAATTCATCCATCCATCCATTTTTTGTACGCCTTATCCTCACTAGGACATGCTGGAGCCTCTCCCAGCTTGATACCCACGCTGCATAAACAAAAGTCAGGCGAGTGACGCACAACCGCATCAGTGACCGTAATAACCATTACAGATACATATTTTTCAAACTCTGCTGTAAATTTATCTAAACCTAGCATAAACCTTACATTATACTTGTTAAGCATTGTGCATATCTTATAAATGGCCATGTGCTGTTGCTGGATACATTTTTGTCATCCTAGCTTTGTGACTTTGTGTCATTCAAAAGTCTGTGTTATGTTGACATTAGTAATCTAAAAAAGATTACAATGGCAATCATTGATAATTAGCTGATACACCATGATGATTAATGATACATTTTAATGTTATTCTTGTGGAAACAATACGAACAGAATTCATTTACTGCAGTGTAATTGATTTTATATGCTGCCATCTAGCGTCAAGAGTTAGACACTAAACACTGACGTCTTGGTGTGATGTTTTCTGGGAGTTGTAGTTCAAATGGAATCAGGACTTCCTGCTTTTACCAGGAAAAACACCTAGAGACACAGGGAGACGGTTCACTCCGGAGCTGTTTTCTCGCTGGACAACTAAACTTCAAATTTAAGAGAAGTAAATACTTCAATACCGGTAAGTCAGTGTCGGTGCGACTTTTTGACTAAATCTGGGGAAGAGGGGCAATTTAACTTATTTTAAGCAAACAAGTTTTGACGTATAATAACATCTGCTGTGAGTTGAGACCGGCTGGTCGTGTTTGTAATGATAACGACACTCAACAACTATTAAAGCTTGCCTACTTATTTGTTTGTGAATAACTGCGCCTTGATACACATCAAATGAATTATGATGGGAAACAAGTTTAAGTAAATATTGATAATAGTGTTGTTGGTATTAGTTGAAATAGCTGAATTTGTATATGTACAGTTTAATACTGTGTATTTTAAACAAGGTATACTTCTCAATGTCAAACAGACCCTTCTTCATTGTGATAGTAAACAGTTTTATTCATCCTTAATTAGTTTAATTTAACTTGGATTATTAGGTCTACCGGCCTGTAACAAATTTTTTTTAATTTGTATTACTGTATTAGATCCTCCTACAATAATCCAAGTAAATGAGTTAAGAATACATTAAAACACATTTACTGTGTTTACTACCACAAAAAAAAGCCATCTGTTTAACATTAACACGTATTTTGTTTAAAACATACAGATACTGTACTGTATACATAAGTGAGCTGTCTAAAACAGTAAGTCTTAAACCACAAACATTGTACTGTCATGCACCGCTGTAGAGTTAAGAGATGTGACTTAATTATGACTCAATTCGTCCTGCATGGACTCAACATTTCCTTGTCTGGCTTCATCTAGTCATAATAAACCTATTCAGTGTGAATAGGAGCATTGTGTCTTGAACAACATACTGTGTGGCTCGTGAATAACATGATTTCTCAGCCGAAACAGACCCTATTTTGCTGCTTATTTGACACATGGTCAACAACAATTTGCTGTCTCCATACACCGCAATGCCTTGATTGCCAATGATGATGGAATACAACATTATTATTCGTAGTATTATTATTATTATTATTTAAGTCATCTGCGCAGACATACCAATAGGGAGTCTTATGCACTCACTGGCCACAACATTCAGGTTCACCTCCACTGTGTAATGAGATCAAATACAAAAACCGCATTATCATTGTTCTGTAGTTTGCAGTGTAGAACTGCAATGCATTACACTGAGAGCTGTTTTTAATACAGTATTTTGGTATCCAGATACATCTCAGTCAACCACAATAAAAACATACAATTTGCATACAATTGAATGAATACCTCTCTGTCAGTATCAAAATTGAGCATTATTTTATCTCATCGGTATCTTGGGGTTAAATGTGTGCATCCATTGTACTTTTTGTTTTTTAATAGTGCGATCTCATCATTGAACATGTTCAGTTTGTACAATATAACATTATTTATTTATTTATTAACTGTAGATTTCATGGAGATACAGTTCTTGTATTGGACCCCATCAGATTGTATACCTACACTACCGTTCAAAATTTTGGGGTCACTTTCCAGTTATTTAAAGAAAAGCACTGTTTTGTTTTGTTTTTCCAAAGAAGACAACATTACATTAACCCACAATACGGTCTAGACATTGCTAATTTAGATTTTAAAAAATAATTTTATTTAAGAAATGACATACCGTAATTTCTCGTGTATAATGCGCACCCCTCCCCCCCGCCCCCAAAATTGTCAAAAGTCAACAGTGCGCATTATACATCGGTATAGGGGCAAATGGAAATAACTTTCACATTATATAAATGTATACCTTCATCTAGTGGTTATGAAAAAGCTGTACACTTTCATTCCAAAATGCCACCGCCACCTAGTGGTTATAAAAAAGGTGTCGCCTACACTTTCATTCCAATATGACAGGGGTACATATGACTGCATATATGTACAGTTGTGCTCATAAGTTTACATACCCTGGCAGAATTTGTGAAAGTTTTTTTTTAATATGACTGATGACTGAACAAAAACCATCATTAATTTTTTTTTGGTTATGTTTTGTTTAATGATAATGCGTTTCTGAAATGCTTGACCATTTAATTTGAATCCCATTAAAACAAATTATTTAAAGAATTCTACCCATCTTACAAATCCTGCCTGGGTAATCAAACATATGAGCACAACTGTGTGTTTTCTAATTTACTAAATAAAAGTATGGATGTGAATTTCAAAATAGGAGCAAGTAAATTAAAACAATTATGTGTTCAAACCAAGTGCTTCAGAATAATTCTTTGAAGAAAAAAAACTAACAAAATACAGATAATACTTCATGTTTTGTTTTGGCTAGAAGCAAAATCATGCGTTGTAAAAATGCATTATACATAGGTAGAAGGGTTTTCCAGAATTTTGAGGTCAACTTTGGGGTGCATATTATACATAGCTGCGCATTATACATGAGAAATTACGGTACATTAGTATACCAGTACCTGCATTTCAAAAGGTTAAATGTGGCATCTGCTTTTACCTTCCATCTTTTTTTCTCTTCTTCTCAGATGGCCACCATGGATCATGGGGCAGTCCGGCCACTAACAGCAGTGGCGTGGACATCCAACACTTCCACCTGCCCAAAAGACTTCACCTTGGTACAGACAGAGATGGAGATTACACATTTTTACTGCATATGGTTACTGCATATGGTTGTTTTTATTCATCCATAAACCCTAAAAATCAAATGGCTCCCTAGATTATCAGTTCTTTTTTTCATACGTTATCAACACTGAGCCTGAAAAATTCTACTCCACGACAATAAAAAGTTATACTCTTTAAATAATGTAATGGAAAATCTACCCCAATTGAATGAATTGTTCCTAGGGAAAAACAGAATACATAAATTTGTCCTATGAATTGCACCGAATTAAATATTAAACGCTAATATACCAATATAACTGGGTGCATAAAACCAGTTTTAGAGAAATCAAAACCACTATCAAATAATAAATACCTTTCATAGTTACATGTAAAAACTGTGAATTCCTTTTTGGGAGAAAACTCAATATTTAATTTTAAGTAAATTAAGTGCATGTGCCCTACAGTTGGCTGGCAACCAGTATAAGCTGTACCCCCCACTCGCCCAAAGTCAGCTGGGATTGGTTCCAGTTCACCGGCAACCCTAATTAGGACAAGCAGTGTAGAAAATGGATGGAAATTATAATTGCACATTTCGAGGGAAGGAAAAAGGTAACAGGGCTACCCCCTTTGTAATATTTGTAAAATTTCACTCAAAGAAACTCAGTGAGCACATTGAGTGATTAGGACTTTGAATAAACTCACAATAGATTCACTTGTCAAAAGGATTAGCATCCCTCAAAAAACATGGTGAGTTGATGTAACACATCGGTAAAGTACCGTCATCCTCTCGTGAAAAAAAGACACTTCATCCTGACACCTGACCTTAGCATATAGCGGTTTGATCACTTCCCTTATGCCAGTGGCACCCTTATTAAATGACCATGACAGATAAACTTGACTTAATCACTCAGAAGGACTTTGGTATGTGGATCTGATAATGAGGCTGGAAAGTGACCCAGTGGTGAGCATTAACGCCTCACAATTCTCTGTTTTGAACATGTTCTTCGTGTGCCTCTGTGAGTTCTCTCCTCACATTCATCCATCCATCCATCCATGCATTTTCTGAGCCGCTTCTCCTCACTAGGGTCGTGGGCGTGCTGGAACCTATCCCAGCTATCATCGGGCAGGAGGCGGGGTACACCCTGAACTGGTTGCCAGCCAATCGCAGGGCACATACAAACAAACAACCATTCGCACTCACATTCACACCTACGGGCAATTTAGAGTTTTCAATTAACGTGCATGTTTTTGGGATGTGGGAGGAAACCGGAGTGCCCGGAGAAAACCCACGCTGGCACGGGGATAACATGCAAACTCCACACAGGTGGGGCCGGGGATTGAACCCCGCTCCTCAGAACTGTGAGGCTGACGCTCTAACCAGTCGTCCACCGTGCCTCCTCACATTCATTGAAGACTAATTTGGATGAAGGTGTGAATGGGAATGGTTGTCTGTCTATATTTATCAACATTCCCTGTCTCTATCTGCAGATCAACATTACTGAAGATGGAGCAAACGCAAGCTTCACACGTAGCTTTGCAATGAGGCCTGGTTACTACCTTTGTTACAGTAAGGTAACTGAGCTATTAACTCCACTATTTTAATAATCCTCTTTGGGTTTTGCATCCCCACTATACATCAAGCATGTCTCTCTGTAGGCCACTTCAGGTGGGATGGTCATGTCGGACATTCAGCTCATTACAGACAAGGATGCCATTCCTCATGGCTACTGCTTCATAGCGGAGTACTTGGAACCAAGTAAACACGCGCGCAAGCATGCAATCACACACACGCACGCGTGCACACACACACACACACAGAATAATTCATGCAATTTAATGTGGAAATCAAGAAGACTTTAACTACTTAATTGATTTGCCTATCCAATTTAAAATTAGTCCATTTTAAAACGAGACTGTTCGAGACTGTTGCCTTTCCATACTGTGTCAAGGAAGGGGCACAAATTGTTAAGGGGGGGATTTAGAAGGACCACTAGAACCAAACACTATCAGTTTTGTTTGGTTTAAAATTTAAAAGGTCCAAAGTCATCCAGGCTTAAAATGTTTTCAAGGCATAATGAAAATGGTTTTACTCTGGTTTTACCTTTTCTTTAACGAGACATAAATCAGACTGTCATCAGCATAACAGTAAAAGGAAACCCCATGCTTTCTCAGGATGGAACCCAGGGACAGCAAATACGTGAAGAAAAGCAGCAGCTCTAAAAGTGAACCCTGTGGAATCCCATAATGTAGCTGAGCTGAACGGGACTACCAAGGCTTGCACACAATTCTGTCTGCCAGATAGGATCTAAACCATTCCAGAGTGCTACCAGTCCCACTAATGTCCTGGAGCTGCTATAACCGAGCTACTTGGATATTGTGGTCCACCATGTCGAATGTTGCAGTTAGGTTCAGCAGGACAAGACACACCGAGTCCCCAGAGTTGTTTGCCAGGAGGATGCCATTAACAACTTACTTGCACACTACAATTGAGGCCTGGTTTCTTAAGCAGTGGCTACACTACAGCATGTTTAAAATTTTGGGAGACAACACCAGAAGACAGACCGTTATTAATAATGGCAGAGAACCAACTGTGGGGAGGGACAGGGTCATAAAGAGATTCTGATGGCATAATCTGGCCACCCTCATCTCTTAAAAATATCAAGGAAATGAAAAAATTAATTGAGAACAGCCGAACAAGAAACAAGTTCAGAGGTGTCAGATGTAGTGGTAGAAAAGAGAGCCCTAGCAGTAGCAGCAACCTTATCAATTAAAAGGTAGAGCAAGCTCTGTAAAAGCAGGCTGAGGTGGGCGGGGGGTAATTAAGCCATAGGGAACAGAGAGCTGGTCAAAAGCCGCGGAGAACTGATCGGTGGTCAGAGGGTTAAAACTTCTAGGGCTCCGAGTAGGAGCGGAAGATTTATGTGCAGCACAGAAGAAACCCACTTCAACCAGCAAACAAACCAACCAACAAATAGCGATGGAAAATGCCCTCATGCTTTGTTTGGCCCAGCTGTGCAGTATTCCCATAAGTAAAAAATAAATAAATATATAATACATCTCAGAATAATGCTGTTCACTAGGACTTTAAACCAGTATTCAACAATAAACTCATTGTTAAATTTATAGTATCTTAATACCTCATACCTCACCACATTATTATCTTTTATTGTTGCTCTTGTATTGGGTTGAGCAGGTTAGTTTGTGCAGGTGTACGTACACTTCTGCCTGCAGAATATATAAAATGTCAGACAACACAGGAAACTAAGTAGCCAATCTAGATTTTTAAGACTAAGGCTTTGCACACGTATCCTTCAAAACCAATTTGTTTTAGTTGATTCACTTTGCAAAATGCAGACTAATCATGTTTCTGTTTCCAGAGGCAACCGTTTCTAAGAAGAAACGCGTATGTGTGCGTGTCGTCCCAGTCGGTAGTGTTGACACGGCTGTCTTGGATATCAAACTGACAGCCAAAAGCAAAATGATGTTGCAGCACTACACATATGTTGGGTAGGCACCATCTATCCACTACATTGATTTGCACTATGACTTCATCCAGCTCCTCATCAAAATGCACTTTGTAAATACTGTGTGTGTTCTTCACAGAGACATGCATGGCTATGTGTTGTGGTGTAGAAAGGGCCATTTTGCCAGCACCACGCCTCAAGCCAAGCCCCGCAGTGTCAGTCTGGACTTCGGCAGACTCTCATTGGAGCTTCCATCTACTCCCCAGCCTCTAAGACCCAGGTAGTTTGTTTTGTTTGTTGTTCAGACCTTCATGGATGCAGGAATTCATGAGTTACTTAGTTTTGTTACTGGATAGATTGATACTTGTGGACATCCATTTTGGGTTACTGAGCTAATTTGTACTACTGTTATTTAACTAATATACTATTTATATGATAAAAATTTGATATAAACTACAAAATATGTGGTTTAGTCTGGATAAAGTTGGAGACTCAAGGGTCAAAGTTTTGCTCTTCACCAAAAGAACACCATATCTAGTATCTACAGTGAATTATGTTAGTGGCAGCATCACGCGATGGGGCTGTTTTTCTTTAGCTGGAACTGGGGCCTTAGTCAAGCTGGAGGGAATTATAAACAGTTCCAAAAACCAGTCAGTGTTAGCATAAAACCTTTAGTCTTTTAGTAGAAAGCAAAACAATATCAGGAAAAACGTACTACAACAGTTGAAATTTATTTGGGGTTAATCAGAGGTACGTTAAATGATGGCTGGTGATGATTTGTCCTGCCTCCAATGAGTTTGAATGGGATTAGTTAATTCTGAACACAGTCCCATCCCACTTACAGTATAATAGGGTGTGCACTCGTGTGCAACCATATGATCTTAGTTATTGATTTGTTTAGTTATTGATCTTCTCAAAATTGATTTTTACAGCTTATAGGTCAAATTAATGGTGGAAACACTTATTTACTGTGTCTTGGTCTAATTTCTTTATCACAAAAATCTAGCATTTGGACAAAGGTTTACTGTAGCTTTGAACACAAGCAGTAGCAACACATGCAAGAAAGAACAAACAAAAATATTCACAGGTATATATTATTTGTACTCTGTGAAAAATTAATAATCTTAAAATTAATAATCTTAGGCGGCACGGTGGCCGACTGGTTAGAGCGTTAGCCTCACAGTTCTGAGGTGCGGGGTTCAATCCCCGTCCCCGCCTGTGTGGAGTTTGCATGTTCTCCCCGTGCCTGCGTGGGTTTTCTCCGGGCACTCCGGTTTCCTCCCACATCCCAAAAACATGCATTAATTGGAGACTCTAAATTGCCCGTAGGCATGACTGTGAGTGCGAATGGTTGTTAGTTTCTATGTGCCCTGCGATTGGCTGGCAACCAGTTCAGGGTGTACCCCGCCTCCTGCCCGATGACAGCTGGGATAGGCTCCAGCACGCCCGCGACCCTAGTGAGGAGAAGCGGCTCAGAAAATGGATGGATGGATTAATAATCTTAATGACTTTCTTCTGTTTCTCTGTGTTTCCACCTCTGGGGGCTAAATTCTGCACACAGGGTGTGCAGCACAATGCCAATTTAATTATCATGGTGCACAAACTGTATACTCTCCATTCTATTTGATTATGTTATTACTGTATGTTTTTATAAACAGTACAATACTATTGGGTGCTATTTTTCATATTCAAAAACATTACAAAAATCTTTGGGTTTTTTTCGGGGTGCAGGAAGGGATTAATTGCATTTACATAATTTCAATGGGGGAAAACCATTTGAGATTAGTGTTTTGAGTAAAAAGCGTGGTCACAGAATGAATTAAACTCGGAAGTCAATACACCACTGTATTCTGTTTCACAATAATACCCAACTACATTTATAATTTCTTAGTGCATGTATATGTGGGGCCGGCCGGGTGGCCAACTGGTTAGGACATCACAGTCCTGAGGTCCCATGTTCAAATCCAGCCTCTTGTGTGGTTTGTATGTTCTCCCTGTGCCTGTGTGGGTTTTCTCCACGTATTCCTGTTTCCTCCCACATTCTAAAAATATGCATGGAAGGTTAATTGAAGACTAAATTGTCCGTTGTTGTAAATGTGAGTGTGAATGGTTGTTTGTCTATATGGTGCCCTGCGATTGGCTGCCGACCAGTTCAGGGTGTATCCCGCCTCTCGCTCAGAGTTCGCTGACATAGGCACCAGCACACCCTCATGAAGATAAGCGGTTCAGAAAATGGATGGATATATGTATTTGTGGCTAAAAAGCAAAGCGTGGAGAGTCTCTGTCGGTGAAAGGCAGTTAATGAATGGGGCTATTATTGACATTAGCCTCTCAAATATCCATACTCTGTCCGTTATTTCTTGCCTGTTTCTTCTTTTTTATTATTAATATTAATTATAGTTACTAATAGTTATTAATATAGTTAGAGTAGCCAGGGCAATCCGCTTCTGCCTTGACAATTGCGCCAGGTTGTTTGTGGTTAAATAAAAAAAAAATAAAATAACAGTTCAGCATTTGGCGCCTCAACATTGATTTCTGATAAGAACACCAGGGGTCGCAGATTTTGCGTTGCAGTGAGTTTGTATGTGCGCGAGGGTCAATTGCCAGGTGTGCGGGTGTGAGTTACCAACTGTAATTTGTTTGCGATTGTCCAATTCAGTAACGGTTGGTCGTGCCGTTGAGTGTTCGCCAGACCAAAACCACACAGATTGTATAAAGAACATAATTTACTATAAAAGTCTGAATACACTGCACTCTAAATTTCAGATTTTCTGGTGTGATTGACCAGCTGCTAATGTAAATCAGCTGATGTGAATTATCATGTATTCTTTGTGTGTAAATGTGTTTCTGCAGCAACTCTCCTCAAGTGCCACAAGGTAAACTCAGCCACAGGCGCCACTCCCTCCATGTCAAAGAAAACTTGGACAAACCGGCTGATAGTAGCATCCAGGGAATCACAGGTAACCACGTTATTACTGTAGAGTAGTTGTTTTTTGGTATGATACAGTATTTTCTGTTTCAATTATCTGCAGCACTAGATGGAGTACCCTTCAGCCTTCACCCAAAGTTTGATATCCAACCAAATGCTACGGTATGCTCAACAAACTCATTTATTCTGGAGTGAGCAAATCTGCTCCCATCTAAATATTTTTACGACGCAACATCTCGCACTAGAAAGGTCTTCCAGAAACATTAAGTTATCCTTCTGTGTCTCTCTCAGACTCCTCGGCTGAACCATCAGCTCAACAACATTCATATAAAATCCCTCCAAGACATAGAAAATGAGGTCAGACCAAATGACTGAACCATTTCCTTTATTACTGAGTACATTACCCTTGCACACATAAATGTAATGGAGTTTTCTTTTCTGTGTTTTAGTATAACTACACATTTGCAGTGGAAGAGGTTGCTTTCAAGAGAACCTGACCGCGAGTGCCGACATCATCAGTTCAGTGATCTTTGTTCTTTTCCAAAGCAACATCTGATCCCCTCCGTGAGAATGTGATTATGGTACAAATGAAGGGACATCACATTTTTGTGGAGGTTTGGAACATGAAACATCTGAAGGAAAGGTATTATTTAAAAGTCATGCATTAACCATCTATTTGTTGTTAATCATACCGTCTTCAAACATTCCAGTTAACTTCCATTCCATTTGAAGAAATATATTCTTCAAATGGAATAACAGGGTGAACAATGTAGTGAATATATGACTATTTAGCTAATCTACTGTTTGTGACAAATCATCTACAGTGATAGTCCATCATGTTTGCTTTTACATGCCTCATATACCATGCAAGGTTCAATAATATGCCAACGCTGTGTGCTGTTAACTACCTGACAATCTAGAGTGCCTACTGTGCTCCACAAGTATCAAAAATGTCAGATTATAGAAAAGAGAAGAAAAAAAACACAGGCCACACTTTTTTTTCTTGGCAAGTGCATGTCCCTGCATGTATACATCTTTGAATGTCTGTTATAGTATTCCCTTTATTAAGATTAGCAAGCTGTGTTTCATCCCCACAGAAAGAAATAATAGAAGGAAGGACATGTTTCTGGGACAGTTGTGTAAAAAATCATGTATGATCAGGTTTTATATTATGTGCGTGTGTGTGTAAACCTTTTGGTGGCATGGGATTCAGATATTTATCTACAAGATGTGATTGTGATTGATCAATGTTCTTTCTATGCCCTCAAAAGCAAATGTATAATGCTTGAGAAAATAAAAGATAAGATGATTGAATAATTGTTTATAGTTGTTTTTATTGAGTACTACATACTTAATAAATTAAGTCACATTGTTAATTTCATTGACTTTATATGTGTGGCAATTAAAAAAACTAGTGAGGATAAGCGGTAAAGAAAATGGATGGATGGATGCTACGTGAGATTTTAAGAGCCATAAAATTATGACTTTTAAATTGTTACTTGTGGTGCCAAAGGAATGGAGTCAGAACAAAACACTTTACTGAACATTATATGTCAACCCCATCACCACACTTTATTCATACATACAGTTAAATACACCTGAAGTATTGGTTTTTTTTGTGCCACAAGGACATAAATATAAAGTCAGTTCAAGTAACAAAATATGAATTCAAATGTGCTCACGACTCATCAACATTTGTCACTTCAAGACTTATATGTTCCAATAATACAGTCCCCTGCAAAGGTATTGAAACAACATGGTCAATTCCTTTGTTTTTGTTGTATACTGTACTATACCGTGGCCCAATGGTTAAGATCATCGCCTGCCACCGTGGGGGACTTAGGTTCAAGACCCTGACTGGACCATCCTCCAATATCCCCCGGACTCACGGCTGTGGTGTCCTTGAGCAAGACACGTATACCCCAAAATGCTCCCTGGGTGCTTCAGCTGCCCCCTGCTCCAGTGTGTTCCACTAACATGTTTATGTGTTCACTGTGATGGGTAAAATGCAGAGAACAAATTTTGTATGCATGCATGTTCATGACAATAACGGTGATTCTTCTTCTTCTTCTACTGAAGACATTTGGGTTTCAGATCAAAAGATGAATATGAGACAGAACTTCAGAATTCCAGCTTGTATTTAATGGTATTTACATCTAAATGTGTTAAACAACTCAGGATAGAGCACCTTTTGTTTGAAGCCACCCACTTTTCAAGTGAGCGAAAGTATTGTTATTAAACTAACTTAAAGTGAATAATATTTCATATTTGGTGGCATAACCCTTCCTTGCAATAACTGCATCAACCCTGCAACCCATTGACTTCAGACTTGCATTCATCATTTAAATGATTTTCCAGGGCTTTACTGTAGCCTCTTTCAGTTCTTGTTTGTTTCTGGGGGTTAGGAGGTAAAATGCATGCTCTATTGGGTTAACGTCCGCTATCATATGTTCTCACCCGCTAGTATTCTGTTGAACAAGCTGGTCAAAAACTCCTCAGCCACCTCTCCTAGATGCTCCCATACCTTCACCGGTAGTTCATCAGGACCAACTACCTTTCCATTTTTCATCCTCTTTAATGCCTTTCTAACTTCCCTCTTACTAGTCATTGCCACTTACAGGTCCACCACACTTTCCCCTTTTGCTCTCATTTTTCTCATTCATTATTTCCTCAAAGTATTCTTTCCATCTATCCAGCACACTACTGGCACGAGTCAACACATTTCCATCTCTATCCTTAATTACCTTAACCTGCTGCACATCTCTATCCCTCTGTCTGACCAACCTGGAGAGATCCTTTTCTCATTCTTTAGTGTCCAAGCTGGCAAACATGTCATCATATGCCTCTAGTTTGGCCTTTGCCACACATCTCTCCTCAGTCCTCAGTGTCCCACATCTTCTTAGCTAACCTCTTTCCTTGTATGATTTCTTGTACTTTGAGGTTCCACCACCAAGTCTCCTTCTCCCTTTTCCTGCCAGAAGATACACCAAGTACTCTGCTCCCTGTCTCTCTGATCACCTTGGCTGGTCCAGTCTTCTGGAAGCTCCTCCTGTCCACCGAGAGCCTGTCTCACTTCTTCCTGAAAACCCGCACAACACTCTTCCTTTCTCAGCTTCCACCACAGGGTTCTCTGCTCTGTCTTCTTTATCTTCCTCCACACCACCAGTGTCATCTTACATAGCACCATCCTATGCTGCCTAGCCACACTCTCAATACCACTACCTTATAGTCAGTAACCTCCTTCAGATTACATCGTCTACACAAGATGTAATCCACCTGTGTGGTTCTACCTCGCATTAAATTCCTTTCTCAAAGTAATATAACAAATTCCATTTGATTACATTTTGATTACATTGCTTAATTTTGAATAAATGCAATATGGCCCTTTCCTAAAATAAAGTGGATTAAAAGCATAAATCACTGTATTAGTCTTAACCACATATTTGGGGTTTTTTTTACACAAAAAAGTAAACCGATAACAAAACATGATTAAATCTAAACGCATATGAAAAATGTTTCTTGCATATGTGTACAGCATGAAGAAAACGACCATACAATATTGACCTAATGACAAATGTGCAAAAGTTAAGTCAATGACAAACCAGATAAGTGGCTGTTCCATAAAAAGCCCAAAATTATAAAGATGAAAATGTCCAAAAGTCAATGTTATTTTATGTGTTCAAAAGTGTAACAATTAGGCAAACCTTTTTTAAATCTCAAACTAATAGGTTGCACAACAAGGTGGTGTTGTGAAGTCATATTTGGGAAATTATGTAATGTTTGAGACGAGAGACGTGGCACGGTGGGCGACTGGTTGGAGTGTCTGCCTCACAGTTCTGAGGACCGGGGTTCAATCCCTGGCCCCGCCTGTGTGGAGTTTGCATGTTCTCCCCGTGCCTGCGTGGGTTTTCTCCCACATCCCAAAAACATGCATGGTAGGTTAATTGACAACTCTTAATTGCCCATAGGTGTGAATGTGAGTGCGAATGGTTGTTTGTTTGTATGTGCCATGCGATTGGCTGGCAACCAGTTCATGGTGTACGCCGGCTCCTGCCCGATGATAGCTGGGATGGGCTCGAGCACCTCCGCGACCCTAGTGAGGAGAAGCGGCTCAGAAAATAGGTGGATAGATGGATGAGACTAGAGACAGCCACTGAGAAGTCTGGGCTTTAGCAGTAGGAAGTGATATGAAAGAAATGTGAGCTTTTGCAGCTAGTTATCAAATGTCACTAAAATTGCAATCATGGAAATTACCATAAACAACTGTAATTTAACTATCAAATATAACATAATGGATTACAATTACTTAAACGTTTTAATTAAATTAGTAATCTAGTTCCATGTAATTAGTTATTTCCCAACACTGAACATACATATACTCATCTACGAATGAAGTGGAACAACGTGGTCCTTGAGCTCCAAAGTTTGCCTAGCACTGATGCAGAGCCAAGTCAGTGATTGATCCAACTTGAAATCCAGGAGCGGACAAGAAAAGCAGTGCGGCTCTTCGCTGCTCTTGTCTTCCCTTCCACAAGCACTCGCCTGCTCTGCGCGCTCGTCGCTTGTTTGTCTTGCCCGGAAGGAGGCTGATTCCAACCAGCTGTTTCCCGCCTCTCGCGGCTCAGCGACGCGCACGCACGCACACACGCACACAACCACACGGTAGGCGGAGGCATCACACGTACACACAAACACGTAGTAGGCGGAGAAAGATGCCACACGCGCACACACACACGCACACGCGTTGGAGGGAACCCCATCAGCTGTGTACAGCTACAACTTTTGTTTTTCCCAACCCGTTTCTTCACTTCACCGCACGTCTACGCGTGAGTGACTGTTAGAATATACTACAGCAACGGTCCGTTTCACGGAACATTTATTATTTTTATTTTATTTTTTTTTAGGTGGGAGGGAGAGAAGGGCAAAACACGCGTTTCAAGGGGTGGCTTTGAAAGCATGGAATATTTCATGATGCCGACAGAGAAGATACCAAACCTCCAGCAGTTCAAGAAGACGGAGAAGGATGTTATCGGGGGACTGTGCAGGTATGTTCCGAAGCACGTCGTGGATGTGGCGGTGCGCTGCGGTCTTGACTTCACGTAACGTAGCGCGCTAGCCGTTAGCTGCTAGCATGCGATAGTTTGGCAGCAAGGAGGCACAAAGTGGCGGATTACCACCTGAGCTGCGGCGCTACCGTGAGAGCGGGCGCTAAACGTAGTCGTCCGTGTCATGTCATTGTCTGCGCGACGGCAAAGCTTCGCCCTGCGAGACACGTTAAGGGGGCATTCGCTCCCCAAATATGTCAATCAACCACATGAAATCGATACATCGCAGTTCCAGTCGAGCACGTGGTGCTTAACGTGTTCGCCAACGTCTCGCTATTTTCAGCCAAACCCGATTCATAAAAGATGCATTTTGTTTTACAACATAATACTGTTAACATTTGGCGTTTGACCTCCGTGTAGACGTTCGGAACATGAAAGCTCGCTTTGTGGCTTTTAAGTTTATGTGGCCGCCGCTGTGCTGCTAACTCGCCAAGCTAACGCAGCGTGACAATTTCCTAACCGCGCTCACTTGTTTTTCTGGTTTGGGAGCCTTAACTGGGCTTCGTCGTGCAACCCGCGCGGCCGTTATTGGCTGTTGTTTTATATTTTCTTGACGGGCAACGTTCAGTTAGCTCTTCGGTAACGGTAGAAAAAGCATTGTTCTCAGCGGTGCCCGGGGGGCCTTCTGCTGCCTGCCTACCGCCGCTGCTGCTGTGCTCGGCGTGGACTGGAGGAGAGGAGTCACATTTCACTGTGCTTCTACCAGCTGGCCGACGCGCCCTCCGGCGGCCATGTTGTAGGTGCACAGCTTCTGGCGGCCACAACACAACACGAGACGACAACAGCTGAGCTCGTTTCGAACTTCGCCGAAGCGCTACGGCTTTGAAAAATAACCGGCAGTTAGACGGAGCGTTGGCGTATAGAATAACGGTATATTCGTGGTATAGCTGTACGAATCAACACATAATTTGGTACAACTGATAACAGTAGCGCAAGAGACACCCGATAACACTTCATTAGGTACAGCTGGACAGGTGCGGGGTGGCATTTTTGACCGACAGCACATTGTAAAGTAAGCGTGTCACAATGATGCTAATAACTTTGTGTTCTGTTTCATGCGACCTCTTTCGCTTTGCAACCTATAGCACAAAGCTGAAATTTCAGCAATTTTTTTCAGGATGGGCCAAAATTAGGTGTAATACATGTTTTCAAATTAGCCAGGCGAAGAAAGGAAGAGAGAAGGATGGTATAAAAGGAACAATAGTATGACTTTACCAGTACACGGACAGCACCACAAATTCTGAATGCATCAATTTGAATAAAAAGCTAACTCCTAAGTTACAGCCAACCCCCCCCCCCCCCCCTAATGCTTAGCGTATGTTGACCTCCACTGTTTTGGTTTAACATGCTTATTAAATGTTTTGGTTTTAACATGCTTATTAAATAAGTTTAAGTTCATCAAACAAATGTAAACATCCTTTGATTCTTATGCATGCAGCCCTGTTGGAAAAACTTACCCCCCCCCCCCCCCCCCATGACATCCAATAAAAGACATAAAAAATAGTGCCTTTACAAAGAATGACAGAGCTGAACAGACGGATAATAAATTTGCAGTGACAAGAACTGCACTGCATTGTCAAGAATTTCCACTCATGTATGATGTACCTCCATAATAAACAAACACAATACACAAACGTTCAATTAGGGCACCTGACAGCGCCATTAAAACTGAAGCAATATCTTTGCGATTGATGTCTGGGGGGGTGTTTATTTTTTATTTTTCATTCTGGTTTCCAAATCCTGTGAAATAAATGCATTTCACAATTTTTTCAAATTTATTTTTTTTCTTGCCAGTGTTGCTGGCTCGTAACCACAAAGTTGAAAAGTCCCTTTCGCTATCTGAATTAGAGGCTGACATTTTTCGGGATTCCCACCAAATCCCGCTGGGTGGGAGTGAATTTCACCATCAATCATGGGATTGGGCAGGTGGGTGAGTGGGAACTATGAAAACAAAGTCACCGGGAATGGACGGGAGTGGAAACCATGATGGCGGGAGTTGATGGGAGTGGAAACCATGATAGTGAAACCATGATGCAGTTATATTTTATTTGCATTCAAATCTATTTTAACATTTCCGCTCAGCATTGAGATAAACTAAGGGACTAATACGGCTTTTGTTAATAAATTTGCTTTGTTTTTTGACCATTCCGTTAATTCCTTATATTTATTATTATATGTACTATTTTAGGCGGCACGGTGGCCGACTGGTTAGAGCATCAGCCTCACAGTTCTGAGGTGCGGGGTTCAATCCCCGTCCCCGCCTGTGTGGAGTTTGCATGTTCTCCCCGTGCCTGCGTGGGTTTTCTCCGGGCACTCCGGTTTCCTCCCACATCCCAAAAACATGCATTAATTGGAGACTCTAAATTGCCCGTAGGCATGACTGTGAGTGCGAATGGTTGTTTGTTTCGATGTGCCCTGCGATTGGCTGGCAACCAGTTCAGGGTGTACCCCGCCTCCTGCCCGATGACAGCTGGGATAGGCTCCAGCACGCCCGCGACCCTAGTGAGGAGAAGCGGCTCAGAAAATGGATGGATGGATATGTACTATTTTATACCGAGGTAGAAAAACTGAGCAGGAATGATGCAGGGGTGTTGTGGGGGCATGGTAGTGGGATTCTGTAAAATGTTGGCTCTGGATTGGGAATCAATCTCTTTGGGAGTGGGATTTTTTTCAAAAATTTGGGATTGGGCAGGAATTTTTTTAAAGCACTCAGGATTGGGCGAGATTTTTTTAAAACACGTGTGAGTGGGAGCGATCTCTGTGGGAGTGGGAGGGAGTCAACCACTCCCATGTCAGCCGCCAGTCTAAATGTATGGTTTTCCCAGCCATAAAGTTTCTATCCTATTTAAAGCCACACAAGCTAGTTGCTGTTGACCTTGCGTGTTTTACAAACATCTCAAATCAAGTTCTACTGGTTTGTTTCCTTAGGTTACTCGTCCTCCCTGCATCTTTATTTCATTTTAATGGTTAACATGTTCAACAACAACCTTGATGATGAGGTGGGTTATAAAACTAGAGTTCATTTAAACTCTGTGACCCTGAGGCAGTTAGGGCGAAGGAATGTGAAGAGGTCAAGATTAAGTCCTAGTAAAGTTTGGCCAAGGCTTCTCCTATTTTTAGTGTCTGTCTGGTCCAGTATTATATTTTACTGTGGCTGTATTTTCTTCCAGCATGGATGCTTTATGTGAAAGTGTTGAGTCAGTGGCACATCTTGTCAGCCGAAGTATTTTATGTCCCACTTTTGAGCATTTACATTTCCTGTGATGGTACCACAAGCAGCTTCTACGAGTCTCATAAAAAACATAAATGATTACCTTTGTCTTGTGACTGTTGTTTAGCCTGGCCAACATCCCCTTTAGTCCAGAGACGGCCCAGGACCAGGAGAGGCGAATCCGACGCGAAATCGCCAACAGCAACGAGCGGAGACGCATGCAGAGCATCAATGCGGGCTTCCAATCCCTTAAAACCCTCCTGCCTCACACAGATGGGGAGAAACTCAGCAAGGTATATGGTCATAGAATTGAACCCCCGTTTATCCCAGAGATGTGTTCCAGGCCTACCCGCAATAGGTGAAAATCTGTAATATGAAGAGACCATAAACCTTTTTTGTTTTACCCTTCCTGCATGCTTAAAAACCTTTGATGCTTATCAAAAACACTTTATTGGGAGACAATTCTGTAGAACGGGTCTAGCTCCATCGTTTAGGTACCGTACTAATATAGCTGGTAGCAAAAGCGTGCCAAAACGTGTTATGTTATGGAATGGATCAGTTGGCAGAAATACTAGACCTTTGAAAATGCAACAAGAATGTGTACGTGTCTGATCTGTTCTGTTTGATGGAAACAGGGCTTTATTCAGTTTTGCATCTTTCTGCAGGCAGCCATCTTGCAACAGACAGCAGATTACATCTTCACCCTGGAGCAGGAAAAGACGCAGCTCCTTTCACAGAACAACCAGCTCAAACGCTTCATACAGGTATACCTAAGTGCTGTTATATCAGCTTGACAGCGTCTCTCAAACATGTAACTTTTGTGTTCTTGTTTGAAGAATACAGTGCCATGAAACAGTATCGGCCCTCTGCTCAAATTCTTATATTTTTGCAGTTTCCCCACTTTGTTTAAGATCATCAAACAAATGTAAATATCAGACATATAACCAGAGTGAACTTAACATTCTATTTTTAAATGGTGATTTCATTTATTAAGAAAAAAATACATTCAGTTACCTGGCCCTTTGTGGAAATAAGTCATGACCCCCCCCCCCCCCCCCCCCCCCCCCTTGATAAATCACCAATTAATTGTGGCTAATCACAATTTTTGGTTAATTGTCACTGATCACAACACGCCTAAGCTTGATTACCTCCAAATCCCAAAAGGGATGAAAGCTTAGCTTTTTGGAGGGAGTGTGTCTCATCACATCTGGCGTAAATGTAGCCCAGCATTTCAGAAAAAGATCATACATATAGTCAAACATGGTGGTGGTAGTGTGATGGTCTTGGGCTGCTTTCTCCTTCAAGACCTGGACAACTTGCTGTGATTAATGGAACCATGAATTCTGCTCTTTAACATAAAATAGAATGTTCAGCTCAGCCATCAGCCTGTGACCTCAAGCTGAAGCACACTTGGGTTCTACAGCAAGATAACGATACAAAACACACCAGCAAGTTAACTTGTGAATGGCTTAAAAATAAAAATTTGGTTTTGGAGTAGCCTAGTCATAGTCCAGACTTGAATCCGATTGAAATGCAGTGGCTTGACCTTAAAAAAAAACCTCCATTTAAAAAGTGCATTTTAAGTTCACTTGGGTTCTCAGAATCATCTTTATTTGCCAAGTATGTCCAAAAAAAACACACAAGGAATTTGTCTCCGGTAGTTGTAGCCGCTCTAGTACGACAACAGACAGGCAATTGACAGAACACTTTTGAGACATAAAGACATGGAGAAAAACAGTGACTGAGCAATAAAAGGTTGCTAGTTATCTGGTAATGCCGGTACAATTGTTTTTATTTTATTTTATTTATTTTTTTGGACAATTGTGCAAAAAGATGCAGAGTCCTCTAGCACTTAAAGCAGTTCGAATGACTAATCTCGCAATAGTCCGGTGCAATGACCATTGTGCAAAGGGCGCCGAGACTTCAAGGAGTGTATGCAGTTTAAAGTTAGTAGGAGTGCGATAATCTGGGACAATGTTGATTGTGCAAATGTTGCAGATACTCCTCAGTCAGTGTGCAAATGGGGCAGATGCTAATAGTGCATCTGTCGAGACTACTACTAATAGTGTCGAGACTACTACAGTGAGTGCACGAGTAGTATATAATTGGGCCAACAGAAATGTGACAACAAACTCAGACAAAAGAAATTGGCAGCATGTTGCAATGGAATTGTAAGTTAGCTGTTTAAGAAGTTGATTGCAAGAGGGAAGAAGCTGTTGGAATGTCTGCTAGTTCTAGTTTGCATTGATCGGTAGCGCCTACCTGAGGGAAGGAGCCGGTAGAGCCGTTGACCGGGATGTGGAGGGTCAGAGAGGATTTTGCACGCTCTTGTCTTAGTTCTGGCAGTGTGCAAGTCCTCAAGAGTGGGTAGGGGTGTACCGACAATCCTTTCAGCAGTTTTGATTGTCTGTTGCAGTCGGCGTTTGTCCTTTTTTGTAGCAGCACCAAACCAGACTGATGGAAGAACACAGGACTGATACAATGACCGCTGTGTAGAACTGCCTCAGCAGCTCCTGTGGAAGGCTGTGCTTTCTCAGAAGCCGCAGGGAGTACATCCTCTGCTGGGCCTTTTTGAAACAGTTATTGACATTTGTTTAATGATCTTAAACAGTAAAGTGAGGAAACTATGCAAAAATAGAAGAATGTGCGAAGGGGTCCAATATTTGTTCACGGCACTGTATATACCTTGTTGCTTTAAGTTAGTGTAAGGTGTGTGACTGTTGTCTCACCCTGGCCCCACAACGTCACCGTAGGAGTTCAGTGGTTCTTCGCCCAAGAGGAGGCGAGCAGAGGAGAAGGATGAAGGCATTGGATCTCCTGACACTCTAGATGAGGAGAAGGTGGAGGAGCTGAGGCGGGAAATGCTCGAGTTGCGCCAGCAGCTGGACCGAGAACGCTCTGCTCGCATACAGCTGGAGGAGCAGGTAAATATACACACTGAACGTAGTCCAATGTGTATATATATCAGTCCAATGAAAAAAACTATTTGAAAAATATTTAGGCGCGCCTTTAATTACACCATTGCTGTCACGTAATTACATCGTAGTGAATCGTCAGCTGGCTTACAATTGGTAATCAATATTGAACAAATAAATTATCAAATTGTTTTAAGCAGAATATAGTTCACATATATAATAGAAACAAAACACTTTGTCCATCCGTGTTGTGATGCGTTGCTCTACTTATATTAAAGATAGTTAGTTGTGCACAACAACTCATGAATTTGTCTTGTGATGAAAATCAAACTATGCCACAGAAGCAGAAAATAGTTTTTCTGTATCGGTATCATGCATTCAAAAAGCACTATATAATGGAAAACACACTTGGTGTACTAAATTGTGGATCGGGAGTGATTTGGAAAATAGACATTTAGAATTGTTTTTATCAATTTGTATTGTCTATATTTAATAACCGACATCTTTTCCATGTACAATGAGTTTAGTTCGAAGCTGAGCCACCACCTAGCACAGGGCAGGCACAATCACAACACTATGGGTTGTTTGTGTGTTTGGATGCAGGTATCCTCTCTGGACACCCAGGGGCACCCAGATCATCTCAAGGTGATCACCCAGCAGGTGGAGGAGGAGCATGCACAGTTCCAGAGCCAGACGTTGTTACGGCTGCAGCAGATCCAAGCTGCAGACAGACCACCTCACAGTCCGAAGGTTGGTCTCTCCCACACACATTCATACATAAGTCAAGTCCACCTGTATACCACTTGACTTAAGTGATGAAAAATACAAATAATTTTATTAAGTACCACACATTATTCAAATTCTGAATACATTATTGTTGTGGATTTACATTGTTGAAGTGACCCATTGTGTTTGCCTTCAATGTAACAAAGGTGATTTGTATGCGTCTCCAGGTGATGGCCTCTCCAACTCCCCTCGCATCAACCCACCACCCGACAGTCATCGTGCCAGCCCCAACACTAATCCAGCAACCCCATCACCATGTCACCGTGGTAACCATGAGCTCGTCTGTCCACAACAGCACTGTGTCCACGTCAAGACAAAACCTGGACACCATTGTGCAGGTATGTCCTTTGCATGGTTTAGATTGTACACAATACATACACAATCGATCGGCATTTAATAGACGAGCTGTATCAAAATCTTCTGGCTTAAAAAACAAAAACAATGATTCAGTTTCGTGGTTAAAAGAGGTTTTAATTTATAATGTAATGCTGTTGTAATTTGTAGTGGTATATAACGGTGCTGCATCATAGGTACAGTATGCAGCACAGATGACTCGACTCAAGAGCCCGGGGACCATATCTGGCTGGCCCACAGGAGCAAATCATCTGCGACTACGTCATATTTCTTGCTCAAATTTGTGCCAAGATTACAAAGTGTCTTATCTTTTATTAACATTGTGCTCTACACGCTATTTTCTGTGACTTCTCGTTGCCAAACTATCCTTCACTTTTTGTATTTGTAATAATATGATGATGTGGTTTGATTATACATTTACAATATAGTTTCACAGTCATAACTGCCGTCTAATGGAAACCACAACTACAATGTGGACTGTGACAAAGTGTTTGATACCCCTGGTGTACAATATTATACTGTAAGCAAGTATTCGAAACAGTATAATAACTACAACCACAATAATCATATTGTAAAATCAAGCGAAACTGACCATTATTATCTTTGTAAAGACAATTATTTTGATATAGCTCTTGTATTGAATCTCTTCGATTGTGGAAGTGCACCTTACATTGTGGCCAGCGAGTCTAATTTCAAGCCGTTTCTGGCTTATTTGAATATTTGCTGCATCATCCATTTATTCCTCTTAGGCGATCCATCACATCGAGCGCACTCAGGAGAGGAGAGCGAGCGCAGAGGAGGAGCAGAGACGCGCTGTCATTGTAAGCCCCACCCACGTCGCTATGGACACCGCCTGCTCGGACACAGACACAGATACAGAGGGAGAGGACTGTTCGATGAACTGATCATGCCGTGAACTCAAACACCATCTCACTGTAAGATTCCATCCAGAAGCTTGACTACTTAAAAAAAAAAAAATCTCTCCAGGCGCCGACTTCCTGTAGTGAAGCGCTTCTCTTTTGTCGCTCTCATAGTGTAAATTGTCCGACTGAAAACTAGGAGTGGTCAGCGTGCAGAGGAGGCCAAGTGGGTCTTCTTGAGGCTGTTGCTTATCAGTCCGTCCTCCCAGTTGTTTTTCATTGCCAGGCACTGACGATATTATTTGTGCTGCAAATTGACATTTTTACTATAATAGTGAATTGAATGTAACATGATAAGCAGCAGCTTGCAACTTTCTGATTAAGAACAGGGAACTGAAGCATTGCAATTATTTTCTTCTCCGTCTTGTTTTTCTAAATAAGACTGGTCACACATACTTAATTACAGGATTGATACTAAATGAAAAGATGTCAGATTTTACTTGAATAAATATAGTTACAATATCAGCTTAAGCCCTTAAAATAGATATTGAAGAATATAAGCTATTGAACAATTGACAGTCTGTTTTTGGAAATATACCCTGTCAGGGTTACGCAACTACTTTTTTGTGAGATTAATTTAAAAATTGGATGCTTATTAGGTTTGAAAATTAACAGGTTGCCTTGAGATCCAAGATTTGAGCCACCCAAAGTGCACCTGCTGACTTAAGGCGAGAACTAAATGTTGGTTCACCAGTGTTCTGGTAACGTCTGGTATCCTTTCTCAATCAACTTGACTGATTTCAACAGTCTCTTTTTTAATGAAAACTGAAAATGTGATGTAATCTCAAAACACATTAGTCTGCATGACGATTTCATGTTTTCCACCAAAGACTTTCAGTCACAATTTCTGATTTTGGTTTGTTGTTTTCAGTGACTATGCACTTGAATGTTTGCTATTTATGCAATTGCATTTTCAATCCATTTGAACATGAGGTGAAGATTTCGATGCACCACTAATAGGTGTGTACGTCACACATACAGTACACTTGTGACGCGCTTGTATCAAAGAATATCATTATTGTTCTTACGAGGTGCTGTTTGCCAACATGGTGCTCTGCTGACTGGCACAAAGCTGAACAATTTCAAACATGACAAAAGTAATTTCCACATAATGGAATTAGTTTTGTTTGGTTGTGCTGGAAAATAAATTAAATAGGGTCAAATGTTGTAAAATACACCATGATCAGTCATGATCAAAATTTAAAAACCGAAATAGTCCAAAATTAGCACTGGCCAAATCTCAATCGCCTCATGTTGTGATGCTCATCTTGTCTGGATGTTTTAAACTGGAACTCTGTTTCTATTTCCAAACACAATTTACTGTAAACATTCCATGTTGGGGGTTGTCCTTTCATCTCGCCATTTCTGTTGCAGACTGAATGCATGTTACTAAAGTGTTGTGTATTGTGTAACACAGGCATTTTCGTTTTGTTTTGACAAACGAACGTGAAAAGGGTTTAGTATGTATGTGTGGATGGTGTCGCTCACAATCTGACGTCCATGTTCCATCTGGTTAGCTAGTTTGTTCCATGCAATGTGAGGAGTAAAGGGGGTTGTTGATAGTGTCAAGGAAGGATTGGTGGAATTATGTCAAATGTGAGGCTGCAGCCTAAAGTCAAACTGGACTTTCAGTGGGTGGAACTCAGAGGAACACTATTCACTAATAAGGTCTGTACAGTACATAGAATTTCAGCACTGATGGCTTTCAGTGAATTTTGAGCTATTTGGTTTAAAGCACTTGCTGTCCTCTACTGCCTGAGGCCATGATGAGGAAGTTCCTTTGTTTTTTTTATTTTTATTTTTTTTTTAAATTACGCTCTTTACTATGTCACCATTTTTGTTCAATGTGATCTGCTTTTCCATCCATCCATTTTCCGAACTGCTTTTCTCTCTCTATTTTAAATGTTTTGGTGTTGTATATTTTTGTCTCTTTTTTTAGTCCATGTCAATGAGAAGCTGTTATATTTTGTTTAAAAAAATTGGGTAAAGTCCTTTGTAAAGAATAAAAAATAAAATTTGTACTTTTCTATGACAACATGGTTGATTATTTATTGTACATCGTCCAGCAGCAGAGGATAATGAGACAAAGAGGGCTTAATCTGAATTCTATTAAATTTCTGCAGGCTGACCAGAAGAGGGACATTGTTCAACTTTCACTGTCACCTTCATTGATCCACTTGATCAGTCTGCAAGTATACAGAACAATCCTTGATCTTCTTCACCTGCTGGGCACTCAGAGTCTCTGAGCACATGGGACACACCGTCTCAGTCTCCAGTAAACTGAAATCATCAGAAGAGTCCCCTTTTAACCATTCATTCATTCAAAGCTCTATCTGTCAATCAATATAGTAAAGGGCTGTCGGACGTTGTAATTTATTAGCGTCACTTGTCACCGTTAGACGCCACTCAGTGGGGTCCCATCATGCTTAAATCATGTTGTATTTACGCGTCCGGATTGTTTTCATTTACAATTGAACTGTACTTAGGCAGTGATTCTACCACACTTTTGAGAGTCATTGATTATTTATAGTAAAAATGATAGACTGTTCCAAATAACAGCATGTGCGTTGTGTAACTTACAGGATGAACTGCGAGTAGAGTGCAGGAAATTCACAATGAGGACACACAGACCAGTCCTCTTTCAGCATATGACGACCCTATCAATTTGGTGACAAAGCAGACAAAAGACATCGAGGTGTGATTTTTGGGGAGGAAACTTAAATGTTCAGTCAGTCCATTGAGTGATAGCGCACACTCACTGTGGCGATGCAATAGGGCAGGTTGTTCTTGCAGGAGATGCACAGCAGTTCGTTCTGTGGAAGCTGGAAGCCACAGTAAGGACACGGGGTAGTTTCCTCTTCCAACTCCGTCGCATCTGGACGCCTAACAGAATTAAAAGACGTCATGATAGATGACCACATGATGTACAGTGCTGTGAAAAAGTATTGGCCCCCTTCTCAAATTCTTGAATTGTTGCATAGTTTCCCCACTTTAATTTTTAAGATCATCAAACAAATGTAAATGGACATATCAGCCAAGTGAAACTACAATGCTGTTTTTAAATGGTGATTTCATTTATTCAGGAAAAAACAAAAGACTATTAAAAATTGCCTGGGCCTGTGTGTAAAAGTAATTAACTCCCTTGTTACAGAACAGTCGAGAAATAAGGTAATTGACATCTACTGTACCTGTCTGGAAAGGGTTACAAAAGCCATTTTTAAAGCTTTTGGATTCCAGCGAACCATAAGGAGAGCCATTTCCTCACATGGGGGAAAACATGGAACAGTGGTGAACCTTCCTAGGAGTGACCAGCCTACAAAGATTACTCAATGACTCATCCAGGAAGCCACAAAGGAACTGAGGGGAACTTCTAAAGAACCGCAGGCCTCCCTTGCCTTGGTAAAGGTCAGTGTTCATGACAGATCAATAAGGAAGAGACTGGGCAAAGATGGCCTCCATGGCAGAGTTCAAGTCGAAAACCATTGCTGACCAAAAAGAACATTAAGGCTTGTCTCACTTTTGCAGAAAAACACCTGAATGAATGCCAAGAATTTTGGGAGAATATTATATGGACTGACGAGATGAAAGTTGAACTTTTTGAAAGGTGTGTATCTCGTTACAGCTGGCGTAAATGTAGCACAGCATTTCAGAAAAAGAACATCATACCAACAGTCAAACATGGAGGTGGTAGTGTGATGGTCTTTGCTCCTTCAGGACCTTTACAACTTGCTGTGATTGATGGAATTATGAATTGTGCTCTTTAACAGAAAATCCTGAAGGACAACGTTCATCTCAGCCATTAGTCTGTGACCTCAAACTGAAGCACACTTTGGTTCTGCAGCTAGATAATAATCCAAAACACACCAGCAAGTCAACTTCTGAATGGCTTTTAAAAAATGAAGGTTTTGGAGTGGCCTAGTCAAAGCCCAAACTTGAATCCGATTGAAATGCAGTGGCATGACCTTAAAAAGGCCATTCATGCTCAAAAACCCTCCATTTTTGCTGAATTCAAACAATTCTGCAAGGAACCATGGGTCAAAATATCTCCACAGAGATGTGAAAGACTCATTACCAGTTATAGTAAACGCTTGATTTCAGTTGCGCCTGAGGATGGCCCAACCAGTTATTAGGTTTAGGGGGCCATGACTTTTTGTGCACAGGGCCAGCTAAATTAGATTTTTTTTTCCCCTTAATAAATGAAATCACCAGTTAAAAACAGCATTTTAAGTTCACTTTGGTTGTATTAGTCTGATATTTATATCTGATGATCTTGAAGTGGGGAAACTATGCGAAAATAGAATAATTTGAGAAAGGGGCAATATTTTTCAGCGCATTGTATCTCACTGAACCTTTGGATTTTCCTGAGAAATTCTACAAGAATTAGAGCAGGGGTGGGAAAACATTTGTGCACAAGGGCCACATTTTATTTTTAAAATAGAGAGATGGGCCAGACGAGGTCAAAATAGAAGGTTAAAATGCATGTTAACTATGTAAAAGAGTTTATTTTGATAGTAAAATAATAACCCACTAATTTTAAAGGTTATTCTTTATAAATGAATAAATAATGATAATAATAAATATAAATCAGTAAACCATTTTTTTTATATTAAGGAATAAAAAAATGAAAATGAATAAAGTCAATAATCAACTAATTTTAGGGGGGGGGGTTAAATTAATGCAACAAATATCATAGGACTGATATTGTAAATACTTTGTGTGCTGGGTTATAAAACTGACTGGGGTGTATGTGTCACCCTTGAGTTAACCGTGTAGTTTCTCTACCTGGTGGGGAAGTTGGTAAATGACAGTTTCAGAGGCCCTTTGATAATCATTTTGGCAACCTTGTGAAGCTATTGCAAATAAAACAGTGACCTACGAGCACACAAATCAGGATGTGCGTGCGTGCAGTATGTGAGCTCAGTTCACATATAAGGAGAGTTTGTCATACTGTTCCCTCACCGAACCATAGCCTCAATCTTCTTCCTGTAGTTCTGGTGTATCTCATTTCTGTACTCAGGGCGCATGAGCATGGCGGCAAAGCCAAAAGCGGAGTTCTTCAACCCAGCTCGGTGACATTCAATGACCGCCGATGTAAGAATGGGCACAACATCTGCAGCAGTACAACACACAAGTGAGACCTCATTAAAAGATTTTGGGGGGGACAAATAGGAAAGCTGCATGGCAGCACTGTGGAACGAGGTTAGACTTAAAGTCAGGAGCTCTGGGTTTGAATGTGGGGTATTCCCGTCCAAAAACAAGCATGTTAGGTTCATTGAAGAGTCTAAAATGCCTGTGACTGAATATTTGTCTATATGTGTCCTGTGACTGACTGGCGACCAGTCCAGGGTTTACACGGCCTCTTGCCCAAAGTCAGCTGGAACAGGCTCCAGCTCATCTGTGACCCTAAACAGGATAAGATGTAGAAAATGGATGAACAGCTACATTGTGTGAGGACTCACGTGCAGGAAACTTGCTGATATTTTTGCTGACACGAATGAGCATACGTGCCCCTTTAAGGTGGTCTCTTCTCTTGATATGGATCTGTATAGAAACACATTTTACAAAGAGTAAAGCACTCAACTTAGCTTGGGTGAGTTGTATCCATTTAACAGTACAATTCAGCAAATGGTATTGTGCATGAAAATCATATCTATTGTGTCACTGGCAAACATTGATGAACAAAGATATATTATATATTATTCCTTGTAAATAAATAATGTTTTGAGCAATAACTTAAAATTGTATAATTTCCCACTCCGCACCTGGAGAGCGCTCACGGCACACTAATGTGCACACTGGTTGAGAATCACTGCACTATTCATTTCTGACTTTTACGCTTAACTTTTACCCTTACAAAGTGAGCAACTCATTTTATTCAACATAAACACTCAGAAATCTGATCAGAAAAATTTAATGTTTTGTATACCGGTAAAAGAGAAATTAAGGACATTATGGTACAGTACCTCAAATTATCTCTCCCCAATGAAATTAATGGAAATGGCATTAATCCATTCCAGCCTCACAACCCAAATAAAACAAAATGTTTGTAATGTGTTTTTTTTACAAATAGCACTCCATAATATTGTAATTAATACAAAGCAGTAATAAAATAATTAAACAGAATGTAAACAGTTTTTGCATCATGATTTCATCCTTCACTTCAATCGTGTTACTTCCTCCCGAGCAGTGTTGCCACAGTTACCGTAAAAAAGTCACTCAGTTACTTTACTGATTACTTGAGCTTAAAAGTAACTGAGTTACTTTACTGATTACTTGTTTTCAAAAGTAACTAAGTCAGAAAAAAGTAACTTACTAGTTACTTTCAGCAGCTGCCAAGTGGCAGGAATATCACTTACCCACAAAACAAAACAAAAAACATTAACTTAACCGTACCCATTACTTGGTAATGTATGCCACACAAGTTTCAGAATGATGCCATCAACATGAACCAATAACTTAAATATTAGTGTAGTTGAAGCCACATTAAATGAGCAACTTCGTGCAGACTTGACATACCAGCACAGTACTGAAAGTACCTAAATGTAAACAAGCACGCTATTCTCAGTATACTTCTCTAAAGACTCTTAACTGATAGAGAGATAGATGGATGCGGTCTGTGAAGGCAACTGTGTGTGTGTTGTGTGCGTGCGTTTGTGCGTACGTAAACGGGAAAGTGAGTGGCGGTTTGATATTGGGGGCATACACACACACATACAGTTAGAATAGTTAGATGCTAATGAATAGCTGGGCTGCATTTAATTCGAATCACCAGCCACAAATTAATACTTGATGAGACTCAAATGTAACTATTGCTGGTTTGAAGAAGTAACTGTTAGATGGTATTAATTTGCTTGTTACGCAAAATGCCGCCATTTTGAGTATGGTAATACCACCATAAATTTGCTTCGATCAGTTGCTCCTCGCAAGATTTGTGACAGAGTGCAAATAATAATCAGAAGAGTTGTCCAAGAGAGGTAGGTAGGTACTGTTGTCACAAGGAAAAGAGTGAGTAATGTACTCCGCCGCCATTGCCTGTATGCACGCTTACCTCGCAAGACCCCATTGTTGAAGAAAAAAGCATGTCAAAGCTCATTTAAAGTTTGCCAAACAACATTTGGACAAGCCAGTTAAATACTGGGAGAATATAGTCTGGTCGGATGAGAGCAAAATTGAACTCTTTGGATGTCATAATGCACATCACGTTTGGAGGAGAAATGACACTGCACATCAACCTAAAAACACCATACCAACAGTGAAGTTCGGAGGTGGGAACATGATGGTGCGGGGCTGCTTTTTAACAAATGGTACAGATAAACTTCACATTATTGAAGGAAGGATGAATGGGCAAATGTACCGAGACATTCTTGACAAAAATCTGCTGCCATCTACGAGGAAGATGAAAATGAAACGAAGGTGGACATTTCACCAAGATAATGGTCCAAAACATACTGCTAAGGAAACTCTTAATTGGTTTCAAAGAAAAAAAATAAAGGTGCTAGAATGGCCCTGCCAATCACCTAACTTGAATTCAATCACAAATCTATGGGACGAACTGAAACTCAAGGTCCATAAAAGAAGCCCACGGAACGTTCAAGATTTGAAGACTGTTTGTGTGGAGGAATGGGCCAAAATCACACCAGAGCAATGCATGCGACTAGTTTCTCCATACATGAGGCGTCTTGAAGCTGTCATTGCACACAAAGGTTTTTGGACAAAGTATTAAATAAATACCAGTTGGCGTGTTTAATACTTTTCCCCCTGTGTCATTTCACATTATTACACAAAAGTTCATTTCTGAGCTGATTTGTTCTACTTTCTTTGTATGTATGATTACTTGGGTTGTTCCCAACATCTTGTGAAATTTTCATGTCAATAGCACCTTTGGAAATATAGTTAATGAGAAAAATGGTGTTAAATACGGTACTTATGTCAGCCGCTGTATATGCTTGTGAGTATTGTGACATTGTCTGTCCACATATGTTGCTACACCATTTGTGTTCAAATATCCGTTGTTTAAAGGATTATAACACCGCCACTATCGATGCTAAGCAACTTTGCCTGAAGAGCTTAATGCAAACATATGTAAAACACCATCAATGGTGTTTTACATATGTTTGCGTTAAGCTCTTCAGGCAAAGTTGCTTGGTTATTTTAAATACATAACGTGTAATTTTCTTTGTTTTATATTTAGTTTGATGAAAACTCACAACTGGGAGTGGTATTAAACAGCTTGAAGCATCTTTTTTGAAGAATTGTTCAAATCTGTTCAATCTGCCAAATCTGTTCAATCTGCCAAACTGCTGCTGAGATGAGATGAGTTGAGTTCACTGTCACTACACAGTGCTCGAATTTCAAATTTGCGCTCGCAAGTCAAAGCAAAAAATCGTCCGAATGACGGCACTTATGTCGAAAAAATTGGGTCACTTGTGTCTCAATGCACTACTATATACTGGAGTCACCCCACTCACTTTATCAGTATTAGTTTCTGGTAAGCGTCACATACTTGAATATTTGTTGAAGATGGCAGCTGGTATTTGTGTTTGGTGATGGGTCTGTTGTATGTGCCACATCCAAGGATCTCTACACTAATTGACAAGTGTAATTTGTCCGCTTCATGATGAAGAGATGCCTCCACAAGTGAAAACACAATCGACGCATTTACCCCTACTCTGGGCTTATAGTAGCTGCTCGCCTCGTCACAACCAACTAGCTCCGACAGTGGGACAAGATATACAGTGAGGCTAAAAAAAATAGGGTGTAAGTGTAAATTAATTCCTGATCTTTGAGATACGAGTGTTGAGATAAAAACATGGTCACATAATTAAACTCATACCTCAAGGCAGCACTGTATATTGTTTTTTTTTGGCTGTCAATTTTACAAATGCATGCATACTACAGATAGTTGTTTCATCAGTACTCACTTTTCCCAGCAGGTAGGAGTGCAAGATCATCAGGTTAGTGGCCATTTCTGCAGGAATCTTTATCTTGTGGGCCTGCAGTTGTGTGTACATGCTGAACAGCACGTTGTGGGAGCTACGGTAGTTACCTGGTCGAGGCGCACCAGAAACGCAGCAGCAAATCAATTAAGATCATAGTTGTTGTGACACATGTATTATGATGTAATGGTAGGTAAACAGCTTTTGGGGTGGAAGTGCTCATACCTGCATTCTGCTCTTCCCTGGCAATGATGATAGCAGTGCGAGCAGCTTCCCTGTACTGCTGCAATGCCATGTAGAGGCGGAACAGGTACTTGGCATCCTGTGTATTAAAAATCAAAACCCCAAAAGTCAAAATGTGCTTAAAGCTTTAATTTTAGTCACACAATGCTGAAGTCGAGACAATTTTATAATAGTTATTTCTATTGAACCAGCAGATATTCACACCAGTTGTTTTTTGTAATGAGACTATAACTGCTGCAAGAGTGCAGTAATTAAAACTTCAGCATTATTATATTTGTAAAAGCATTGATGAATCAGCTCTTGCGTTGTATCTACACAAATAGACTGAGGGGGTGAAAATAAACAGTTTAAGATGGAACTGTCACAGTAAAATGTAAAGAGGAAATAACATAACGCCGTTTAATCATCACCTTTGGGATGCCATCACTCTCCCCCATGAGGTATTCTATTAGTAAATTAGTCAGTGAGGTGTCCTTGGCTTGGCCCACCTGTTAGAAAATACACACATGCAGTACATAAAATAAGGATGTTAATAACAGTGATTTCGCACTGGACACAATACTCTCTCACTGTCTCAATGGCCATGTCCAAAGCCAGGCTGTCGTCCGTATTAGGACACTTCAGGAAGTGCTTCAACGCCTGAGGGACACAACAAGAGAGAATGATGCTCAAGCCCAGTGATTACCAAGGGAAATGATCCAAATTCACTTAATTGGTCAGTATATCATTATTTATTTATGACTCATGTACAGGTATGTGCAAAAATTGTGTCCATTTATTTCAATAATTTGTTTCAAAAACTGAAACCTGTATGTTATATTAGTTCACCACACATAAAGTGAAATATTTCAAGCCTTTATTTGTTTCGGTTTTGATGATTATGGCAGAAAGACACAAGAAAAAAAATCCAGTATTTCACAAAATTTTTATATTTCATGTGACCAACATAAAAGGATCTTAAACACAGAAATGTTGTCCTTCTGAAAAGTGTATTAAAGTAATCTGACCTCAGTACTTTGTTGGGCCTCCTTCAGCATGAATTACAGCATCAAGGCGGCGTGGCATGGAGGTGATCAGCCTTTGGCACAATTCAGGTGTTATTGTAGCCCAAGTTGCTTTGATATTGGCCTTCAGATCGTCTGCATTTCAGGGTTTCTGTTCCCTTGTCTTCCTCTTGACAGTACCCCATAACTTTTCAATGGCGTTCAAGTCAGGCAAGTTTTCTGGCCAATCAAGTACTGTTATTCCATGGCTATTTAACCAGGTATTGATAGTTTTGGCTTTGTGGGCAGGTGCCAAATCCTGCTGGAAAATAAAATCATTGTCTCCAAAAATCTCGTCGGCAGCAGGAAACATGAAGTGCTCTAAAATTTCCTGGTAGACAGCTGCGTAGACTGTGGACTTGATAAAAAACAATGGACCCACACCAGCAAATGACATGGGTCCCCAAACCATTACTGACTGTGGAAACTTCACCCTGGACCTTTAGCAGCTTGGCTTTTGTGCTTCTCCAGTTTTCCTCCAGACTTTGAGACCTTGACTTCCAAATGAAATGCAAAATTTACTTTCATCTAAAAAGAGGACTTGGGACCACTGGGCAACAGACCAATACTTTTTCTCCTTAGCAAGGCACAGACGCTTCTGATGTCGTTTTTTATTCAGGAGTGGCTTGATACATGGAATTCTACAGCTGTAGCCCATGTCATGCAGACGTATGTATGTGGTGGTTCTTGATGCACTGACACCAGCCTCAGTTCACTCCTTATGAAGTTCCCCCAGATTTCTGAATCGCCGTTGCTTGAGAATCCTCTCAAGGCTGTGGTCATCCCTGTCACTTGTGCACCTTTTCCGGCCACATTTTCCCCTTCCTCTTAACACTCTGTTAATGTACTTTGATACAGCGCTCTATGTGCATCTAGCTTCTTTTGCAATTTCTTTTTGAGACTTTTTTTCCATTATGGAGGGTGTCAATGATGGTTTTCTGCACAAACGTCAAGTCAGCAGTCTTCCCCATGATTCTGAAGCCGACTAAGCCAGACTGAGACCATTTAAAGGCTGAGGAAAACCTCTGGAGGTGTTTTGCGCTAATTTGCTGACAAGATTGGGACACGGGGAGCCTCCAATGTTGAACTTTGTCATGATATTCAAATTTTGTGAAATACTGGATTTCTTTTTTTTTTGTCTTTCTGCCATAATCATCCAAATTGAAACAAATACACTTTTTGAAACACATTATTGCAATAAATGGACTTTTCCTCGATATTAATTTTTTTTTGGACATACCTGTATGTTTGTCCATCTATTTGCCAGTGACACTCAGAACAATTAAATGCTCTTCCACTAGATGGCAGGAGGTAGAAATTAACCAGGTATCCATCTGTTGCCATTCATACAAAGGATTAAGTCATGACTTCTGTATATCAGCGTTGTGTTCAATTTAGCAGGCCCAGATTTCACACTGAGTCAGTGCATTTGTGAGTAAATGGAGACAAGATAATTACTATTTCAGTGTATAGATATTTTTCTACCTCTCTAAAACACGTGCCATGGCTCAATCAAGATTGGGAATCAATCAATCAATCAATTCTTCTCATTTGTTTTTCTGCTTTTTTCATTTGCGTTCATAACTGCATGAGTGACTATAGAGATTATTTCAGGCTTTACAGAATGTGTAAGTGAAAGCATAGTGACGAGCTCTTACTCTACTGTACTGTCCACACTTTTGAAAGAATTTGCCCGCCTGCAGGTGGTTCTTCTCTGCCTCAAAGTATAGAGCGATGCTCTGATAGTCCTCCAGTGTTGCATCAGAGCCTGGTGAACACAAACAGCAGCGGTGGTATGCATGTTTCATTTTGCATTAATTAAGACAACAAATGGTGCAAAACAATGAAGCTGTTCCCAGCATTTGAACTTCTAAGACTTGATATTTACAGACCGATGATGTCCGCGTAGACTTCCATCTGTTTGTGCTGCTGTGCAAGCTGGAAGGCTTCATCATTGCACTGAGACAGCACCAGGAAGTGGATGGCCGAGCCATAGTCCTTCAACGACAAGAAGAATCTGCAGACACAACAACATAGTTATGGCTGTTGCAATGATACAAAACAGCAGAGTGAAAGAAAGAAAAGCTTAACTTGCAAGTAATTTTTTTTTTTTTTTTTTTTAAAGAAGTATTTTGGAAGACACATACTATGTGGTTGTGTGTGGTAGTTTTTGTGTCCAGCAGCTTAATAAGATACCTTTGCACAATCTAATGAGCTTTGATACAAGTACTGTTCGTTTGAATAATTTAACAAGAGGTTTATGACTGCATCATCATACAGGGTCTGAAAGTGTTTCTAATATTTCAGAATATCAATATTGTAGCTAAAAATCCAATAAACATTTCTCAGTATAGTGCAGTGTAGTTCTACACCAACTACACCCACAATAATTAACATATAGTTCTTTTTATAGTTTGTTTTGCAAAGGTAGACATTTGGATAAAGCTCTTGTATTGAATCTGAGTAGACTATGTCCTGCACAGGGTCTAGCACTACTGCCCCTATACAGTATGCAGGTTTACCGCATAAGTATAAACCAAGACTCTTATGTCTCACCTGGCCACCATCTTTGCTCCTTCAATGCTCTGTGTCTCTCTGACAATACGAACAGCACCTTCTGGATTTTTTAGGTGATCCAGCAGCACACGAGTCACGCTGTCCCAGTCTTTAGCGCTCCCATAGGCTTGTGCTGCCTCTTTATAACTGATGAACACAGAACTCATTACGTTGGTTTGCTTTATTTAAACAAGTCCTGACCTCAGTGGAGAGATCACATAGAACCTACTTGCCATCCGCCTCCTTGGCTTTAGCATACTGTAGGTGGATCTTGGAAGAGGTGACATTAGGCAGCAACTCTCCCACCTTCGCCCTGAAAGAGCAGTTATTTAATTGTTGAGAACTTGAGACCACCTTCAGGACTGACTGCTAGTGTTTTCGGGCCTTGTCTCACCAATTTTTACAGCGAATATAAACCGATGCTGCCTTGTCGTAGCATTGTCCTTTTTCATAGAGCTGAGCAGCTTCAGACAATTGCTGTTAAACAAAAAACAACAACAATCTAATACACACACAAAACTAATACAGGTCTTTAGATAAATAACGGTCATTAAAAGCCCCTGAGCCCAACCCCGCTTCTCGGATTGGTGGGGTGGGGTCCTCAGCCCCTGCGGTTACAGGATACTTCTGACGGTTATTGTGCATGCCAGACGGTGTCAATTCACTTGCATGTGTCTGCAGACACACACCCCTGGGACTTACTTGCTTTGTCTGGAGCCGCTCAGTCATTGCTCTAAATAACTCTTAGAACTATGGAAACTTCCTGGGTAACCCCTCAAGCCTGCATCGGACTAAAGACAAATGTGTTCTTTTATGATTGCACCATGTCGGACTATAAATAAATAATGATATACAGACCATAAAATCGTGCCGTATCTCGGTCAGACAGTGGCAACACTACACAACATGTATTCCGATACCACCATATCCCGTCTTTTACGAACACTGGGCTTTATCTTGTCAAATCAAACACTGTTGGAAAGGCAGAACCAGAAAACGTGTCACCGGTCAACGTAACCGGACACACCCGTTAACATGGAAACAACAAAAACAATGGATCTCGCCAATGTATTGTATTGTTTTGGGGGGGAGAACAAAAACATGAAAAGCATGGTTCAGTCACTGGTGCTCGGGAGTGGGCTGTCCATTCAAGAACAGCTTGACGTACGTTCACGTAATTTTAATACAATACGGCTCGCAAGCAGGCAACATAATGTTATTTAGCCTAGCAAGCTAGTGCTAGCACTAACATTTATGCTTTACAACAGCAGGATTTATGGGGCCAGCGAGCGAGTTTAAAAAAAACAATAACCGATCACAAGATGGAGCAGTGTGTATTTAGTGTGACTTGTTCATTTACTGTATATACGGGTGTACTGTATACTGAGTACAACATTACAACATGACAGAAATACTGTAATGGGTGCTAACTAACTGTAATTAAATTACTTCACTCACACCGACACATTAGAGCATGATTCAACAGACAGCACTAGCTTGCTAGGCGACATAACGTTTTGTTGCCTGCTTGCGACCCATATCGTATTAAAAGTATGTGACTATACCTGAAGCAATCCTTGAACGAACGTCTTCTCCCGAGCACCGGTGACCACCACCACGATGTTTTTCCATTTTGTTCTTATCATACACGCGACGCAATCCATTTTTTTTGTCGTCGCCATGGTAACGAGTGTATCCGGTGGCGTTTGAGTCGAAAAGATACAGCCCCGACAAGGCTAAAAATAAATCAGGCTTTGGATTTGAATATACTGTACACGATGGCGACACAGAACTTTTGCGGAACAGATCAACGACGTCATTGATCGCATCTGTCGCAGATATGACATTAAAGCCGATCAGCATAAAATGCTAATTATTGTCGAAAGTCTACTAACGTTTGTATGTAAACAAGCCGGCGTTCTGTCAAATCCATCCATCCATTTTCTGAGCCGCTTCTCCTCACTAGGGTCGCGGGCGTGCTGGAGCCTATCCCAGCTATCATCGGGCAGGAGGCGGGGTACACCCTGAACTGGTTGCCAGCCAATCGCAGGGCACATACAAACAAACAACCATTCGCACTCACATTCGCACCTACGGGCAATTTAGAGTCTCCAATTCATGCATGTTTTTCGGGATGTGGGAGGAAACCGGAGTGCCCGGAGAAAACCCACGCAGGCACGGGGAGAACATGCAAACTCCACACAGGCGGGGCCGGGGATTGAACCCCGGTCCTCAGAACTGTGAGGCTGACGCTCTAACCAGTCGACCACCGTGCCGCTTCTGTCAAATCATGCTTAAAAAAATAATAATAATAATAAGTCAACTCTTACCTTCATACTTTCCAGTATGGCTGCACATTCTTTCTTAAGGACTCTACTTGGATGCTGAATAGCCTGTGCCACTCCTCTCCTTATGTCCCCCATCCGAATGGACATCCTGGCTACACCTGCCAGGCACACCTCATCATGTTCCTGGAACTGCAACCCGAATGACACGGTAGTGAGAAAACAACAGAGCAAAGACCAAAAAGTACACAACATTCATTAAAAAAAAGAATATTATATATTATATTATTATAATATTATATATCTCCTTTATACGAGACAAACATTCTGTCTCATCAAATCATACTTTGACTGTAGAAAAGCAAAGGATAGCCATGTGTAGTGCCTTTAAAAAGACAATAATGTTCAGGGGGGGTTCAAATCTTTGAGGAACATGGAAAATAATAACTCACTTCGCACTTCATTATGACATACAATATCAAATCTAAACCAATAATGCTAAAAAAAATTATAGTAAAATAACGCATGTATGTATGTGTGTATGTATGTATATACATACGCATCTTCTAGTTTAGTTATCATGGAGATCAAATCTATTCCACTTACTTTATTGTTATGAGTCATGCCTTTTTCATAGTGCGCCAGAGCATTCATGTAGTCCCCACTACAGAGAGCGAGTGAGAGAAAAACAGATCGTGTATCAGATCGAACATTTCAGATGATAGAATTAGGATTTGTTTCGGTGTGTATATGCACATAAACTCCAGATGAACGGCATATTCTTTGGAGAGAAATGGAATCTGGTCTTCTGCTAAACCCTTAGCTAATTTCAGAGCGCTGTCCCAGTGAAGCAGGTCTCTCCTCATCTAACAAACAAACACAATTTAACTTACAACAACTGGTTATTTCAGAATTCTTAAGACCACAAAGTGGATCTGACCTCCAGGGCAGCTATGGGACAGCTTGAGGCCAGATAAAGGTCCTGAGCAAGACAGAAGTCCTCCAGGAACATGGCCAAATGGCCTGCAAGTAAGTTATTATCCTCGATGCCCTATGAATAAAAATATATATATATTACATATATGTATATTATTTCTTTATGGATTTATGAATTTCATGCTACATTTGTTACAAAAGCCCAAGCTATTTGCCAAGCAATGCCCAAACCTCCACCACCCATAGTTGTACCTGGATGGCCTGCAGTGACATCACCATGCCCACATTGCCACACATGCGGTAGAAGTAGATGGCTTGCTCGACCTCCATATGGACCAGACAGGCCTTCCCGATCTCTCCCTTGTTGGCCTCACTGCCCTCAGTCAAGCACAGATCCCAGGCTTCATAAAACCTGAGCAGTGACACGCACACAAGTCAAAATTCTCTACCCTTGATAAATGGAACACCACCCACTGTTCTTGAAAGAAGAGGCTAAAAATAATGAATAAAAAATACACACTACAGATGACCACAGAAAAGTTCATTAAATCCCTGTGACGGATGGACGGTTTTATATATTTAAAACTTAAACTATGAAGAAAATTTGGGGACCAGTGTCATACTTCACCAAATGCACTATAAATGCTCATTGAAGCAGTAGAAAGACAGTAGAATGCAGTGCTTTGGTGTTGCATGGATTAAGTTACAGCTGAATAAAAAAACAAAACAAAAAAATATTTCCCCTATTTTGACCATTTACAATACCAGAGACTAAAATAAATTAAAATTAGTAGGAACCCCTTAAACCCTGAAAATATGGAAAATACAAAAGTTTGAAAAAGAATAAGGGAAACCTTCAACTGATGGATTGGTGACTAGTGGTGACAAGATTTTAGGCCTCCAACCAATTAAAATTTTCCAAATTAGTAAAACCTATCTGGCAGCGCCAAGAAATCAAGACTTTCCAATTAACAGCAGTGGGGCTAACCTCTTAAGCTGGAGGGCCTGCGTGAGCTGCTTGCCAAGTTCTGGCTGTGACCCAGACCATGTGTTTGTTGAGTGTTCAAGGAAGGAGTGTGTGCTCAGAGCCACTTCACTGATCTTGCCGCTTGCCGTCTGGCATGTCAGCACCCCATTGTAGAGCAGCATAGGCTTCTGGGAGGAGAGAAGTGGAGTACTCCCCACTAACACCACTCGCGGGCCTAAGTGGCCAGGAGGAGATAAGAAAATATAGATTAAAATATAAATTATAGATTAAAATAACAGTCCAACTCTCTTTTCTTTTAAGAATATCACATTTGTTTTGGGGTGAACGGTCTCCAACTGACTGGTTCCCAGTCAATCCCAGGGTGACTATGAATGGCATTGACTGGGAATCAAGCAATGAAACCACTCCATTACCCATGCCAACATATACAATAAAATAACAACATTAAAAAGGACAACTTTGAAATCTGGGTGTGGCGTTTCCCTACCGTATATGGTGGTTTTATGCACGGCGTAGGTGTAGACCCTGTCATCGTCATAAGCTACAAACACTCCTCTGTCAGCGTGCCAGTTGTCCCACAGCACTCCAGTGATGGTGGGGGAGAAGTCTGGAAGCTCAAGGCACAAATCAGCTGCCTGGAATGACACATGAACTCATCAATTTGAGCACCGATCTCATCCTGAATGACTTGAGTTGTGAGTTGTGAACATTCATAAGGAGGACAAACAGATCAAATATAATTATCAAGCCGTCGGTTTTCTATAGTCCTTGGATTCGCTGAAGCCTAACTCAGCTGACTTTGGGCAAGAGGCTATGTACACCTTGGACTGGTTGCCAGTCAAACACAAGCCACATAGAGACAAAGAAATAACGATGTACAAGCCAGTGCAAACTATAGGCCGGTCCCAAGCCAGGATAAATGCAGAGGGTTGCATTAGGAAGGGCATCTGGTTTAAAACTCTGCCAAACAAATATGAGCGTTAATCCAAAGAATTCCATACCGGATCGGTCATGGCCCAGGTTAACAACATCCGCCACAAGCGACATTAACCTACAGGGTTGGTGAAAATTCAGCTACTGTGGGTCAAAGATGAAGGAGGGGTGGAAAGCAGGTTCTTCGGCAGAAAGAGAAGAGGAAAGCACAGAGCCGAGAACTGAATGTGGGGACTTTGAATGTTGGGACTGTGACAGAACTGAATGTGGGGACTTTGAATGTTGGGACTGTGACAGGAAAAGCTCGGGAGTTGGTTGACATGATGATTAGGAGAAAGTTTGATATAGAGTGTGTCCAGGAGAGCAGGTAGAAAGGCTGTAAGGCTAGACGTTTAGGGGCAGGGTTCAAATTATTTTACCATGGTGTAGAAGGGAAGCGAAATGGAGTATGGGTTATTTTAAAGGAAGAGTAAGCTAAGAATGTCTTGGAGGTGAAAAGAGTGTCAGATCGAGTGATGAGGATGAAACTAGAAATTGAGAATGTTATGTATAATGTCAATTGTGGCTATGCCCCACTGATAGGGTGTGACCTAGAAATGGAAAAAAAAAAGTCTGGAAGGAGCTACACGAAGTAGTTCTGAGCATTACAGCCAGAAAGAGAGTCATGATTGGTGCATATTGTAATGGACATGTTGGTGAAGGAAACAGAGGTGATGAAGAAGTGATGGGTAGGTTCAGCATCCAGGAATGGAACTTGGAGGAAGAGATGGTGGTAGACTTTGCAAAAAGGTTGGAAATGGCTGCAGTGACCACTTTCTTTCAGAAGAGGCAGGAACATAGGGTGACCTACAAGAGCGGAGGTAGACGCACGAGCAGACGATGTAATCTGAATGAGGTTAATGACTGTAAGGTAATGGTAGGGGAGAGTGTGCCTAGACAGCATAAGACAGTGGTGTGTGAGATGACAGGAGAGTACTTGGTGTATCTTCTGGTAGGAAAGGGGAGATGGAGACTTGGTGGTGGAACCTCAAAGTACAGGAAATCATACAAGGAAAGAGGTTAGCTAAGAAGAAGTGGGAAACTGGGAGGATCAAGGAGAGGAGAAAAGAATACATGGAGATGTGACATAGGGCAAAGGCCAAACAAGAGGCATATGATAACATGTATGCCAGGCTGGATACTAAAGAAGGAGAACAAGATCTATATAAGTTGGCCAGAAAGAGGAATAGAGATGGGAAGGATGTGCAGCAGGTTAGGGTGATTAACGATAGGGATGGAAATTGTTGACTCGTGCCAGTAGTGTGCTACATAGATGGAAAGAATACTTTCAGGAGTTGATGAATGAGGAAAATGAAAGAGAAGAGTAGAAGAGGCAAGTGTGGTGGACCAGTAAGTACCAATGATAGTCAGGGGGAAGTTAGAAAGGCACTAAAGAGGATGAAAAATTGAAAGGCAGTTGGTACCTGATGACATACCTGTGGAGGTATGGAAGCACCTAGGAGAGGTGGCTATGAAGCTTTTGACCAGGTTGTTCAACAGAATTCTAGCGGGTGAGAAGATGCTTGAGGAATGGAGGAAATGTGTGCTGCTGCCCATTTTTAAGAACAAGGGTGATGTGCAGAGCTGTGGGAACTATAGAAGAGTAAAGTTGACGAGCCACACAATGAAGTTATGGTAGAGAGTAGTGGAGGCTGGACTCAGGACAGATGTGAGTATATGCGAGCAACAGTATGGTTTCATGCCTAGAAAGAGTACCACAGAAGCATTATTTGCCCTAAGGATGTTGATGGAAAAGTACAGAGAAGGTCAGAAGGAGCTACATTGTGTCTAGATCTAGAGAACGCCTATGACAGAGTACCCAGAGAGAAACTGTGGTACTGCATGCGGAAGTCTGGAGTGGAACAAGAGATTGCAAGGGTGGAGGACTTTAAATACTTGGGGTCAACAATCCAGAGCAATGGTGAGTGTTGTAAGGAAGTTAAGAAACGGGTCCAGGCAGGTTGGAACGGGTGAAGGAAGGTGTCAGGTGTGTTATGTGACAAGTATCTCTGCCAGGATGAAGGGCAAAGTTTATAAAACAGTGGTGAGGCCTGCCATGATTAGAGACAGTGGCACTGAAGAGACAACAGGAAGCAGAGCTGGAGGTGGTGGAAATTAAGACGTTGAGGTTCTCTCTAGGAGTGACCAGGTTGGATAAAATTAGAAATGAGCTCATCAGAGGGACAGCCGAAGATAGATGTTTTGGAGACAAAGTTAGAGAGAGCAGACTTTGATGGTTTGGACATGTCCAGAGGAGAGATAGTGAGAAGGATGATGAGGATGGAGCTGCCAGGCAAGAGAGCTAGAGGAAGACCAAAGAGAAGGATGATAGATGTAGTGAGGGAAGACATAAGGGCAATTGGTGTTAAGAGAGGAGGATGCAGGAGATACTGTAGGCTTACATGGAAAATTATGACACGCTGTGGCGAACACTAACGAGATAAGCCGAAAGGAAAAGAAGAAGTTACACACTTCGGGTGTCTTTGTCTCACATTACCCCATGATGGTACCAGCTTGTTGAAGAAAAACAAGCCCAGGGTTCCCAACTAATTACAACATCCACCGTAATGTTCAATTGTAGTTTTAACTTTTTTTTTTTTTTTTTTTCATTTGTTACTATGCCGATCTGTCAAAATACTGTATTACATGACACCGTTACGTGGGGCAAAAAAGGTTGTGGACCGCTGATTCAATGAACCCAACATGCACGATTTTGGAATATGGGAGGAAGCTGGAGTTAGTTAGTGAGTTAGAGCTTTCAATGCATGGGGCACATTAGGCCTCAATTCCAGTTTCTGTAATCTGTATTATTATTATTTATTTTTTTTAATGGGAGGAGGTGATTGGCCTACTGCCCAACCCTAGCACCTCGTATTCTTTCTTATTAAATACATTGGTGGATTTTATGGTGATGTGTTGCAATGATGTTACACTATTTACTCAGCTGGCACTGGTACACTCTAAAAATCAGCAAAATCACCAAATTCTATACTGCCGAAGCGAACTGAACCTCTTAGTTTAAATTTCATCATTGTATCTATGAATACATGTCTTGAATTGGCAGTGTTTACAGACAGGTACTGTAAAAGTGTGTCAAGAATTGTGCACATTGTATGTACTCACACTTGAAAGGGTGAGCAGGAAGCCGCTCTTCTTGTCATCAATGAAGACCAACCGTGTACCATTTACATCAGGGAAAACTTTACTCACTGCCACAGTGTGGCTAAAAGTGCTCACAGTCTCCCAATCCTCTACTAGGACGCACACCACGTTACCTAACTGGAAGAGCAGCAGAAGGAATCCAGGAATCCAGTGAAGGGAGATTGATACAGGAATTCTGCATGCTTGCTTTTATAAATACATATAATTAAAACATGAATGAATGAGCAAGTGCTGTGGCAGGTGGTGAGCCTTACATCAGTGCCATAGTAGAGGAAGTCAGCGGTGAGCGCGTGGCAAAAGATACGACCTTTTCTGTCATCGTCTGGAAACAACTTCATCTGCTTCCTCTCCTCCTGTTCACTGCCATCAATCTAGAATACAAACAAGGTAACATGTATGGATACCTTGTTTGTAACTCACTAATATGCTAATAGGCACATTACACAAATAAATGTGACTTACCATGTGCAGTTGCACTTTACCATCAAACAATGCTGCAGCATATTTTGCATTAAGGCACATGTTGGCAACCGTCCCGAAGTACTCAATCTCCTTCAGTTTGGTAAAAGCTGAACATAAATAGTCCAGTAAAACAAATTGTGTGAAGTGATATGACTTAATGAAAGATTGTTAAGATGACACACACCAGATTCTTGTTCAAGCGGTGCGTAGAACCAGGCTTTGTTGTTCATTCCAACAGCAACATGGTAGGGTCCCACAGCGATGAAAGTTGGTTCTACTTCTACTTGTATGGCCACTGGAGTTGTCTGCAAAACAACTGAGTTACTAAGGCACACAGTAACCCTAGTGAGCAGTCTTTTAATTATCCAGCATGTTTTGCCGCAGTCACTTTTACAGCTCACAATTCACTAATACTCTGCGTTTGGCTGGCGACCAGTAAAAGGAGTACCCCACCTCTTGCCCAAAGTCAGCTGGGATTCGTTCCCACTCACACGCAACCCTAATGAGTTCTAGTGCCATAAAAAATGGATGGATGGACTTCATTAATTTTCCAAATTTGATTACGTCGACACAGAAAGCAGAAACACACCTTGAGATCCAATATGGGAGTTTTATCAAAAAATATAGCTTTCAAAATGATAGTTTTAATATGTTTGTAAAGTGAGAAAGCTTATATTTAGTCAACGGAAGTGTGGTATGACATGAAATAAAGTTTTCACAAGCAAATGAAATAATATGCTTAAATCCCAGATGGAATCCATTTTTGCTGCAGCCTTTGTTCAATCGGTTTCAGGTTCCAATAATGCAAGTCCTCACCCCATAGTTTGACACTGTGACCTCCAACAAAGATGTCAGGTAAGCCAGTCTTGTTCCATAGGTGTCCCCCAGAATAGGAAGCTTTGTGAGGAAGACATGGAGAGTGCCTTTCTGTGTGGATACTGCCAGCAACTGTCCATCATCTGTCCAACTCAGCTGGTCCAGACCTGAGCAGACACCGTGGGAGTCAAGGTGTTTGGTACATTTCAAATACTGTAAAGTAAGAAACTTCCTTACCTTTAGTCTCATCCTCCAGCTGAATCACATTGCTAATGTATTTGAGGTCAGAGAGATCGTGGATCTTTATGCTGCAGTGTACACAGGGATTTAGTTTGTGTCATCCTACATCACATAAGCATTAGTTCCATTAGGAGGTTATACATACCTGTTGTCCCCACAAGAAGCAGCCTTGTTTAATGCTGATGAGATGGCTACACTGTTGAGACTGTCTTTATGATTCCGAGCCTGGCAGAGCTCATGCCCAATCTCTCTGACGTGAGTTGAAATGACCACAAAGTATCCATGAGAGAAGCCAATGAGTATATACCCATCACCAAACCTGATAAAAGTGGAAGAAAATCCCTAATAATCTTACTCGTGTATTTTGCAATAATAAAACTGAATGATAGTGCTTTTTTAAATACTCAAAAGACACTATGCAATGTTCTGTGCGCGTTCATCTGTCCTTTACCAGCGATAAGAGACGATGCGCCCATAACTCGCGTCAAACGCCAGCTCATACCAGTCGTCGGTGTTGTTGACGCTGAAAAGGACCAACATTTTCTTTTCCACGCAGACACTCACCTAGAGAGCAAAATGCCAGTAAGTAAATGCAATGCATTCTATAATACACTCACTGGTCACTTCACTATGTACACCTGCTAGCTCTAATAAAATTCAATGCAAGTGGTGTCAGAAAGTCTGCCTAAACAAAGATAACAGTTACCACATTTTAGTCAAACTGTCAGAGTTAACAGTTAAACCATATGTTTATTGTTGTGGCTGTAGGTTGCTGTGATGTAGAACCATTGAGTTGTCCATCCATCCATTATCTGTACTGCTTACCCTCATTAGGGTCGCAGATGAGTTGGAGCCTATCCCAGCAGACTTTGGGCGAGAGGCAGGCTACACCCTGGATTGGACACCAGCTAAATGCAGGGCACATTTAGACAAACAACCATTCAGACTCACATTCACACTTTAGGTCAATTTAAGAGTCATCAATCAACCTAAGAAGCATGCAAGAGAGAAAGAAGGAAAGAAGCCAGCGTACCCAGAGAAAACCCACGCAAGCACAGGGAGAACATAATAAACATGAACATATCATCAGACCAGGCGGCACGGTAGACTGGTTAGAGCGTCAGCCTCACAGTTCTGAGGACCCAGGTTCAATCCCCGGCCCCGCCTGTGTGGAGTTTGCATGTTCTCCCCGTGCATGCGTGGGTTTTCTCCGGCACTCCGGTTTCCTCCCACATCCCAAAAACTTGCATTAATTGGAGACTCTAAATTGCCCGTAGGCATGACTGTGAGTGCGAATGGTTGGTTGTTTCTATGTGCCCTGCGATTGGCTGGCAACCAGTTCAGGGTGTACCCCGCCTCCTGCCCGATGACAGCTAGGATAGGCTCCAGCACGCCCGCGACCCTAGTGAGGAGAAGCGGCTCAGAAAATGGATGGATGGATGGATATCATCAGATCAATACTTTTCTGACAGTGTCAATATGAACTGAGGATTATTATACTGGAACAGGTAGATTTTTTTGATGTAATTATATTTTTAGCTCTTATCTTACTGAGAGTATAATTAGCAATCACATTATCTGTGCTGCGGCATGCGGACAAATGGTTCAAATCCGGGCTCCGGCTTTCCTGTGTGTAGTTTTCATGTTCTCCTCGTGTTTAAGTAGTACTCCGGTTTCCTCCCACATTCCAGAAACATTGATGCATAATTAAAGACTCTTAATTGTCCCTAGGTGTGAATGTGAGCGTGAATGTTTGTTTGTATGTTTGTCTACAGTATATGCAATTGGCTGGCAACCAGTCAATGGTGTAGCCCACCTTTCACCCAAAGTCAGCTGGGATAGGCTTGCGACTCTAATAAGGATAGTCAGTTTAGAAATGGGCTTAATCAGTGGATGAATATATCTGTGTTATCATGCTACTTGGTAAATAAGAATACAGTGCCATAAAAAAATATATCAAATTCCTATATTTGTACATAGTTTCCCCACTTTAATGTTCGAGATCTTCAAACATATGTAAATGTCAGACAAATATAACCCAAGTGAACTTAAAATGCTGTTTTTAAAAGGTGACTTCATTTATTAAGGGAAAAAAACTATTAAAAGTTACCTGGCCCTATGTGAAAAAGTAATGGCTCCCTAAACCTAATAACTGGTTCGGCCCATCCTCAGCAGCAACAACCAAAATCAAGTGTTTTCTATCACTGGCGATGAGTGTTTCACATCTCTGTGGAGATATTTTGGCCCACTCTTCCTTGCAGAATTGTTTGAATTCAGAAGAAAATTAGGGTTTTCAAGCATGAACAGGCTTTTTAAGGTCATGCCACTGCATTTCAATCAGATTCAAGTCTGGACTTTCATTCGGTCACTCCAAAACCTTCATTTAGTTTTTTTAAGCCATTCAGAAGTTGACTTGCTGATGTATTTTACATCGTTATCCTGCTGCAGAACCCAAGTGTGCTTCAGCTTGAGGTCACAATTTGATGGCTAAACATTCTCCTTAAGGATGTTCTCTTAAAGAGCAGAACTCATGGTTCCATCAATCACAGCAAGTTGTCCAGGTCCTGAAGGAGAAAAGCAGCCCAAGACAATCACACTACCACCACCATGTTTAACTGTTGGTATAATGTTCTTTTTGTCAAATGCAGTGCTACACTTACGCCAGATGTAACGAAACACACGCCTTCCAAAAAGCTCAACTCTTATCTCGTCAGTCCATATAATGTTCTCCCAAAAGTCTTGGGAATCATTCAGATGTGTTTTTGCAAAAGTAAGACGAGCCTTTATATTCTTTTTGGTCAGCAGTGGTTTTCACCTTGAAACTCTGCCATGGATGCCATTTTTGGCCAGTCTTTTCCTTATTGTTGTGTCATGAACACTGACCTTAACTGAGGCAAGGGAGGCCTGCAGTTCTTTAGAGGTTGTCTGGGTTCCTTTGTGGCCTCCTGGATGAGTGGATTGCTGTTCTCTTGGGGTAATCTTTGTAGGCCAGCCACTCTTGTGAAGTTTCACCACTCTTCCATGTTTTCTCCATGTGAGGATAGTGACTCTCCCGATGGTTCACTGGATGTTAAATCTTTAGAAATGGCTTTTGTAACCCTTTCCAGACTTATAGATGTCAATTACTTTATTTCTCGACTGTTCCGTAATTTTTTTGGATCGTGTCATTTTGTTGCAGCTTTTCTAGATCTTTTGTCCAACTTGATTTTGTCGGGACAGATTCTGTTTAAGTGATTTCTTGATTGAAAATGTCTGGAGGTAATCAGGCTTGCGTGTTTTCAGTGAAAATTAACCAAAAATTGTGATTAGCCAAAATTAATTCATGATTTAACAAGTAGGGTAATTACTTTTTCCACACAGGGCCAGGTAACTTTGAACTTTTTTTCCTTAATAAATGAAATCACCATTTAAAATTTTATTTTAAGTTCACTCTGGTTATATTTCTCTGATATTTACATTTGTCTGATGATCTTGAATATAAAAGTCTGGGGGGGAGATAAATATATAAGAATTTGAGAAGGGGGGGGCCAATACTTTTTCATGGGGGGGGGGCATTCCATTGCACATAACTTGAGTCAATCATATACATAGATGGGATAAGGTGAATACTGTGACCTGTTATTACCTCCATAAAGCAGGTGAATTCTTGACAAACTGCTGGAAGGTTTTTGCACTACAGTGTAAATGGTACACACTAAATGCATCAACTTCAAATTACTTTTTTCGTGCAAGTAGGAATGATGAGTGCCATTGAAAAGCGACACACTATATAACTCACAGTGTTCTCTCCCTGGGATGTCCTTTCGCTTGTCTTCATCATGGAAAAGTAAATGTCTGCAGGAGCACCACGCAGTTTTATCTAGAACAAATTAAGAACATGTCAGCGCACTACATTGTGTTTACATGTAGTTACTATTATCTGATGGTACTTGTTTATTGATACATCTATTTTCTGAGCCGCTGCCCCTCACTAGGGTCGCGAGCGTGCTGGAGCCTATCCCAGCTATCGGGCAGGAGGCGGGGTACACCCTGAACTGGTTGCCAGCCAATCGCAGGGCACATACAAACAAACAACCATTCGCACTCACATTAACACCTACGGGCAATTTAGAGTTGTCAATTAACCTACCACGCATGTTTTTGGGATGTGGTAGGAAACCGGAGTGCCCGGAGAAAACCCACCCAGGCACGGGGAGAACATGCAAACTCCACACAGGCGTGGCCGGGGATTGGACCCCAGTCCTCAGAACTGTGAGGCAGACGCTCTAACCAGTCGTCCACCATGCCGCTTTATTGATACAGTATTTAAAATTTTCTATACACAGTTAGAGTCCTTGTAACATAAATAATATGAGTAAACCATATGTCAAGAACAGTGTACATCTGCGCGCTGACAATGTGGTTTTTGTGCTCGACTTGACTACCTCTCGGATTGTGTCCCCCTCTTGATTGCTGATGCTCAGATTATTGTCATCACAGCCAAGGGCCAGTAGATTCTGAGCATTCCAGCAGCCACAGGTGATTTTCTTGGTATGTTTTCCTAGCATGCATGGCAAGAGAGTGAGAGACAATCACAAAAAAATGAATTGAAATGCTGAAAATTATCACGCTTGTTATGTCATGTTACCTAATATTGGGATCTTGTGTGAGGTCTGCTGATTGTAGATTAACAGGTTTCCTTTGGCAGTCCCAGCTGCCAGCAGAGGGCTTGTTTTTGACCACACAACGAGAGACATGTGATCTCTGTGGAGGAAAATCTGTATTTTTATCATTCCACCTCCATTATTGATCTGTCTGTCTGAGCAACATGGGAAAAAGTGCTAATGGAAGTTTAATTTGTACTAAAATATACAGTAAAAAACCCTACCACTGGTTTTGATGTATTATTTACGAAAGGTATCCTACAATTGACTGGTGAACAGTGCAGGGTGTGCCCTGCCTCTCACCCAACATCAGCTGGGATAGGCTCCAGCATCCCTGTGACCCAAATGAGAACAAATGCTACGGAAAATGAATAGATGGATTGATGGAAAGACTAATGCAGCAATGGAACTGTCTACCTCACCACCATAAATGCACTGTCCGTGTGTTCATCATTCTGCCAGGAAGTAGTCTGATACCATATAAATAACACTCCACCATTTTTTTTCCACACTTTTGCTCAGCATTTGCCTGCCAGAGGTCTGTGCTTTACTGAATAACATACTAGTTGTATACAGTCATTGTAGCATTGCCAAAATAGCTCAACTAATTGGCACAAAACGTTTGCATCATATTTAATGCAAATATACCTCATTCCACTGTCTATTTTGGATGTTTTATTAACACTGGCATCCCAAAGGTATATGCAGCTGGATTTTGCTGCTATCACTGCCAAAATGTCCCCATCCTTATCCCAGTCCATCCCCACACAGCGTCTGGGAGAGCAGGAAAAAGAAAAGGAACGATTATTTAAAAAATGAAATAAAAATAAAAACATTTGCCTCAATTGTTTATCTTTTCTCCGAGACATACCCAGGAAGGCTGATTTCAGTCCACTTGTGTCCATGGCGATCAAATATTTTTACTGAGCTGTCTTGTCTGGAGAGTTGGATACAGCACATTGAGCAAAGATTTAGTTTGGTAAAATTGTGTGCTAAAGGTAGTTTAGTTTGCACTCACCCTGCGACAGCTATGTAATTTCCAAGGGATTTCTGCCACTTGTACAGCAACTTTGAGCCCATCCAAGCATTGTCTATGAGGGTGAAAACACTCTGTGGACACGAAGAGACATTTTGCTCAAGACCATTTTCTAACACATTTAGTCAAATTAAATGTATTTCAACAGACACAAGACATATTTGACACATTCCACACGCTCAGGAAAGGCAGGCAAATAATAAGCTTATCTTTTTACTGTACATGTGCGACAAGTCTCCAATAATAGATACTTATTGGTGAGCACACACCAAATCCATAATTACAAGCATCCGACGATGTGTAATGTAGTATACATTTGATTGATTTAATGAGAAAAAACTGAGATGAGAAAGCAGTTCTACTATAAACGTCAAAATTATTTTTAAAAAAGTTTCGTTTGCTAATTAGCACTACCTTTAGCAAGTGGATTGTTCAGTGAAGACATAGTAATACATTTTAACTCAACGAGGGTTTAGCACATCAAAAATAACACTAGAAGTAATTTACTTAATACCAACCTTCATATTGATGAGTTTTGATACTTCATGTGTTCGATGCGTGCAGCGGTTCGATGAATACCATGCCACAATGTTTCGCCTTGTTTAAAATCATTTCCAGTAGACATTTAAAAATAAGTTCATTACGGTTCTAGGCAGACACATGATGAACGAACAGGTTTGTGGAAGATTTCTATATGTGCCTGTTAATTTGCGGACGCTGAAGCGTCTGGAACAGAAGTCATAGCAACAGCCTTAGCCAATCAGGAGATTCCAAAGATTATTTCCGGTTTTATAAACCGGATATCTGAGTTGAGGGAGTTCTCCTGTTTCATGTTCCGGCTAGGAACATGAACGGACTTATAGATGCATAACGTATACGTTATCGACGTTTCTACGTTTGAATATGATCTTTTGTGACGAGGACAGTTCTTAGTCGTGAAACAAAAATTATGCCCATGCTGGTATAGACTGTGTATAAATTGTAGGTCCAATCTTTCCATCCTCGTTAGTATAGTGGTCCTTTTTTGTCTATATGGATAAAATACTGTGCATTGATCTTAAGCGCAGGTGGGTAAAATATTGTACTCAAGTAAGAGTACTGTTACTTTAGAATAATGTGACTCAAGTAAAAAGAAGTCCTCCAAATATTTACTTGCGTAAGACTAAGAAAGTACTCAGTCAGAAACCTACTCAAGTAAAGAGTAACTCGCGATTAACTTCTGATTTAAAAAATAATAATAATCAGACCATGAACGTCAAATAAAAATACAAAATAATAATATAGAGGAATCCACACACACCTGCCACTATTTCAATTTTAAACTGCCCACAAACCAAGTACACATGCATTGGGCCCTACAGAAACATTTGGTTTATTCACTTAAATGACTTAATGAAGACGCTGTTTGCTGACCAGATTTGAAAGTGTATGTGTGTGTGTGCATGTGTGTGTGAGAGAGAGAGAGAAAGAGAGTTCGAGAGAGAGTGAGAGAGAGAGAGAGAGAGAGACATCTGCAACTTACAGCAAGGTTGCTTTCTCAAGTTAGAATGGGCTGAAATATCCAAGTTTGACCTGTCACAATTTAAGGGCTGCATGACAAAGCTGTTGTTTTTATGAGTCTGTAAAGTCAACACTCGCTCAGCTGTTTTTCCCCCCCGAAAATTAGTCACTTTGATTGGCCCACCTCAACGGCGCCCTATGCGGAAGTCGATGATGAAGTCTAAAAATAGATTGTGCACCCACTAATAGATAAAGAAAAGTAGCCAGCGGCATGCCGATCATTGTAACAGAGTAAAAGTATTGATTCTTCTTTACATAAATACTCAAGTGAAAATAAAAAGTATGGTTCATTCAAACTACTCTCACCAATACAATTTATCCAAAACGTTCCTTCAATAAATGTAATGGAGTAAATCTAGCGCGTTACTACCCACCTCTGATCTTGACATTTCCAGACAACACTGATCTCCCAACTTGAACCCGAATATACTTCTGTTCCCTTGAGCAAGACAGCTGCACCCAACCTCAGCAACGTTTGTTCATTGTGCTCTTGTGCTCTACTGTGCACTGGACGTGTGTGCTTCTAACCAAAGTAGTATATGTTCAATAAAACAATGTAGCTCTCAATTTAATGTTACCTCAGGAGAACTAATAAAGTGTTGTCTTTTTTCTTATTGTTCTTATTTTTTTGTTGAGTAGTGAAATGTAGTGTACTGTGGGATCAGGGCGGTTGGGTCGGTCCTCATTGCGGAACAAAATGTTGGTGAACATTGTTAAAAGATGAAAAAAATACAGGCAGCCTGGATAGCGGTGGAAGTAGTTAAACTCCCCTCACCTTTTTAAGAGTCACAGTGGAATAGGAATACATTTTTCCCTTGAAATTTGGTTTTGTGGGCCGAACCATTTAATGGCCTTTGCGTGGCAACCTGATCTGCACATGGATCTAACAAATCTGCATGGGAAGTCATACACTACCTAGACAAACTACTATGAACAGTGGACAAGCCAGTGGTGTCGCTAGGCCTATTTTAGGGAGGCTTCAGCTGTTTGTGGTTAGTCCAATTTGGGGGGGTCTTAGCACCACCTAAAAAGTTCTTAAGGCCCCCCCTAAATGATTTGGTTGGTTATTTTTGTTTTTGTTTTTTGTCCCGCCCCCCTACACCCCTGTCGACAAAGTGGCCACAATACAGTGTTTATCAAGGATGGAAAATGTTGAGTCGTGTTAACCACTATCAAAGTTTCCCGAACTTTATTGAGCCTGGGTAGCCATTTTACATTTTAAAAAATCTCACAGGCCACAGCCAAACAGAACTGTCACAAAAAGAAATAAATGATGATCTCGTCTCTGTTCACTCAAAAATGTACCTCATTGTGACATCTGGGCCTGTTTCATTGAACACAAAGGTGATAGACTTGCAGGAGGCCATGACTTGTTCTTTTGTATGAATAGCAATAGGTGGATATAGAGATTTATGACCTGGCATAGATAGATGGACAAAGATACATTATTTGTAGTAAATAACAGATAATTGTCCGACAACGTAAGTGAAATAACATATTTTCATGTGTCATCCCTGATGATCTCTGATGGTACACTAGTGTGCCACAGCACGCTGGTTGGGTAACACGGTACTGGATTACCGTGCCACTGAAGCATTCATAATTTATTTCATTTCAGCAAAATGATACATTCATAAAGGTACAATGGCTGCAAATAAAATTTTAAAAAATAAAATCTTATTCATTTGCAGTTATCAACTTTTCATAGTATACTATAGCATAGTATAGTCTTCTTTTCTTCTTAGCTAACCTCTTTCCTTGTATGATTTCCTATACTTTGAGGTTCCACCACCAAGTCTCCCTCTCTCCTTTCCTGCCAGAAGATACATCAAGTACTCTCCTGCCTGTCTCTGATCACCTCAGCTGCAGTGGTCCAGTCTTCTGGAAGCTCCTCCTGTCCTCCGAGAGCTTCTTCCCTAAAAGCAGCACAACACCTCTCTCAGCTTCCACCACATGGTTTTCTGCTCTGCCTTTGTCTTCTTAATCTTCCTACCCACCACCAGAGCCATCCTACACACACTCTCCCCTACCACTACTTTTCATTCGGTAACCTCCTTCAGATTACATCGTCTACACAAGATGTAATCCACCTGTGTGCTTCTACCGCCGCTTTTGTAGCTCACTTTATGTTCCTGCCTTTTCTGGAAAAAAATGTTCACTGCAATGTCTACCGCCATCTGTCCCTCCAAGTTCCTTTCCTGGATGCCGTACTTACCCATCACTTCTTCATCACCCCTATTTCCTTCACCAACATGTCCATTACAATCTGCACCAATCACGACTCTCTCTCTGTCTGGGATGCTCAGAACTACTTCGTCTAGCTCCTTCCAGAATTTCTCTTTCACCTCTAGGTCACATCCTACCTGTGGGGCATAGCCGCTTATCACTTTATACATAACACCCTCAATTTCAAGTTTCAGCCTCCTCACTCGATCTGATACTCTTTTCACCTCCGAGACATTCTTAGCTTACTCTTCCTTTAAAATAACCCCTACTCCGTTTCTCTTCTCATCTACACCATGGTAAAATCATTTAAACCCTGCCCCTAAACTTCTACCCTTACTGCCTTTCCACCTGCTCTCCTGGACACACAATATATCAACCTTTCTCCTAATCATCATGTCAACCAACTCCCGAGCTTTTCCTTTCATAGTCCCAACATTCAAAGTCCCCACATTCAGTTCTAGGCTCTGTGCTTTCCTCTTCTCTTTCTGCCTAAAAAAACTACTTTCCACCTCTCCTTCATCTTCGACCCACAGTAGCTGAATTTCCACCGGCGCCCTGCAGGTTAATGACGCCGGGGGCGGACGTTGATAACCCGGGCCACGACCGATCTGGTATGGAATTCTTTAGATGAACGCTCATATTTGTTTGTCAAAGTTTTAAGCCGGATGGCCTTCCTGACGTAACACTCTGCATTTATCCGGGGTCGGGACCGGCCTACAGTTAGCACTAACTTGTGCCTCCCATAGCGCTGCATTTATAGTATAGTATAGTATAGTATAGTATAGTATAGTATAGTATAGTATAGTATAGTATAGTATAGTATAGTATAGTATAGTATGCTGTATATAGTATACTATATATTAAAGGTTACAAACTTTTTAGTGGTAGAATCCAAAGTTGGAGAAGAAGTTCTGAAAGGCTGCTGAAATAACCAATCAGGGTGAGAAAACAGTTGCTGTGCCCCACCTCCATTGGGCACATGACCCCTAACTTTCTGCCTTAGAGGTATATATATCTTGGGAAGAGGAGGAATAGGCCCCTGGCAGCCAAAATGAAGTCTCTGATCCATGTATGCTGCGTTCTGGCTCTGCTGGCTTTGTCTGCTGCAGGTAAGGCCGAGAGGCTTTGGTGTTTGTGCTGCAACATGTCAGTGCAGCGGTGCCTGATGCATGTTAAGTCTTATTTGTAATGAACTTTCATGAGGATTGTGTGAGGCAACAAGAGGGAGTGCTGATACACTGCAGTAGATTGACTACATAATAGTGGTTGTAATAGTGTTCTAATATGATGGGTTATAATATTGGTTTTAGTGCAGACACTCAATTACTGCTCAGGAATACTGTACTATTTTCTCCAGTGGTCAAAAGACAATGTGGAAAATATATAGATAGGAATCCAAACAATGAACAATGCTGATCCTGCAAAGAAAAAGAGTGTTGTATATAGATGTGGTGCAGTTTGGAGAATTGAGGGTATAAAATGGAAATGTCAGTCTGAGACGGTACACCAGCTGATGGAAAATATTCTGCCTGCTGCTCATTCTCGTTGCCCTGGAGAGACAGCGTCGACAGATTGACTTTGGCTCACTACACTCACAGAGACGCGCACACACACACACACACACGCTTAAAACACCAATTAATCACTGTGAAATCAGTTATTTTACCACTGAATCCATTTTCTTCAGTTTTTCATTTATTCTCTTCAAATCTTATAATATGACCATGACGTTAATTCTAAATTAAATTCTAAGTATTTCAAAACTAGCTCTAAAGAAATGTATGTACAATTAGTTGACATTTTTAACTTTATGAGGATACCCCTGTGTGTCCTTGAATAGGTTCATTTCGGACCCAGCCAACAGCTGCAGTCACGCGTCAGGCATTTGTCAGGCTGAATCGTCACCAGATACTTGGCTCACTGATCTCTTTGTGGCTTTTCAGAATGCATATATATCTTTATCAAACAAATAGGCACACAGAGATACATTAATTTGAGATTATGTGACAACACAATAGTATTTGATTGTTGTGAAGTTTAGATAAAGCTCCTTGTGTTACTTCGTCATTCCAGGTATTAAAGTACCTAAAAGAGACATGCTAAAGCACTTACAGGACGAGAATACACCAAGACTGTATTTGCTTGCAATAATATGTGTATCAAGTCCCAAGTAAGGATATACAGTATGTATATGGTTGTATCGACAAAGAGTAATTCTAAACATGACAACTGGGATACTGGAAATGTCATGTCAATGTCTTTCCACTTTCCAGCTAGTAACATGTAAAAAAAAAAAACCTATGAGAAATATTTACTAACACGCCCCACAAAACATTATCTTATTAAACAAACACAAAAAAATAGGTTCAAATTGTGTTCGCACACAAGAAATCTCTGCAGTTGTGAAAGCAGTTGACAATACACTGTATACACATTATACACTGTTTTATAAATATCACAGTGGAATACAGTAATGCTCAGTTTTGAGTGACACTGTCAGAGTTATTCAATTAACATGTTTATTGTGGTCGCAGTAAGGTAAAATTGCATACCATGATACAGTGAGAGGATTTTCATTCAATCAAGCAATCAATCAAACTTTATTTGTAACCGCTTTTCATCCAATGGAGTGCAACGCAAATCGCTTCACATTAAGTAAAATATAAAAGTAAAACAAACCACAAGGATACAGACACACTCACACAAAGAAGTAAAAAATAATACCATGACCTAGTAACCTGAGGCTGAGTACAGAGCATCCAGGTGAGGAAACACCATCTCAGGCAGCCGTCTGCACCAGGACCAGACTATAGGCTGTAGCCATTGGCCACCAGAATGAGAAATATTAAATTGGCCAAAATGTAATAGCAAAATGGTTGTATGTGGGGGTTTGAGGCTGTTGCAAAATTCTGTGAATTTCTAGGGATTGACAGGTATATACGTGAACTGCAAAACGTCATGTTTCTCTCTAAAAGGGACTTAAATGTTGGAAAAACTGGCAGTACAATCTCGGCTACTGGGGTTTACTGTTTGGAGTTTATTTTTTAAACAAATATACCAAATATTAAGGAAAATGTAAAATTCTGTATGCATTAATTTGCAGGCGTCGCGCTATCGTGGTGGTTAGCAAGTTTGCCTAAAAATATAGAGGTTCTGGGTTCGAATAACAGCTTAGGCCCTCCAGTGTGGATTTTGCATGTTCTCCCTGTGGATGAGTGGGTTTTTTCCAAGTTCTTCAGCTTCCTCCCAAAAACATGCATGGTATGTTCCTGGGAGACTCCAAATTGTGAAGTAGTGTGAATGGTAGTTTGTCTGTGTCTTGTGATTGACTGGCAACCAGTCCAGGGTGTCACCTGGCACCCTAATGAGGACTAGCAATATCAAAAATGGTTGGCTGGCTATTAATTTGCATGGATGTCTGCTTATGGCAAGACAAAATGTTGTTGATTATGTTGAAATGTTTTACAGTTTGTAAAAATGACCCCAACTTAGTTGCTTCCCTTTAACTATCATTAATTCACATGGAAACTGTCAAATATATTTCAAATTGTCCTTACTTAATGTTCATTGGAAGTTAGAACCAGTTTATAAGTATAAAAAGGCTGTGCATGTACTTAGGTTTATAAATCATGACTCATCCACACCCATATTATGTTTCTAAGTAGATGTCACTTCACCTACTGATGCATTTATTGCTGAAGGTTTTTGCAAGATTTCTGCACAACCACTGAAGCTGTTGCAAGGAATGGATGGGGTGATATGTTGCATCATGCATGGTGTGCATATGTAGCTTGACAATCACAGGGAAGAGGAGAGTGTCACACCCCATGAAAAAAAAATAGGAGCACAAACATCCCTCCTTCTTTTCACCCTATGACTCATTGTGGGCCTATTTCTGCCTCGGAAAGGTGACATCCAGCACCAAGGGACGTCTCACCACACTGCACACTCTATCCATCGTTGTACGGGAGATGACCGAGGAGCCCTGAAACATCTGACACTTACATACTGACACTTGTGGAACACCTAAGTCTGGCAAAGACACACCTCCATGTATCCTGTGCTTTTATAATAAAGGGAACATGGTGGCAATGCACAATGACCATGTGACACTTGACGCATGAACCTGAATGCTGACAATCTCCCCAGAGAGTGATAAGCTAGCAAAGCACACCATCTGCAATAAATAGCTTAATAATGCGGTTCAGTGTCTTAAAATAGAGGGAGAGAAAGGGGGATTATTGCAAGAGTGAGGACACCATTTGCATCATATTACAGATAAACCCAATCTCTAGCATCACAAACCAAACCCATGTACTCAAACCAGCATATAGGTAGTTTTGTTTTTTAAGATTTTAAGATTATTAAATCTTTACCATCTTTAAAAACAAAGGGAAATGAGACAGCTGAACTACTGAGTCAATATATAACACAAAATACAATTTTAAAAATGAAAACAAAAATGGTTCTAATTTAAAGCAAACTCCTGCAGACGGACCAATCAGACTTTAGATTTTTTTTCACAATAATCTGGATGATATGTTCTATAGTCAGGTTCCCTTTGTGTGACATAACAATGACAATGGTAATGGAGACACATTATGAACTTTTTCCTTGATGTCTCTGACAAGCTTTTATCAAAATACCCCAAGGATCAAGAATTATAGCACAACCTTCTTGTCTTTCTGACATCAGCCCATTTTTAGAGGCCGGCCCTGTCTCATGCAAGTGAACAGACCAATGGTGAGTCCAGCTTTCGACGACTTTGGCCAGAGTCTGAACTTTGCGACTAAAGAGGCTCTCACCGGCGTGTGTGTGTGCGTTCCGGCCGTAGTTTATGTCTGTCCCGTCTTCTGCTTCACTCGATGGCCTGGCTCTCACCGGTGAGTGTGCGCTACAGCCAACTGTTTTCTTGTCTTGCGGAAACAGAGCCTAGGGTGTGGGAAAAAAAGTGAGCGCACATAAAGACAATATAAGCATTTTAGCTTTCAGTCACAGCAGAGTTCATAAATTGCACAAATTTATAACAGACTCTGGCCGTCACTTGAAAGTGGCTCTGGATTCTCACCCAGCCTAGCTGATCATTTCATTGGTGAAGAAAGGTGGTAGTTATGTAAATTGTGAACTTCTGCCCCACTGTTATGTAACATTGGGACGGAAGTGCATAACGTCTCACTCACACATTTTCAGCAATAGGCAGATAAAAGATTTACATGGTTGTTTAATTTGTGGGCAAGCACTCCATACACACAACCATTTGTATACAAGCAATTAAAAAGTAAAATGTTAAATGTACGTATAGTCCGGTGGCTTTAAAAATGTCTTCACAATACTCAAAGCACAGAACTCAACTAAGGCCAACACTTCTTCTTTAGCTTTGAGAGAAAGACTGTCAAATATATAAAAACCTGTGCCAACTGTTTCTGCCTGTCATCATTTTTCACCGTCCCCACCTTGTAATGTGAACTGCACACTCTCTTAGCTCTTAATACTTACTCTATTAGCTGCCCCACATCAGAATGTGTTCTACCGTGTGTTCACACTTGCAGACAGTTAAAATTAAATAGAGACTGTGACCTTGCGGTCTTTGTAGACTGTGGGTGGGACCAATTTCAGATTGTTTGGAAGTCACTGTAACTTTTAAAATTTTGGTTACTTTGATCAATTTAACATCTCTGGATGTGTCGATCAAAACTTAATAAAGGTGAAAGTTGTGAGCCAGCTTTTATATTGGATTTTATTAAGATTGTGCAGGAGTACCTAATATTGTGGGTGCTGAATGAGTGTATGTGTCAGTATAACCCAGGTTGCCTCATAGGATATCATGCAAAGAAATTACCTGTACAACATAAATTGACAGCATTCATTTGTCATTAAGCATTCAACAGGACCTTTTTACACCTTTTCATGAAGTTTAGTATGTTATTTCTATATAAGAAAAAATGTTACATTCAGCTAAATAATTATATTGCTAAACCTATTGTGTATTAATAAAATTTAATTCAGTAGTTTATTCCAAACTCAGGGTTTATAAAAGATGCACAGTTAAACTGAAAAAAAATACAACCACCTACACAATGTAAAATATCACCTTATGAAAGGCACAACAATTTACGTATGACAATGTCTTGTAAATGATAATGTAAAATAGCGTATGTTGTGTGTTATTAGTGAAACATTACACCTCAACATGGAGTAACCATATACTGATAACATTCTCTCTTCTTCATTTCTGTGGTTTGGTGCCAGGGTCATCCATCTCTAATGAGGAGCCACTGGTACCTCTTCGGCTACAGGAGCATGAGAGTAACCTCTTCTCCTGTGGATGTGGCACAACAGAGGAGCAGCCCAGCCAGAGTTCATCCAACGACACCCCGGCCCCAGAGAGGCCCACGTGTCAACCCTGTTCCCCAACACTGGCTGTGTCTGAGGAAGAGTCAGCCTCGCTCTCACAGCGTGAAGAAGAAGAAACAGCTCAAACACCACAAACCAAGGCTTCCACTGTTGAGGTAACAAGCAATGTAGAAGGACAGGAAGAAGCTTCTCTCCAAAACATGGCAGAGGAAAGTCAAGAGGAGATGGCATCTGATGACCACGAGGCATCCATTGTGGAGGAAAAGAACGAGAAAGAAGCAGTTGGTAAGGTTGTATATTCTTTTGCAGGAGAGTTGATGAATGAGGAATACAAAAGTGAAGACGTAGAGGATGAATTGCCAAAAGAGGCAGTTATCCCCCACGATTCTGATTCAGAAGAGGAAGAACTGGTTCAGGAAACAAAGGAGGGAACACAAGAGAGAGAAGTAGGGGAGGAGAAAATTGTACTAAAAGATATTGTGGAGGAGGAAGCTGTTGAAGAAACTGAATCAGAGCCAGAGGACATTCTTGAAATGAGTGCTGTACCTGCAAACCCAAAAGTGATATCTGAAACTGAAGCACATTATTACACTGAAACTGAGGATATGTCAGGACCTGAAACAGATTATGACAGTGAACTAGAAGTCATGTCAAAACCTGAAGAACATCATGCTGACTCCGAAGTGATATCCAAACCGGAAACAGAATATGATACCGAAACAGAGGAGATATCAGAACCTGAAGCACAATATGAAGCTGAACCAGATGATGAAGCTGAACCAGAAGTGACATCAGAACCTGAAGCCAAAGATGAAGCTGAACCAGAAGTGATAACAGAACTGGAAGCCAGAGATGAAGCTGAAGCAGATGTGATATTAGAACCTGAAGCAGTACATGAAGCTGAACCAGAAGTGACATCAGAACCTGACGCCAAAGATGAAGCTGAACCAGAAATGATAACAGAACTGGAAGCCGAAGATGAAGCTGAAGCAGATGTGATATTAGAACCTGATTCAGAATTTGAAGCTGAACCACAAGTGGTATTAACATCTGAAGCAGAATATGAAGCTGAACCAGAAGTGTTAACAGAACCTAAAGAAGAAATATCAGAAGTTACAAATAACAGCATTGGACTAGATTCGCCAGAACTTGCACTTGTTTCTGTGCCTTCAAAGCCTGAAGCAGAGCCTGAAGTAATTCCTAAAGTAGAGGTTATTGAAGAAGTCACACCAGAGTCTGTTGAGGAAGCAACAGTGGAAGATCTTGAAGAAGAAACATCTGAAGAGGCTCCTGAGGTGGAGGAAGCTCCTCTGGAGGTCAAGGAGTCTGCACAGGCCAAAGGTACAACAAGAAAAAGGATTGTCATATGCTCATATAGCTTGTACACACATAAGCATGGTCTTACAGCCATACAGCAAGTACAAACATGAATAGACTCAAGCTTCAACTGCACTACATTATTGATAGAAGTCAAGAATAAATGGACTTACAAATAGAAATCCAATCAACGCGCATCTGTAGTTCCAGCCAGACAATAATCTCTCAAATAAAACCATCCATCCATTTTCTGTACCGCTTATCCTCACTAGGGTCGTGGGCGTGCTGGAGCCTATCCTAGCTATCTTCGGGCGAGAGGCGGGGTATACCCTGAACTGTTCGCCAGCCAATCGCAGCTCAAATAAACCCCATACTTAAATTGCATACCTACATGCTACTTTGCGTAGTTGAAAAGTAAATGTGCCCATCTGTGATTTAACTTTGGAATACATAACTTCTATTCATCACATTCTAGAAATTAACGACTTAATTTAGATTCATTCATATTCAAACTCGATAGACATGTGGCAGCACAGTGAAAATAGTGGGTGACATGTCTGCTTTACAGTTCTGAGGTTTGGGGTTTGAATCTCGGCTCTGGCCTCCCTGTGTTAAGTCTGCATGTTCTCCTGAGTTGTTGTTTCTTCAGGTATTGGAGCTTGGTCCCACAGTCCAAAAACATGCATGCATGTAAGGTTAGCTCAAGACTGCAGGGGTGAATGTGAGTGTGAATGGTTCTTTTTTGAAATCGCTATAGAAAAATGGATGGATATTCACAACTGTTGTCACCATGTGGCACAGGCCACATGAGACTTTTTTAAAACACTTGTTTGCAACTGCAGTAAATGCAATGAGCATTTAAATGTAAAGGGTCATGGTGTTTAAAAGATCTCTCTCAGCTTCCAGTCTTTCTTTCCCTGGCATGTGAATCCCACTGAATATGACACTGTGTGTGTCTAAAGAGGAATTAGTGACAACCTCTGTTGCAGAAATAAACAGACGAAAATAGAAAAGGAAGCGAATAGACTGATACATGTGCTACAGCATGTAAAACAGTACTGTATTTGACATGGGAATCACATTCATTTCATGAATGTGTTGTTGAAGGTTAAAAAAGGGTTACAAAAACATAACAATCTGAAACATGAAACGCTTCATTGCATTATGTCATGAATGAACACGTTTTCATTATCTGTTGTGCAGTTAAACATGTAAGTTTAGTAGCATCAAGCATTCCAACTGACAGTTTATTCTGCCAATTAGGGGGAAAAAATGTGGGTCCAGCACTGAGGGACCGTTCCCATATTGAAGACACACTAAGACTGGCAGCTGCTGAACCCTCAGCCCAATTGACAGGTAAGGAACTTTCAGAGTAAAATACAATAAAGCGATGTAACATAAACCCAGTATCCACTGTAGCACACTACCCAAAATGTCTCCTTACTACTTTTGAGGTGTCATGCTTTCAATCTCAACTACATTTCTTTCCAGCTGCAATGAAGAAGCTACTGAACATCTACCACACAGCCATCAAGCCAGTGGAGCAAGTGTTCAAGTACAATGAACTCAGGCAGCATGAAGTCACAGGTAAATCAAATCACACTGACTGCATCATATGATTGCTGCATATCTGATAGAGGGAGGAATATCGAGTCAAGTTTGTCAGCTGTACATCTTGATTTTGAATGATCAAAGATTATGGCCTCAGGATGGCACAAGAAAGCAGGTCAGGGAAGTTCTGGAAACTCAGGAGCTTCATGATTTTACTTTTTATAAACTATTTTTAAGATAGCTCTATGAGCCATGTCCTGTCAGTCAATCAATATCTGGTCTTGTTCTTCTCCCTTCCACATTGTAGATGGAGAGATCACTTCTAGGCCCATGGCTTTGTTTCTTGGACCCTGGAGTGTGGGCAAATCCTCCATGATCAACTACCTGCTGGGTCTCCAAGACACTTCACATGAACTCTACACAGGTAAGTGAATTTGATTATATTTTCCATATTGTATAAATAGTCATGGATGGATGTGTTTATCAAGAAGGAAATAAAGTAAATTAAGTAATGGTTTACTGTATGTTGATTTTAAAAAATTATACATTAATAGAATGTTTGTAACGTTATTGTTTCACATATTTCTAAATTAGTATCAGAATTACTTTTTTCTTTCTTTGTACAAATCAATTACTAAAACTGCCTTCTACCATCAGAAGAATTTATCCAGAGTGAAGGCTTGCATGTGCCAAGCAGACCAGGAGAAGCTCATCCATGCTTTTATCTCAAGTCGACTTGACTATTGTAATGGTCTTCTGATTGGACTCCCCCAAAAGAGCATTAAACTGCCGCAGCTCATTCAGAATGCTGCAGCTCGGGTTCTGACCAGAACAAAGAGGTCAGAGCATATTACTCCAATTCTAAAGTCTCTATACCGTCTCCCAGTCAGATTTAGAATAGACTTTAAAGTTCTGCTACTGGTCTACTAAATGGTTTAGGTCCTGAATACATTAAATAAATGCTAATGGAATATAAACCCAGTAGGGCTCTGAGATCTACAGACTCAGGTCAAATAGTGGCGCACAGAGTCCAAAACAAACATGGTGAAGCAGCATTTAGCTATAATGCTGCACACAAATGGAATAAGTTACTAACAGAAGTGACGTTGACGTGATATGAAAGCTTTTAAGCCCTAATTAAAAACGTCTTTTTTCTTATGCATTTTAGAGCATTTCCACATTTAAATGATATTTCTTGCACTGTACACTGTTTCAATTGTACTTGTATTTTTCTCCATCCATCCATTTTCAACACCGCTTATCCCGGTTAGAGTCGTGGGGCGTTGGAGCCTATCCCAGCTGACTTTGGGCAAAGGGCAGACTCCACCCTGAACAGGTCACCAGTCAGTCGCAGGGCACATCTTGTATTTTTGTCTTTGTTTTAAATGTTTATAAGCTATTTTTTTCTTTGTTTTAAATCCTTTGAATCATTCAAAGCACATTGAGTTACCTTGTGTATTAAATGTGCTATATAAATACATTTGCTTTGCTTTGCTTTGCTACATACAACTCATTCCAATTCACACATGCCACAATCCGGCGTTGAAGGTTTAGTGCAGAGGTGTCGCAAGCCACATCGTAGTTATGGTTTCCCTTGGAGGGTCGTTATGACAGTGAACCTATACAAATGTATGATCGCCTCATATTATCACATATACAGTACACATCAAATTGATGGATACTAATTTAATTTGGTAACAATTTTTAAAATCAGAAGCCAGTAAAAAAAATAAAACTATTATTCAATTTGTTTTAAAAGGGATTGGTAACAAAAAATATTAGTTTTTTTGCAATATCTCTGTGTCACTAAAAGTGAAAACGATTAGCAATTTTGAACATGAAGTTGACTCACATGACTTGCTTTTACAGGCCACATAAAATGATGTTGCAGGCCAGATCTGGCCCCTGGGCCTTGAGTTTGACATCTATGGTTTAGTGCCTTGCTCAGGGGAAGAGAACTGACTTCACAAGCAACCAGTCCTAATGTCCATATTTTATTTCACGTTTTGTTTGCTGTGTGTCTTGATGGTTCTGCTTTCCCAAGTCTTATATTAAATGCATTACTTGGAACACTGCTACTGGTATTCTTCTGTATTACCAGTAAAGTGAAGAAACAGCTGATATGTCAAAGCTCAGTAATACATGTTCAATTTACCATTCCACTAGGTGCTGAGCCCACGACCTCCGAGTATACCGTAATAATGCACGGTGAAAAGTTTCGCACCATAGAGGGCATTGTTATGGCAGCCGACAGCTCGCGTTCTTTTTCACCCTTGGAGAAGTTTGGCCAGGGCTTCCTGGAAAGGCTGGTGGGCTTTGAGATGCCACACAAGCTGCTGGAGAGGGTCACAATTGTTGATACACCCGGCATCATTGAGAACCGCAAGCAACAGGAGAGAGGTAAACTGTTTTAGTGATTTTCAACTGGTGGGTCGCTGATCCATTTTGGGTGGGCCGCGGACAGCTAGTGAAAACTTCCAGTGGGTCCTTGTTTTACCCCAATGTTGAACGGAAGAGACAGGAAGTGTTACTGCCTCGCACTTAAGCCACAAGTTTACTCTGGAAACAAATAGAGTGCAACGAGGCCTCTGGCTAGCAGATGTCACGGCTACCGATATGATTTTGGTGATACATGAAACCCCTTTGAAATGGCGTCTTGCAACTGCTCATATCACAACAGCATGAAAGAATACAAGCATGGTGTAAGCACAACTTCCATTTAAACAGCCTGTCCTGGACTCGTCTGATAGAGCCAAAGCAATGACAAATAGCATTACTAGTGTTTTATACCATAATCATTCATTCTGTCTATATCGCTCAATTCATAAAAGAAATGCAAACTATTGATGTTGCACTTTCCTAAAAACAAAAGATCAGTGCTGAGATACAAAAGAAATTTTGATATTTAATGTATGTACAGTACGTGTGTTCATTTTTATACATGGTTATCATGTTCACGCTCAGTTGATTGTGCGCTGAATTGCCCTTTAAACATGTAAGCACAGTATAGCTATGTTTAAAAATATAACGTTTTCAGAGGATATTTTAAAAGTAGGTCACGACTCTACAACAGTAGGGAAATGGTCACCATGTCCCATGGTGACAACAGTTGAGAACCACAGACCTATTTGATTGAATCATGTTTCTTTTGCAACTACAACTGTTGTGAAACAGTCATCATAATACAACCTGAGTCCATTTTCCTCACCCCCGTCAGGGTACCCATACAACGAGGTGTGCCAGTGGTTCATTGACCGAGCTGATCTCATCTTCCTGGTTTTTGACCCCACCAAACTTGATGTGGGTGGGGAACTGGAAATGCTCTTCAGGCAAATGAAGGGCCGTGAGTCCCAAATCCGCATCATCCTCAACAAAGCCGACAGTCTCACCACCCAGGATTTGATGAGGGTCTACGGAGCCCTGTTCTGGAGCATGGCGCCCCTCATCAATGCCACAGAACCTCCTCGGGTATATGTGAGCTCTTTCTGGACTCCGGAATATGCAGTAGATACTAGCCGGGAGCTCTTTATGAAGGAGGAGACCTCTCTGCTGGAGGACTTGAACCAGGTACGACTATTATTCGCATGGTGTCTTGTGGTTCAAGGAGGTTTTTTAGGAAACCTGTGAGAATGTTCGACAATATTAGGCATTACATTTTAGAACACTTATTGTGTCACTCTGCCGCCATGGCCTGTATGCACGCTCACTATGCAAGACCACATTGCTGAAACAAACATATCAAAGCTAGTTTAAAGTTTGCTCAACATTATGTGGACAAGGCAGTTAAGTACTGGGAGAATATAGTCTGGTCTGATGAGAGCAAATTTTGGATGCCATAATGCACACCACGTTTGGAGGAGAAATGGACATTGCACATCACCCTAAAAACACCATACCAACAGTGAAGTTTGGAGGTGGGAGCATGATGGTGTGGGGCTGCTTTTCAGAAAATGGTACTGGTCAACTTCACATTATTGAAGGAAGGCTGAATGGGAAAATGTACTGAGACATTCTTGGCACAAATCTGCTGCCATCCATAAGGATGATGAAAATTAAACGAGGGTGGACATTTCAACAGGATAATGATCCAAATCATACTTCCAAGGAAACTCTCAATTGGTTTCAAAGAAAAAAGATAAAGCTGCTATAATGGCCCAGCCAATCACCTTACTTGAATCCAATCGAAAATCTACGGAAAGAACTGGAACTCCAGGGCCATAAAAGAAGCCCATGGAACCTTCAAGATGTCAAGACTGCTTGTGTGGAGGAATGGGCCAAAATCACGGCAGAACAATGCATCCTGTCAAACAGCCTTTTGTACAAAGTATTAAATAAATACCAGTTGGCGTGTTCAATACTTATTCCCTCTGTCATTTCACATTATTACACACAACTTAATTTCTGATCTTATTTGGTCTACTTTCTGTGTATGTGTGGATTATTTGGGTTGTTCCCAACATCTGTTGAAATGTTCATGTCAATAGCACAGTCACGATACAAAGGTATGAGTTGTGACTGGACCCAGAAGCAAGTGGAGGCTGAGAAGTTTGTCGTGAATGTTTATAGAAAAGGAAATTGGGAATTGGACCTTCGAGGCGTAATGGCGGGTCATCGAGACAGGGATCGTGCGGTGGGGGTGGCGTGAGCAGGTGGATGGCTTGGTGGTGTGGTGGAAGAGGTCAGCAAGGTGGGGAACACGGGAGGAGCACTGAGGACGAGGAAGAACATGGAAATCAGAATAATGCGAATAAAGCATAGCTTACATGCAAGTACTAGGCCAGTGTACCAAGGGAGAACATTAATACTCTGGTGATGGTTTGCAGGATCTGGCAGGCTTTTATGCAGGCAGAGATGATGACGGCTGATTGAAAACAGGTGCGCGGCCAACGTGGTGCTGATTACAGGGAAGGGAGAGAGAGAACATGAGAGAGAGAGGGCGAGAGGGGCGCAAAGCACCACCCAAGCTCCAAAACAGGAACTACAAGGATAGCTCATCACAAGCACCTTTGGGGGGGGGGAAATCTATCTATCTATCTATCTATCTATCTATCTATCTTTCTATCTATATCTATATATATATATACACAGTCCCCTCTAAAATTATTGGAACGGCAAGGTCAATTCCTTTGTTTTTGTTGCCTACTGACATTTGGGTTTTAGATCAAAAGATGAATATGAGACAAAAGTTCAGGATTCCAGCTTTCATTTCATGGTATTTACATCTAGATGTGTTATACAACTCAGGACCTAGCATCTTTTGTTTGAAGCTACCCACTTTTCAAGTGAGCAAAGGTATTGGAACAGACATTATTCAATTAACTTAAAGTGAGTAACATTTAACATTTCAATAACTGCATCAAGCCTGCGACCCATTGACTTCACCAGACTGTTGCGTTCTTCATTTGAAATGCTTTTCCAGGCCTTTACTGCATCCTCTTTCAGTTCTTGCTTGTTTCTGGTGATTTCTCCCTTTAGTCTCCTCTTCAGGAGGTAAAGGTCCGGTAATTGACTTGGCCAGTCTAAGACTTCCCACTTTTTCCCCTGATGAAGTCCTTTGTTGTGTTTTGGGTCATTGTCTTGTTGTATGATGAAGCTTCTTCCAATTAGTTTGGATGCATTTTTCTGTAAACTGCCAGACAAAATGTTATGCCACCAAATATTAAATGTTATTCACTTTAAGTTAATTTAATCATGTCTCTTCCAATACTTTTGCTCACTTGAAAATTGGGTGGGTTCAACCAAATGGTGCTTTGTCCTGAGTTGTTTAACACATCTAGATGTAAATACCATGAAATAAAAACTGGAACTCTGAACTTTTGTCTCATATTAATCTTTTGATCTATAACCCAAATGTCTTCACTGGACTGTATATACATCCATCCATTTTCAACACCGCTTATCCTGGTTAGCATCGTGGAGTTTGCCTGTTCTCTCCGTGCCTGCGTGGGTTTTCTCCGGGCACTCCGGTTTCCTCCCACATCCCAAAAAATCCCAGTTTAAAATGTTTGATTGTTCCTCTTCCTCTCCTCTTACTCTCTCCTCACTCTTCACATGTTGGTCTTCTTGCAGGTGATCGAGAACCAGATTGAAAATAAGATTGCCTTCATCCGGCAGCATGGCATCAGAGTACGCATTCATGCCCTCCTTGTTGACCGTTACCTCCAAACCTACCACGAAAAGCTGGGCTGGTTTAATGATCCCTTTGAGGTGTTTCATGATATTGTCACTGACCCAGACAAGTACTACATCTTCAAGTCCATTCTGGCCAAGACCAACGTCAGCAAGTTTGACCTTCCCAGCAAGGAGGCCTATCAGGATTTCTTTGGAGTTAATCCTGTGGCCAACTTCCAGCAGCTTTCCTACCACTGCAGCTGGACGAGTGGTTGCATGCTAGACCGTTTAGAGAAGGCCATCTCGTACGAGCTCCCGACTCTGCTCATGAGCATCAGCAAGGGGACGCCCGCTCCAGCAAAACCTGCTCCGACACCTGCAACCCCACTTTCCGGCACCTGCAAGGCACCTGAGTGTGAGGAGAAAGCCAAAAATCGTTGGAGGAGGCAATGAGATGGATGGGAATGGTAGGTGGTCGCAGAGGCAGATGGCGGCAGCCTTTAGGCTGTTCTGCAAGAATCCTCACTGCTGTGATTCTTACAACTGCAGAATGATAAAGACCATTTGCAAGGCTCTACCATGCCCACCTAGGTCATGTAACGCCAAAAAATACATCTGCTTAGACCTTATTCATTAAAACAAGTGAAAGGGGTTTTCCCAATGGTAGCACATTAGATAGTCTGAGAATAATGTTAAATCATACTGATAAAATACAACTTATAGCTGACTGTTATTGTTGAAAACCTCAACTTCTTTGTCTTCAGATAAAACAAAAGTAATATTAATTTATAAACATTCACTTCTTAAATATGAAGGGGAAAAAAACAAAAGGAGTTTGTTGTTTTTATTTTTTATTTTTGCACATTATTTATTCACATCCTCAAAGAAAGACACCACATGCAAAAAGCTAAAAACTGGCACTGTTGTCACTTCTGCGCTGCTTTGAAAGACTGAAGACTGAATCAAATCTGCTGTTGTGCTGTTTTAATCCACCTAGGCACCATTGTCGTGTCCTTAATACCATTGAGGGACTCATAGTGCACATGTCAAGCTTTGTGCTAACAGGACAAGTGCTCACATTCTCCTTGAACTAATAAAATACATTGAATACAATTTTTGCACCAGCTGGGAATATTGTTCATATTCATTAAGGCATTTTCTTCACTTGTGAAATGCATCCATCCATTTTCTATACCGCTTGTCCGCATTAAGTTTCCTCATTTTAGGTCTGTGATCATTTTCTTCTTATTATCACTTTTCTTTTCAGTAAATATGATCAAATCTTTTCTTCTCGTTCCTCTCTGATCTTACAAAGACACCAATGAAATAACCATTGTTGAAAAGCTATTTCCAGGAGTATATCCACAATGTCATATAGTGCATGATTGTTCTGTATGAATGAGGTGCCATATTTTACCAAACAAACTTTTTCAAGCATTTGGAATGTAATACTGGCTATATGGTGCCTCAGTAAACATGTGAAATCTGAATTAAAACTGTCCACGCATTCCTGAGTTACACATGTTTTTTCTGCCGAGAGGCCTGAAATCAGGTCATTTGAATTTTTCTTACTGTATCTATGTCACTAGTGAAGATCTCCAACTACCTCTCCGCCCCCGAACCAGCGTTGTCAACATAACAAACACGTGTGCTCTCACAATTAGAGGAAAGGGGGCACTCTTAGCCAATATGGGCAAAGTGGAACAAAACTGGGTCAAAGAGAAGTAGTTGTCAGAGACGCCTTTTCTGGACACTTGTATCACAAAACCAAGGTGTTTTTTTTTTTAAATGAAAGTTTTTTACTAAGTCCAAGTTCGAGAGTCACTCTGTGGACAACTAAATAGTCAAAATATGTAAGTACAACCCCAATTCCAATGAAGTTGGGACATTGTGTTAAACATAAATAAAAACAGAATACAATGATTTGCAAATCATGTTCAACCTCAAAGGATATCACCACATGGGCTCAGGACCACTTCAGAAAACCAATGTCAGTAAATACAGTTCGGCGCTACATCCGTATGTGCAACTTAAAACTGTACTATGCAAAGCAAAAGCCATTTATCAACAACACCCAGAAAAGCCGCCGGCTTCTCTGGGCCCGAGCTCATCTAAGATGGACTGATGCAAAGTGGAAAAGTGTTCTGTGGTCCGACGAGTTTACATTTCAAATAGTTTTTTGAAATTGTGGACGTCGTGTCCTCCGGGCCAGAGGAAAAGAACCATCCGGACTGTTACAACAGGGTGGCTTCGTAGTAAAAGAGTGCGGGTACTAGACTGGCCTGCCTGTAGTCCAGAACTGTCTCCCATTGAAACTGTGTGGCGCATTATGAAGCGTAAAATACGCCAACAGAGAACCCGGACTGTTGAACAGCTGAAGCTGTACATCAATCCAGAATGGGAAAGAATTCCACCTACAAAGCTTCAAGAATTAGTGTGCTCAGTTCCCAAACGTTTATTGAATGTTGTTAAAAGAAAAAGTGATGTAACACAGTCGTAAACATGACCCTGTCCCAGCTTTTTTGGAACGTGTTGCAGCCATAAAATTCTTAGTTAATGATTATTTGCTAAAAACAATAAAGTTAATCAGCTTGAACATGAAATGTCTTGTCTTTGTAGTGTATTAAATTAAATATAGCTTGAACATGATTTGCAAATCATTGTATTCTGTTTTTATTTATGTTGAACATGATTTGCAAATCATTGTATTCTGTTTTTATTTATGTTTAACACAACGTCCCAACTTCATTGGAATTGAGTTTGTAGATACAAGTGGGTGAATATTAGAACACAGAACACATTATGCTGATTAAAAAATATATAAATCAAACTTTAGTTTTCTCCATGGTTTATAATCCCGCAGAAAGAAAACTAAAATGTCCACTAGAAGATGCCTTCAATCGATTTGTTAAACTTTAATCTGAAAGTCATACAGAGTGTAAAGTTCACTTAAGACACATGAGGAAAAATTCAATGATTGCCAGTGGACAGTTTATAGTCATAGTCAATGTAAAAATCCATCCATGCATTCTCAACACTGTTTATCCTGTTCAGGGTCGCAGGCTGCCTTTAGCCTAAACCAGCTGACTTTGGGCAAAAGGCAGACAACACCCAGTCAGTCACAGGCCACATATAGATACGAACAATCACTCGCATTCACATTGTCACTGAGTGGGAACTGAACCCACCCTGCCTGCACCAAAGTCACGTGAATGGACCACTACACCATCAGTGACTTATTTAATGTAAACCTTCAATAATTTTCAATCTTGCATTGAATTTTTCATCCACAGGTTCCAAATTTAGAACTTCTCTGTTCACCCATTGCTGTTATACAATAATTACATAAACCACGATGGAATAGTGGTTAGCATGTCTGCCTCGCAGTTATGAAGTGGGTCTGAATCTCAGCTTGGGCCTTTCTGTGAAAAGGCTGTACGTTTTCACCGTATTTACGTGGATTTTCTCCGGGTACTCTGGCTTTCTCCCACATTCCAAAAACAAGCATTTTGGGTTATTTGAAGACTCGAAATTGTTCATAGGTCTGAATGTGAGTGTAAATAGTTGTTTGTCTATGTGTGCTGGAATTGCCTGGCGACCAGTACAGTGTGTACACCACCTCTTGCTCAAAGTCATTTGGGATAGGCTTCAGCTCACCTGCGACCCTCGTGAGGGCAATATTTTTACCATTCGATATGTTTTTCTAACTTTATTCATGGATGGATGGATGAGTTTTACCATTCTTAACTGCCATACAAGTGTGAAAATAAGAGAAACGCTACTATTATAAACACTTAAAAACTATAAAACACCCTTTACAGGAAGAAGAAAAATTCTTTATTTGATCCACAAGGTGGTAATCCTTTTATATGCTTGATTTTCTTTGTAATAAATGCATTTATGTGGTGCTACAAGGTGAGGCTGAGAAGTCATCAAGCACCCCACAGAGGTCAATCTGAAAACGATGATCCGACACACACACAAGCACTTGTATGCTTGCAATAAAAGTATCATTTGTACATACTGTACGTGACCTTATGTCATGTGTGTGTGTGAACTATGTTTCCCAAGCCTTTTGGCCAAAGTGCTAACACAGACTTTATCAGATCAGTTTTATCAGCTCTATGAAAAGGCCACTCGTGGAAGCTCTCAAACAGAAGTACACGCATGCGAGCACACGCTGCCCACATGCCACTGCGACACACACATGAACAATGCACACAGGGGTTATGGTTTATTGGAATCATATTTCATTGTTATCGCCACTAAAGGCACACGCAAACACACCCACAGTGAATAAGTGAATTATCATGTTTATGGTCAAGCTGGAAGGCTGCAGATCACAATCTCATCACTTTATTGTTTCCCGTAAGTAAACACCTTGATTATGAATTAAATATGTCTTAGACTGAAATAACAATATGTTTCTGTTGATAATTGTAAGTGGGATACAACTCTAATGCTCTTTGAGAGATTTAATGATTCCAACCTGGAAAAGTCTCTATACGTCTTGTGTAAATTATGCAAGTCCATACAAACAATTGAGAGAAAATGAAAAATTATCTGGATTTAATAAAGTTTTAAATGTTCTGTTTCACAAATATGCATTAATGTTTAGAATTAATACACAGCATTACAAGTAGTATACAGTATGAGGCATAGTCATACACATATACAGTACATATATATACTGTATAGAAACTTGCTCTTTTACCTCCTCTGCTAAATGTGAAAAACAAAGTTGAAAAAGTTGAGTGGTGGTTGCTCCTCCTCTAAGCACGTTAAAGCAGTCAGTGACATGTGACCTGAACGGACACCCACTGTGAAAACCCACCCATCTCCAGCTGTGTCAAGACACATTTAGGCCAACAGGAACAAAACGGAAACTCAGAGCTTGATTTTCAAAATAGAAGTAATAGTTTGTATTGGAGTGAACATGTCATGCCATGAATGTCTTTACATAAAACTTCATTAATATTCTGTAACGCTTATCCTCACTAGGGTCACGGGCATGCTGGATCGTATCCCAGCTATCTTTGGGTGAGAGCCGGGGTACACCCTGAACTGGTCGCCAGCCAATCGCAGGGCACATATAAACAACGCAGGCACGGGAAGAACATGCAAACTCCACACAGGCGAGAGTGGATTTTAACCTGGATCCTCAGAACTGTGAGGCAGATGTGCTAACCAGTCGTCCACCGTGCCCCTATATAAAACTTATTTCTTTAAATATATATATTTTTTTCATCTGAAAGTATTGCAAATGTTATGTCAGAGCTACATTACTATAACAATTGTGAAATGCTTAAATGCTTAAGTGCTTAATTGTACAATTAAATGCTTAATTCTACAAGAATTAAGGATTTCAAGACTCTAATTCTACAGTATAGGTTTACTTCTGGAGAGACAAGTAGTTAAATGTCCTAAATAACCCATTCATCCATCCATTTTCTGTACCGCTTAGCCTCACTAGAGTCTCCGGTATTGCAGCTGACTTTGAGCAAGAGGCAGGGTACACTTTGAACTGGTTGCCAGCCAATCGCAGGGCACATATAAACCAATAACCATTCACACTCACATTCACACTTAGAGTTTAGAGTCTTCAATTAACCTAACATGCCTAATATCAACATTGTAAGTTATCGTTTGGTAAATTATTTAATGGTAAATTATTCACGATTCTTCTCCATAGGTATTTTTTTCTTTTTTTTCCTGCACTCTCAAGCATCTTCACGTAGAGGCGCTAAACCTTGGCCTGTTGCTTGAAAAAATGCTGACATAAAGGATTGTGGGGAACATTGTAAAGGTTGGTATGGTGTAGCCTATGCTAAAGGTCAGTTAAAGGTTGCATCGTGGCACCTTTCCTCAGACTTTTTAGATTTCGAACAACCTTCTTCTTGGGCATCTAACTTGGATACGAAAGAAAATAAATGGCTCCCGGGCCTTAAGTTTGACACCAGTGCTCTCAAAAGTTTTAGATTTGAGTGCAACTTAAGGCATGTTTAAGAAAGGTTTGTGTTTTTGAACAATGTTTGATTAAACTAAAACAGTTTTCACCCAGGCATTATCAAGAGGTAGGTAATGTGCGTCCCTACTTATTATACAAATATTCCACATCCTATGTAAGATTTTTGGCCGATTCGACGCATTCTTCGTGGTTATTTTTCCCGGAAGTGGTATTGTTGGGTAATGGCGTCGAGCTTGACAGTCTGGTCCCACCATCCCACACCGCCACAACAGCTGGGGGAGGATTTCCGAACCCGTCACAGCGAAGATGGTGGCAGCTCCAGGCGTGTGGATGATCCGTTCGCCCGGATAACACGGTAAAGCAGCCACGAGAGTGTATTGCCTGGAGTCAGCGAAAGCCGCGTTCGGAGCCCGCCGAGAGGGTTGTAAAAAAGGGAGGCTACAAGCGGCGGACTGAAGAGGACACACAAACTCTCACGCACACACACGTACACACTAGCCTGAGCGCGCAATCTAGTGTGTGTTGCTGTTGGACACTCTTACGAACTAGTGCCATCCAGACCGTGAGGAGTTGGTTCCGATAAGAAGTCTGCTCTCTGTTGTTGGCTGCGTTTGGATCATTTTTACAAGGATATAAGCGAGGGTTTCCTCTTGTTTGCTCTGGGGCTTCTTTCTTCACGTCTTCTTCGCCCAGGGGGGATGTGAAGGGAGGAAATCGAGCTCCAAATAACCACAGTCCTCACTGGGTCTCCTCTCTAAACGCAGGAAATACGGCCTGGGGAAAAACTTTTTTTTTTTTTTTTTTTAATTTTGAAGAAGCTCTCTGAGGCTGACGTTTTGCACCACTTGAATTTAAAGTAGTACATTTCTCACCCAACCACACCTCGCTGGAATCCAACGCCGCCGGATATACGGAGAAAAGTGTTCGAATGTGTTGTGTTGTTTCTATTGCGAAGAGCTTTGATCATCACTATTTTTAGAGCAGCCTCGACCCAGGCTGTTCCTCGTATCTCGTATGTTTTGCCAACTGCGCGCAACAAGTTGCAGTCACTCCGAGACGAGGTAAAGCGACGCTAATTTGGGCCAGTGGTTGGTATTTTCTGTGCTTCTCGCTCTTGGAATAGCACACACCCCTCCCCAACCCTCTTTGGAAGGTAGAAGGGGGATACACGGAGAAGATCCGGAGCGGGAGTTCAGGAAAGGACGGGGCTGGGTCTGTGGGATTAGGCCTGCCTGTCTGCCAGGCCGCCTCGTGTACGAACTGGTTTATGGTCATGGATTGGTCTCCGAAATCTCGCTGTCAGGAAGATTTATAAGACTACAGATGGAAGGAATGAATGCACGGAAATCCAATTGTTCAGCACACTGCTTGAGAAGGAATGCAGAAGGTAAAGTTGCCTGATTCAGAAACCATCCACAGTTTTGCCTATAAATATTTTGAAGGTTGGACTAACAATTCTGAAATATATTTTTGCAGCTCGTCACGTTGTTGCAAATTTGCATAAAGCTGCTACAACGGTGGAATTTTAAAGAGGCTACTGCACAGAGTGAAGATGCCAATTGTTGCAGAGCTACCAGCGACCATCACCAGGTGTTGACAACCCACATCTGGATGTGCTCACGCAATGCAACTGTGGATGGTCAATGATGGAGACGGACTGTTTAGTGACTGTTTTGCTGGGGAGAAACTCAGTCTGAAACCCAGATGCGCTTTGCGGAGTGATGCTTGTAATGCGAGTAGTGACGCAAATCCAGGGTCTCATCATGAGCAGCTCAATACGCTGGAAAGGTGTGTCTGGTGTGAGTGAGTGTTTCAGCTTCTCTGTGCATAGCAAAGACATCTGCACCTCGTGCACAGTACTATAAGCGTGATTATTCCAGCAAAAACACCTTTGTGGCCCCTCCCAATCCTTCCCTCCCCGCAGTGCCAAATGTGAATACGCAGCGCCCACTCAACACATCTAATTGCCCGAGCACCAACCAGCGCTATTAATATTTAACTCCATTCCCCCACTCCTCCTTTCCCACGTCAATATGGCGACGCTGCAACAACACCGGCAGCTTCTCATGCACGCCACAGAAGTGAGCTGTAATTCCAGCAGGGATGGTGCTGTGACCGTACGGATTATCCACAGTTCGCTGCCGCCGCATGTGCAGCCGCAGGAGCCGGTGAGGCCTGCCACCAGTGTCGGAGGAGGAGCCGTAGGCCGTGAGGATAGGAGTAGAATGAACCCTAACCTCCACAAATATAGTATTTCCTCCAGCTGCAGCTCCGCAGACTCCAGACTGGCTACAACCTCCACAACAAGGGTGCACAGGAAGGCACCACCACTATTTGAGCGATCTGCTGCCCAATGCTGGGACCCCAAATTTGACTCTCCCATCCTCGAGGAGGCTTGCCAAGAGAGGTGCTTTCCTCAGACTCAGCGGCGCTTTCGGTATGTCCTGTTCTACCTGGCTGTGTCAGCTGTGCTCTGGGCCATTTACTTTAGTGTCAATAGTGACCGTTGCCACCCCATGACCTTCCTGGCCCCCACGGCCTCCTTTTTGGCCCTCTTAGCACTCCTCTTCTTGTTCACCTTAACTCAGTACTACATACAACTGTACAACCAGACATCGTTGCTCCTGATAGCAGTCACCTTCGCCATCACCTTGGGTCCACAGATACAGACTGCAGGCTACACTGAGCTGGAGTGGGCTCACCATGCAAATGCTTCATACCATTTTCCAGACGCACACCAATCCCCTTGCATATCTCCAGTGGCTACCTTTTCTTTCTGTATAGAGGTCCTTTTATTGTTATATAGTGTTCTCCATGTGCGTCTGTATGCCTCAGTGATGCTGGGGTTCTTATACTCTATATTATTTGAGGCATTAGGGTGGCTACCGTTGCTTCACAGAAGCTATGATTCTACTGAATGGGGGACACATTTGGGGAGTTCCAGCTCCAATTGGGAAACGGACACGCTCCAATGGCTAGGTCCGGCCAAAGCGCTGCTTCACTTGTGTGTCCACGTCATCGGTATCCACTTGTTCATTATGTCAGAGGTGCGCTCTCGCAGCACCTTTCTCAAAGTGGGCCAGGCTATCATGCATGGCAAGGACCTAGGGGTGGAGAAGGCCTTGAAGGAGCGTATGATCCACTCGGTTATGCCTCGACGTGTCGCAGACGAGCTAATGAAGCAGGGTGACGATGAGGGCGGTGGGAGTGAGAATTGTAGTAAGCGTTATTCCTCTGGTGCCTGCTCTGCCTCAGTTGTCTCAGTGGGCACTGGAGGAGGTGTTGGTGGCGCTTCGCCATCGCAAAATGCCACAAACCCCAAGAACTACCCTCACAACAACCACAAACGCAAGAAAACCTCCATCCCACGTGGACAGATAATATTTCGACCTTTCAACATGAAACGTATGGAACCTGTTAGCATCCTTTTTGCAGATATTGTGGGCTTCACTAAAATGTCTGCCAATAAGTCTGCACCAGCCTTGGTCGGGCTTCTCAATGATCTCTTTGGACGCTTTGACCGTCTCTGTGAACTAACCTATTGTGAGAAGATCAGCACACTGGGTGATTGTTATTACTGTGTCGCAGGCTGCCCTGACCCTAGAGCTGACCATGCCTACTGCTGTGTAGAGATGGGTCTAGGTATGATCCAGGCCATCGAACAATTTTGCCAGGAGACATGTGAGACTGTCAGCATGCGTGTTGGTGTCCATACCGGCACTGTGTTGTGCGGGATTCTAGGAATGAAGCGCTTCAAGTTTGACGTATGGTCAAATGATGTCAATCTGGCCAACTTGATGGAGCAGCTTGGTGTGGCAGGCAAGGTTCATCTGTCTGAAGCCACCGCTCGATTTCTGGATGACCGTTACCAGCGGGAGGATGGTCGAGTGGTGGAGAGAGCCGGAGAGAGTGTGGTGGAGAAGCTCAAGGGTGAGTAAATGTTTACCTCTTATTTACTTAGGATGCACTTTCAAAGGATGAGTGTTTAAAAAGTCTAATTGTCTGACTATGTGAACCTTAGCCCTTGGTCACCAAGGGTTGAATCGGGTCACTGCAGGCCTTTACAGCACTAAAGTATGTTATCTGACTAGTTTGTCTTGTTGAAATAGTCCACCAGATCAGTAAGAGATCATGTTGATGAGATCAAGAGATTAGAGCACCCGAAACAGGCGCATTTTGCATTACGTGGTGGACTGTGTTTAGTGGCTAAAAGAGTGGGGAAAAAAACTTTTTTGTATCGATAGGACAAGACCATATTTGAATACCGAATGCATTTCCATTGAGAATAATATCAGGCTCCCAATAAACAACATTGATTTGTAAATACGTGTATTTTAGTTACAGTACAGTGTATTTTAGTTACAGTACAGTTACTATATAATGTTAATATTTGGCAAATACAGATGAGCTGGATAAATTGTGTAATTCTTTTTTTGTATTGTTTCAAAAGTAACATTTGAACTGTAAAAACTTCACCATTGTCTTTTTGATTGCTGTAACTAAATCAAGGGTTTAGGGCTGTCATTATTGAATATTTTTAGAATAATCTTGATTATTGCAACCATTAATTTATTTTATATATATATATATATATATATATATATATATATATATATATATAAATATATATATATATATATATATATATATATATATATATATATATAAATACACACACTATCTAGGCATTTCAATTGCACAAATTAATATTCAAAGAATAAATCAATTATAGAATTATTATTCCACTTACATTGCAACAATGCACAATACAAAATAAAAGCGGCCCCCTTTTTAGCGTCACTAATCGTTTTTACATGAAGACATAGGCACGGCATGGAAACCAAAAATTAATGATTAAAAATATCGCTCAGAATTACGGTTCGAGTCAGTCTTAATATACAGGGCGGGGCAGAAAGGACAGATGTTTTTGAAAAACTCACAAAATAATAAATGGTCGCTGCAAACAAATTTTATTGACATCAATGTGTTTGTATTGAAATAACATTTGCAATGAGCAAAGAGTAATGTTTGAGAGAGTGGAAGCCAACTTCTATCAATGCCTTCAGAAATGCATTGCTGAAAACGGACACCATATGACGGATGTTGTTTTCCACACTGGATTATTTCAAATGCTATTTCAATACGAACACATTGATGTCAATAAAATTTGTTGGCAGCTACAATTTATTATTTTGTAAGTTTTAAAAAAATGTTTGTCCTTTCTGCCCCACCCTGTATCTCCACAGCACAGTGTGTTGTGAGACATTTCTGAGGCTGTGCGAAACACAGTCTCGTTTAAGGCCTTTTCACACCGTACTGGCTCAATGTGAAAGGACCATGCGGCACAGCAGCAGTGACCACGGTGCCCCAGTCCAGTGTGCCCAAATTTGGAAGTGCTGACGTATCAGCCTACCATGAAGTAAACAGGAACGTTTTCCTGCTGGAGAAGTAGACCGCACCTCGGCAATTTAGGCAAGATATATATATATATATATATATATATTTATTTATTTTTTGCAAAAGAAAGCTCCATCCATCACAGTTCTTTTTATATATATCACGGTATGTATTTTCTCTTTTATCCCAAAGTTCGGGACGCAAAGACCTGCTCCATTTTCCTCAGTACAAGTCCACCAAAAAAGAAAAAGCACACAGAAATCACTCCGCCAGCCCCTCTCTCATTGGAGGACTACAAGTTTCAATTCCTTGCTAAACTTCTTAAATTTGTTGGATTATTGGCCAATGCAAGACCCTAGTTAATTTTGATGGAAGTATGTTCTAAGAAGCTTGCTGTAGCTTGGGACATACTGTACGTCTTATTTGTCAACACTCTACTGGTAGTAGTATTAAATAGATTTTCCTTGTTGTTGACTATAATGACACTGTTGTTCGTGACTATTTTGTAACTTTGAGTTTTATATATCTTAAATTATATCGACAGAGCTCCATAATCCATGAGAGAAGCATAACGGCAGCATAACAGAGAAGTCCAGAGCTGTGAGCTCTCTGATCTTGGGTCTCTAGTGAACAAAGACCTTGTGTTAGACAGTATTCACACTTGACTCTAAACTGTGTGATCACTCTCTATTTCCAGACTGGCTAACCACAACAGACTGATACTGACATGCAACTTTTGATGCGAGAGAAGTCGTAAACGCTGTCTGATTTCCTGTAGAGACAGAGGGAGACTGTTTGCATAGGGAAAGTGTCAGACCTATTTCCATTTGTGAGAGGTCAAACTATCTCATGATATCTTATGGTATCGTAATGTATAGGTAATGAGTGTTAAGAAATCAAAATACAATAACAAATTAGCATCATTAGAAAATCAAATAAGAAGGTGTAATTTTTGGCCCATGTATAGAGCTCAAGTACAGTACTCTCACACACTTTAAAATTGAGTCCAGAGTATCCAATATGTTCCCCTGTTGGGATACAATAACTACCGGTAACAATGTACTGTGTAGATCTAATTACTGTTTCTCTCTTATCTGACTCCTTGGGGATCTTCTTTAGTGTCGCCTCCATATGAATCCTTCCTTTTTTACATCGCACATCTTTAACTGCTCACACACAGAGCACACACACAATTGCACCAACGGTGAAAATCCAGCACATATTGATATTATTATTGCAATATTGCTGATAGAAAGGCAGCACAGTGCAATGGTGGTTAGGATATTTGTCTCACAGTTCTAAGGTTCAGTGTATGAAATTCGGCTCAGGCCTTTCTGTTTGGAATTACAAGTTCTCCCCATAGTTGCATGGCTTTTCCCCGGGTACTCGGACTTCCTCCCACTTCTCCAAAACATGCTTCTTGGGGCAATTGAAAATTCTGAATTGCCCATAGTGTGTGAATGGTTGATTGTCAAAATGTGCCCAGCGATTGGCTGGTGACCAGTCCAGGGTGTACCCCAGCTCTTGCTCATAGTCATCTTGGATAGGCTCCAGCTCACCCGTGACCCTATTGAGGACAAGCGCAATAGAAAAATAGATTAATTGATATTGCTGATATATATTGCTGTAACTGTGTGCGCTTTTCACAGTGATACGGCATCCAGTAATCAGATAATTCCATGCGTGATGACGTCACTGCCAGAGTCTGATGTGATGTTTACGTACTTGTTGGACAGCAACACAACACAACAGGGTGAAGAAGTGAGTGTAAATGTCTTTACACCTCTGTCCTGGCATCGTTATACACAGGCAGCAGGCCTGTAGCCCAATTCTGATATTTTCTCCAGTCGAAAATTGGTGGCTGTCTTTTACAGTGCACAAGAGACTTCTGTTTGCCCTCAAACTATTGGTCTTTTTACTTCACCTGCCTCATTCCATCACCCGACTCTCAACTGTGTCATTGCTCCCATTGTGGCTTCGCTGACTTGCGTATCTCTTCTTCCTTCTCTTCTATATCAGCCTGTTAATTTCATTTATTGGTACGTTAGCAGCCTTAAAGGAAGTATGCTTATGCTAACAAATTACACTGGGAGTACCCAGAAAGATCCCATGCGAAAAGTGGAAAATAAATAAATAAATAAAAATAAAACCTCTTTATGGAGGTGCACTAAAATTAATTGACCAATTAATTAATTAATTGACCAACCAACAAACAACGGGGATCAAATCACAACATCCATCCATTCTCAATACCGCTTAATCCCGTTCAGGGTCGCGGGGTGCTGGAGCCTATCCCAGCTGCCTTCGGGTGAAAGGCGGACCACACCCTGAACTGGTTGCCAGTCAGTTGCAGGGCACATGTAGACACGGAAAACCACTTGTACTCACATTCACACTGTTACTGAGTGGGAAGTGAACCCACACTGCCTGGACCGAAGTCAGGCGAATGCACCACTACACCATCAGTGCAAATGACAACATGTTATCTTCAATTTTTTTCAATGAAGAGAACGAGACAGCCATCTAGCTTTTCCCAATACTTTTTAGGCTTATTTGGTTGGATGCTGTAATCTCAGTAACATTTGTGTGTGCACAATGTTAGATTTTTGACAGATGCACTACGTTGTAGTTTTTCAACATTTAAGGCCTGAATGTTGTTAAACTATCAATGTACACACTGAATGCATTTTGCATTTTATTCGCGTGTGTAAACAGGTGCATACCCACGTGCTTTTGTGTCTCTTCGCCTACACAGGCCCATTCATCTGTACAGTGTGTTGCAGTTGGAAGTCCATGCCCTCCAGCTGGTTAGTCTGTGCTAAATCAAACGTGTCACCTACTGTAAATATCCAACAGCAAGTGATAAAATGGATGGATGGATGGATAGAGCTTTAACTAGAACCAGGCAGTCACCAAGGGCTTTGATTTTGCCTCCCGTTATCTTTGATATTTTCAGTCCCAAAATATTACCTTCCAAATAATTTCCCAACTCAACTTCATTTATATAGCACTTTCACAAAAGCCGCAGCTGTACCAAAGTGCGGTACATAAAACATAACATTAGAAAAGTAATTGAATACACAATAAATAACCAAACAAAATCATCTGCTTTCAAAATATACCATGGCTCCCTTCAAAAAGGCACTTTGCATACAGGAGGTGCAGCGCTTTGTTCCCTGTACTTGCACGTTGTTAGAAGCATTGCTGTTATTGATGAGCGAGGGAAGCAAGGCGGAAGTCTTCATTGACCAATAACAGGGTTTCGAGATTGCAACAACATAGATGTTGCAATTAGTGCTGGGGGATATATCGAGACGCTCGTCTCGATCAATATTTTATTAATGCTTAATATGGAAAAAGAGGATCAGCGATTTTATTTTCTATACTTATTGCTGCTCCGCAAGACTTCTGCCAACATGGAGGAGAAGATGCTAGCGAGTAGCGAGCCATAAGTATTCCCAAATAAAGGGCATCTCTATCATTTGGAAACAACCGTAGTCTGAAAAACGTGTATAAAAGATGTTACGACGAAGATGGGCATATCCGTGTAAAATCATCTGCTGATATAGCATGTTATTGAGTGTGATGCATGTAAAGTATCACATTAAAGAGATCTGCATCTCCGTGCCGCTCCTGTAATGTAAACAAAACAACATCGTGGAGAGATCGTGGTGGCAGTTGGAGCACTTGTATTTTTGTGTTCGCGCCGTGAACGGGCCTGGAAGATAACAAGAGAGTAGTTTGCCTTTCACGGATAAGATGGAAAGGGTTTTGTTTACATTAGCATTGGCAGCTACTAGCTAGCTCCGTTCCGTGAGCAATTGCCGATCACGCAAATAGAGTGCTGTGAAAAAGTATTGGCCCCCTTCTCAAATTATTTTATCTTTGCATACTATAATGTTTAAGCTCATCAAACAAATTTAAATATCAGACAAATCCAACCCAAGTTAACTTAAAATGTTGTTTTCAATGATTTCATTTACTAAGGAAAAAGAACTATTCAAAGTTACCTGGTCCTGTCTGAAAACGTAATTACCCCCTTTGTAAAATCATGAATTAATGGTGGCTAATCACAACGTTTGGTTAATTTTTGCTGGTCACTCCCAAGCCTGATTACCTCCAGAGCTGTTCGTTCAAAAAATAAATAGAATCTGCCCTGACAAAATCAAGTTGGACAAATGATCTAAAAAAGCTGCAACAAAATGACACGATCCAAAGAAATTCCAGAACAGTCAAGAAATAACGTAATTGACATCTGTCAGTCTGGAAAGGGTTACATAAGCCATTTCTAAAGCTTTAGGATCCAGCGAATCATAGGGCTAGCCATTATCCTCAGATGGAGAAAACATGGAACAGTTGTGAACCTTCCCAGGAGTGGCTGGCCGACAAAGATTACCCCAAGAGAACAGCCATGACTCATCCAGGAGGCTACAAAGGAACTCAGGACAACTTCTAAAGAAATGTAGGGCTCTCTTGCATCAGTTAAGGTCAGTGTTCATGACACAACAATAAGGAAGAGACTGGGCAAAAATGGCGCCCATGGCTAAAACCGCTGCTGACCAAAAAGAACAAAAAGGTTCGTCTTCGTTTTGCAAAAAAACAAAAAAAACATCTGAATGATTACCAAGACTTTTGGGAGAATATTATATGAACTGACGAAATGAAAGTTGAGCTTTTTGGAAGGTGTGTGTCTCATTACATCTGGTGTTAATGTAGCACAGCATTTCAGAAAAAGAACATCATACTAACAGTGTTCTTGGACTGCTTCGCTCCTTTCGGACCTGGACAACTTGCTGTGATTGATAAAACCATGAATTCTGTTCTTTAACACAAAATCTTGAAAGAGAATGTTCAGCCATCAGTTTGAGACCTCAAACTGAAGCGCACTTGGGTTCTGCAGCAGGATAACGACCCCAAACACACCAGCAAGTCAACTTCTGAATGGCTTAAAAAAAGACAAAAGTTAGTTGTTGCTGCTGAGCATTGCCCAAACAGTTACTATTAGTACACAGGGCCAGGTTACTTTGAATAGTTTTTTTCCCCCTAAATAAATGAAATCACCGTTTAAAAACTCCTGTATTTGCGCAAAATACTGTCTTTACGTATCTGCTCTACACATTTAACTTCATTCCTCCTACTCAGGAATGCATTGTCAATTGTGTGTGTGTGTGTGTGTGTATCTGTGTGTGTGCGTGTGTGTGTGTGTGTGTGTGTGTTGAGTGCTGATAAGAATGCCCAACCCTGTTCCAGCCTGATTACTTACTGGTTATGTCATGCGCACACGTTGACAGAGTATACTCTCTGATGTTTTGATCGCTAAATTTGCTTTTAATCAGGCCAAATTTATTATTGACAGTTCAATCGTGGGCCAAAATTACATTTTCATCAGGCAAACCTTGCTTTTCCTACTAAAACCCTTTTTTCCCTCATTCATACTATTATATCGTCTACAAAATGTAATTTAATGAACTTAATAATTTAAAACAAATGAATTTGCTACAGCCTGTTATTACTGTGTTACTGCTGCAGCTCCTCTTCCGGTGTCGCGAAACACATAGTTAACAGAGTGGTTCTAAAATTGTTTTCATGTCAGGGATTAGGTGTGTTTGTTTTATATTCTGCCAAGATTGGAAAATACACCATCAGTGACCTAAAAATACGGAACTGTATTTGGTTGATATTAGGGATACATGATAACTATCGAGACTGATATAGGGGGAAAAATTATGTCAGACTGATCGGTCCGATATTGAAAAAACTCAACCTACAACAAGAGCCGTCTCATTCAGTGGCGGGCTGGTCGCCAGCAGCTGGTCTTGCATTGGCTTGTGACAGTCATGGATATTTTGATCAAAATTATTTCCCTATGACACCAAAAAATAGTCAATATCCAAAATATATTAGCATATGATCGCCAGCACTTTCTGAAATTCCCATTATCCAGTGACCTTGACTTCGTAAGCAGCGGACTTGTGGAGCAGCGTAAGCCAACAGAGGAGCAAGTAGAGGCGGTTAAATCGGACGTGGAATTCAGAAGAATATTGGACTAAAAGCTGTGCTAGTAAAGTGCTGTTTCTGTCGAAAGACTGAGTCATTAGAAAGAATATGAGGGAGGAAGAAGGGAGAACAAGTCACATATTTTCCGGTCATGACCTTTTCCCACGGAGTTCCCACAGTCTATCTTAGGGTAGCTCGGGAGTCTTTTTTGTCGTTGTGTCTTTAGAAGGCGCTTTATGTCTCATTTGAGACAGTGCATTAAAAGTTCACAAAAAGTTAGTATAAATTCAGAGATTTCTCATCCATGTTTGCAGGATTACTAGACCTACGGTAAACTAACCTGCTAGGTGCAGAAGTACCTCAGAAGACATGGGTTCATTTACAGTAGAGCCAAGGTTAGTCATTTCTCGCTCAAGCGCTGCCCTTCTACCATAGAACATGATAGGCACTTGGTGTGAAGTGCATCACTAACGTGATGTAGATGGTGTGTGTCACCACATCTCTCAAGACAAAACACATCTGTTGCTATTCTTTGGACGCCTTCAGAATCAGTTTTATTGCCATCGTCAGTGAAATGTACTGTACAGTCATACTAGAAATTATACTTGGTCTGATGGAACAACATGAATTATAGATGGTAACAATAAAAATATAAATAGACTAAGAAGGGGGATGGGGGGACAGACTGTGCAAGAAGCATAAACAGTGTTCAATAAGCATCAGGTGAAGGTGTGCAGTTTTAATGGGTGATACCAGCTTATTTAGCGTTCATGAGTCCGTTGGCCGAAGGGAAAATGTTCATGATGTGGTGGGAGGTTTTGGTTCGAATGGACTGTAGCTTCCTGTCTGAGGGGCGAGGGTCGAATAGACTGTGTCCAGAGTATGTGTCTGTGTCTTGATGTTACAGATCGCTGAACGGCTGTGCACATAAATGTCAACAAGTGAGACTGTATATTAGATTGGAGCTCCAACTGAAGTCTGTTTTGAAGGCACTGTTTTTCAATATACATTCTGTCCAACTGAAGGTACCTTGACAAAGACCAGCATCAATCTTTGCGCTGGGGGACCAACTTTGTTTTTCAACAAATTAAGAAGGACATCACAAGAGACTAGGGAACATCTCAGACAGAACTTCTCTGTCTGACTTTACACTGCAGATCTAAGTACTCAATTCGGATTTGGTGCCTACATGCCTATTTTTCTATATATACGTTGCCTCATCGTTGGGTAAGGAAAGGAATCAATGTTTTATAGCATCCATAGCCATCCATTAAAAAATAAAAAGAATCACCGGTGTCGTGTGAAGTTTACGTTCCGGTGTGTACCCTTCAAAATAAAAGGCTACAAGCTTAAAACAGGAAGGGAAGTTGAAACTTGCACATATTAACCATTTGACGTGATAAAACAGTTCCAAATAACGATTTTAACAATGCTATATTTAACTTTCAGCTGAAACATAATTAATGAATATTAAGTCAATTGGGTTTGTTCCACACACATTGCCTTTTAGTTCATAGGTTTGATATTGATACTAGTTATAAAGAACCCCAAGTTAAATGTTCATTGTAGTCTATGCTGCGGGCTGCTAAGAAAATGGATGTTCATAATATATATATATATAAAAGGGTTTGTGTGTGCCTCATTAGAGGACGGTCCTGGTGTCCATGCTCCGCCGGCTGAGCGCAGAGCATGAACACGGACACCAGGACCAGCCTCGAATGAGGAAAACGCTTCAACGTCAATAAATTCCAAAATATTGGGCCGATTTTTGTGATATTTTCAGAGGTTGAAGTGGGCATTAGTAGAGGTGTCCACATAAATTATGGTGGTGATTGGTCTAAATTTTCGGACAGTAAGCGACGTCGAGCTTTTTCTATATATACGCATATTGGAAACGCTTTAAAGTCCACAAAATCCAAAATATTGGCACAATCTTTCTGATAGTTACAGAGGTTGACATGGCCACAAGTAGACATTTCCACAAAATCGAGCATTTTCGATTTCAAGGCGACTCCTTGGCAAACCAGAGAGTGTACGGGAGACTCGAGGAGACGTCACGGAGATGTCTCCGCAAATAGCTAAGACTCGAATCGCCATCAGGTAGCCAACTAGTCTGCAGGCCAGTCAGATAAGAGTCTTGTCATCCTCCATGAAGTTGGTAGTTTTCTACAAAGTATCCCCAAAAACATTTTGAGTGAAAAGAGCATCCACAAGAACGGCAGTAGTCTGTTAATCAACTTTTTAAGTCAAGAATCCCCATACACCACAGAGGCCATAAATGTGTAACCCATGAATGCATTTAAAATAATGGTCTGCCAGCTGATATATTTTTCTTTGCTCCCAACTGACGCTTTGTAAATTAGCACATTTATACACATGGTGACAGGGAGGTCCAAAAGAAAAGGAGATCTCATTGAACCCTCTGTACAAATATAAATTCAAAAAAGAGGAAAGGGAGGAGGAATGGGAGGGTATTTGAAGAAGTATCATGTGAGAGTCTCATCCCACGGTTCCATCGGCGTATCCAAATATGGATCTGAACAAGAGGCTGTTCTCAAGACCTGCCACCGACTGGGCAGAAAACTGGAGGGTAGGGAAGGGAGGAGAAAAAAAGAAAGACCTATGGGAGAATGGTTAAGTTAATGGAAGACATGAAAAATGAGAGTGTAGCTCAGGCACAGTGAGATTTAAAGATAGGCAGTTTGAGGTGGTGAGATATTTTGGCTTGGCAAGACAGATACATTTCTGGAGATGAAGTTTAGCGTGATATACAGTAGTTACTGTAAGTAAAGTCAGTCAGATGCAAGCCTGAGTCTTCGAAGAAAGAAAGCAAGTCCAAATCTATTTTTAGTCTTGGAGCTGTTTACTCTCGGTTCCAGGAACAGGATGAAAGTGAAGAATGACAAAAAAGTTTGGTGAAAATAGTAAGAGCATGTAGCCATAAATTGTGTGTTGTTTCAGGAGTTGCTTTTAAGTAGGCTGTGTTGCTGGAACCTTCTCAATAATCTTTTCAAATCAGGGGCTTAACATTTATTTTACTCAAGTATGAATGAACTTTATTCTTTTTTTTGTCCCAGATGAGAAAACTGATCCTTGGTCACTATGACAAATGTGCTTTTAAATTTGCAGTGTCTGTGATGGTTGTGTATAAGGCCAGCAATAAGTCTGGACCATTGTGTTCATGTGAATGGAATAGACAGAGATGTGTTTACATTATATTTGTATGTGGCTGGACAAAGAGATGTTTTAACTGTGTGTATGTAAATGGTCACACAGATGCTACGTGGGGCAAATGCGTGATGCAGTTGTCCCAGTTCACAGAATCAAAGTTACATTAGACTAATGATATGCCCACGACTTTTTATAGCTACTTTATACTTTTACACACGTGGCGACTCAAACAACGGCAAATAAGAAGAATGGTGCCCTAAAATGGTTAAAAAAAAAAAAAAAAAAAAAAGTGCCATTTTGACCTTGGACTTGTGGCGAGTCACTGACTACATATATATGCACAAATTAATCAGGTTACTGAAATAGTTCTCCACTTTTCTATACTTTGTGCAGTGTAATTCAAGCTTTGGGCAAGCTATGGCTGCCTCTGATACACAAGCAGTGATAGTCCTTTTAGCTTGTTGCTACTTACTAACTCTTACAAGTCTATTGGTAAAAGGTATAACTACATAGCTCTGTATACTTCGTACATGCGTGAAATTTTTAATTTTAGCACAAAGGACATCTGCCTTAACTTTTGTGGTTATGATGGCACACGAAGGCAGAGGGGGAAAAAAACCCAAATACTGCTGCGCTGTGTTAACCTTTGATCCTACCACGAAGGTCCTCTTAATTATTGGATGCTGGATATGACGTGTTACAAAATACATGCGATTACACGAAGGGTTTAAATTTGAATAGAAAAAAAAAATCTGTTTTGAATTGGTAAAATATGTCTGTTTGATAGATGGATACCCAGATTTGCTCAGTCATGTAACAGTTAAAAAAAACCCAAAAACATTTTAGTGTCTTTTTCTCTTTGATCTTTAAGATGATGTAGCATATTTTCCTTCTAGGTCCAACCCCCAGTATTTTTCTGTTGCGAAAGAAATTAGCGTGGACATTTTTCAGATTTCTTAAGTGACTGTAAATGTACTGACTGAGTTCCTAGTAATAAGAATGTTTCAACTGTCACATTTATATGGTCAGCAGAGTTAATCAGAACCTCAAGTGACAAACTTGAACTTAAAACCTCAGTGACAAAATCCATTTTAAACACAACCATCCCACCCAATTTCTTCAGCTGGGAACAAAAAACATGTTGGGACATTTCCCGTCAGCTTGCAAATATGGAACCCTTTGCCCAACAATGCAAACGTGAATGTACTACAGACTTTTGAAAAGTAGTACAAATCTTGAATCAAAACACAATGTTTTGATCTACTTGTGCTGTTACTAATGTTGCTATACTTTGCACTTTTTCTTAACCAACTGGAAACCTGATTGGAACTATATTGCCCTTTAAGGTATTAATGTGTGTAATCTGTTAATCTGTGCCAAATGTTTGTTTGTGCAAGTACAATTTTTGTGAACAGAGCCTGAGTATGTTTTATTGATATTTTTTTATCTAATATATTTTATCTTGTTCTACATTACAATGCCATTGTTCAATATATTCAAGTTAATTGTTCTTGAAAAGTATGTACTTGCATTATTATGCTCTAATATCACTATATCAGTGGCATAAAAAACATCAACATTACTACCATTTGTTATGTTAGTTTTTGGGAAACAATACCGTCCTTAAAAAAATTAAAATAAATGCATATTGAGAGCATTGGATAACAAAAATATTGGACAAACAGTATAAAAAAGAGAGTAAAAACTAATACAAATCTACAGTATAGCGCGACAGCGAGGCAAGAACTGTGATATAGTGTAGGATTACTGTATCTGTATTCCGTGATAATAAATTGCAGCGATTCATTGTTCTAGGGCTGCGACTCATTGTTTCCAGACAGGTGCATCCTGGGACTCACATAGCTACAAGTGTAAAACGATCTATGCGTAGAGAAATGAAGACATGATGGCTTGGTGTCCAACTTTGGCTGGTGATAACAGATGAGTGATGAGATTTGGCGTGTGTGCTGTTCAAATGTTATTCATTCCTACATACTGTACCTGAAAGTCTCAAAGGAGAAAACAAAACCATCCCTATTCACACCTCTGGACCTTTGTTAAAAACGTGCTTTGGCTACAGACGACGTGTGTGGAACCAGACAAGATACAATAATCTTTTGTACAATTATAAATATGAACTCTGTGAAAACATTTTATTATCTACAATTAGTTTTGGAGGGCACGGTGCACCAACTGGCTTGCACATCTGCCTCACAGTTCTGAGGACCCGGATTCAAATCCGGCCTTGCCTGTGTGGAGTATGCATTCTCCCCTTGCCTGCATGAGTTTTCCCCGAGTACACCACTTACCTCCCACATCCCAAAAACATGCACGTTAGATTAATTGAAGACTCTAAATTGTCCGTAGGTATGAATCTGAGTGCGAATGGTAGTTTGTTTATATGTGGCCTGCGATTGGCTGGCAACCAGTTCAGGGTGCACCCCGCCTCCTGTCCGCATTTAGCTGGGATAGGCTCCACCATACCTGCGACCCTAGTGAGGATGAGCGGTGTCGAAAATGGATGGATGGATGAATTAGTTTTGGAGCAAGTGCGATATGTGCATGCGTGGTTGTCAGAAGTTAGAGTGTGTGCGATAAAATAGTGTTTTTCTGAGGTGCATGTCCATGGTGTTTATGATCTTCTGGTGTGCATGTGGAATTTCACAGCACAGTTATGCTTCCTCTCCATTCATCCTTTTCTTCATTCATTCAGATGATCACATATTATGGATATGAATGTTACTGTATGTGTATGTGTGCGTATGACAGTTTTCTAATAAGATATGTGTAATGGTACGCCATTTGTGCTACTTTAAATGAGCCATAAAACAAAATTTCTGTGTGTGTGTGTGTCTCCGTGTGTGTGTGTGTTTGTGTGTTAACTTGGACATCCATCCATCCATTTTCTGTACCGCCTATCCTCACTTGGGTCACATGCCATTTATTAAGTTAGGAGACAACCAGACGATGCATATTTCTTGTAGATGGGTGCCTTTTCCCAAATGTCATGTCATCTTGGCGTGTGTGAGATGTCCCAGTTTGCATACCCAGTTTGCAAACAGTAAAGCAAATAAAAGTTAATGCTTTTTACAAATCCATACATTTTCTTCCGCTTCTCCGAGGTCGGGTCGTGGGAGCAGCAGCTTAAGCAGGGAAGCGCAGACTTCCCTCTCCCCAGCCGCTTTGTCCAGCTCTTTCGGGGGGGATCCTGAGGCGTTCCCAGTCCAGCCGGGAGACATAGTCGCCCTCCTTAAGCAGATTCATTATTCTGTTTAATTCTTATTCCACAAGCGTAACGTTAATCAGAGTGCCATGTTTTGACTTCGTTCTGGCATATACAAGCTTGCATTAATTTTGGGGGGGTTTAGTTTCCTTTTAAAAGTTTCTTGTTGGTCTGTTTGAATCATTCAAGAGTGTGGCTAATCTTTAATTGGGTTTAAGATTTAAGAGGGAACAAATGCGCTGTACATAATAAATCGTTGTTGTGCCACCTCTTTCTAGAGTGTAAATGTAACCAACTAAAGAAATTTAAAGCAACATGAATGAGCAATGGCTATTATAGTCTCCAAGTATTGTCCACCTGTGCCTGCCTGTCAAGTGTTGTGTGTCTTAGTCAAGAGTCATCCATACATCCTTTCATTGCCTATACCACTTGTACTCATGAGGTTAGTCCATATGCTAGAGCCTATCCCAACTGACTTTGAATGAGAGGTGGGGTACACCCTCAACTGGCCAACAGTCAATCGCAGGGAACATATAGATAAACAACCCTCAGCATTCACACCTATGAACAATTTAGTCTTCAATTAACCTAACGTGCATGTTTTTGGAATGTGGGAGGAAGTCTCAGTACCTGGAGAAAACACACTTAAGCACCGGGAGACGATTCATACTATGAACCTCAGAACTGTGACCACCAAGGTATCGTGCTGACAGTGGGAGACAGTGAGACTGATATGTCCACAGAGAGGCGATGATGAAAGACTTGATTAATGATCAAAAGCTGCTGACCATTCATACCATTATGCTTCTCTTGTTTTACAAAAGCCCCCTTTTAGTGAGTGCACCATTAATAACTGATAGCGATCACAATACTTTCATGAGTTTATGTGTCTGTCTTATAAATGGACACATTTCCATTGTGTGAAAAACGGTGAAGAAAATAAGGCCTCCTGCTGGCATGAAAGATGAGAATGTCTGCCAAGTCGACTACTTGCAGACTCACAAGATAAACTGATTTTAGTTACTCATTCATGACTAATTTTATTTATGAGGACAAGCATGCAGGGCCAAGAAGTGTGGTGAAAGTCAGTCATGGTCTTTGGTTCCATAGTTGACAGTTTGTTTTTGTGTGTGTTTTTGCAACATAACACCCATTCACACATCACGCACTGACTAACTGTTAGATTTCTGTGGTTGAACTGAGTACTCGAGTGTGTAAACTTGATTTGAAAATCAGCGAGACAAATGACTAATCATTTTCTAAATGGTAATGATATTATCTAGAAAATGTCATAGTGGCTAACAACGCGCAGACACACGTGCAAACACATTTTATTAAACTTTGTTTGTTTTAGTAAAAATGTAGCAAATATACGAGGACACAAACCATTTCCTGAGCTTACCCACTCAGCATGAGACTGACGCATGTGGATCCACAGAATGTTTGTCACATCTTTAAAACAGCCATACCCTTAATTAAATATTGTTCATTTGACTAAATTTATCCGAATAACAATGCGAACAAGTAAAAAATAATCAAGCAAGTGCGCTACAAATATATATATTTTTAAATGGCAGAACATTATTTTACAACAATTTTCTGAACACTGAACACGCACAAACAGACTGCAGACAGAAAGACAATTGAGCATGAGGCCCTAATAATGTTGAAAAGAATATCAGAATACAGCTGCATGGAGAAGATGTGCGATAGCGGTGGACTGCCAGCAACATATAGAGTACAGTACTGGGGTCATCTTGTTTGTCTTCAGAACACAAACTACACCGTGTGCACAATTATTAGGCAAGTTTCATTTTGGGGACTTTTTTTTTTAAATCACCAACCACAGTGCTTTAGGTTAATCCAACATATGAATCAACCTCAAACAAGAATGTTTAAGAAAGTAAAAGTGAGATTTAGGCTTTCTTCGTAGAATATCAATATGTGGACAATTATTAGGCAGATATTTGTGTGCAGAATTATTGTGCAACTAAATGAAAACAAATTTTCCCATCTCGGTTTTTTTATTTTCTTTAAGTGAGAATAATAGACTCAAAACTTTCCAATAGAAATTGATAGAAACTGATATGTAAAAAAGTGACCAATATGGCCACCCATCTTGTTAGTAACGGTGGGAAGGCTCCCATCCAGGGATTCTGTCAGTTTCTTGATTTGTAGTCAATCAAGTTTTTGTGCAACAGAAACCACAGCCTCCTGGACATTGTTCCGAGAGGTGTAATGTTTTCCTTCACGGTATATCTCCCGTTTAAGAACTGCCTACAAGTTCTCAATTGGGTTCTGGTTAGGTGAGGAAGGGGGCCATGTCATCAGTTTTTCGTCTTTCAAGCTTTTACTGGCTAGCCACGCAGAGGAGTACTTGGATGCATGTGATGGCGCATTGTCCTCCATAAAAATAATTTTCTTATTGAAAAATGCATCTTCTTCCTGTACCACTGTACTAGATGCTTTTCTTACATTGGCCATGTCTCTGAACACTGAACATCTTGTACTTCAAGGTATTCCAGGTAGGTTGCTGTTCTGAAATATGACAGAACTTGGAGATAATGGGTTCCTGGTTGCTTCACGCTTGATTCTTCTCAAATCCTTGGCAGTTAATTTGCGTCTTTTTCTCTCATCACGTTTCTTGGAAACCTGTTGGCTATTTGCAAAAAAGTTTTTTTGGTTTTATGATCACGCCCCAATATCATAGATTTCAAGAGTGCTGCATCCCTCTGAGAGACTTTTGATAATCTTTGACTTTTCAGAGTCAGTTAAATCTCTTTTTGGCCCATTCTGCCTAAAGAAAAGAAACTGCCTAATAATTAGGCACACCTTTATAAGGGGTGCTGATCTCCTTAGGCCACACCCACCCTAAATAGACCTTACCAGGGAGACTGAGGAGTGTGATCCACCAGTCATCAGGCAGGGTCCTCGAGGGTGCATGGGAGTTCGCCCAACCAGTCTACATGTGTTTTTTGCACTTGGAGAAGGCGTTCGACCGTGTCCCTCAGGGAGTGCTTCGGGAGTATGGGATGCCGAACCCCCCGATACGGGCTGTTCGGTCCCTGTACGACCGGTGTCAGAGTTTGGTCCGCATTGGCGGCAGTAAGTCGGACTTGTTTCCGGTGAGGGTTGGACTCCGCCAAGGCTGCCCTTTGTCACCGATTCTGTTTAGAACTTTTATGGACAGAATTTCTGGGCGCAGCCGAGGCATAGAGGGGGTCCGGTTTGGTGGCCTCGGTATTGCAGCTCTGCTTTTTGCAGATGATGTGGTTCTGTTGGCTTCATCAAGCCATGATCTCCAACTCTCACTGGAGCGGTTCACAGCCTAGTGTGAAGTGGCTGGGATGAGAATCAGCACCTCCAAATCCGAGACGACGGTGCTCAGTTGGAAAGGGTGGCGTGCCCTCTCCAAGTCGGGGATGAGATCCTGCCCCAAGTGGAGGAGTTAAAGTATCTTGGGGTCTTGTTCACGAGTGAGGGAAGAATGGAACGGGAGATCGACAGGTGAATCGGTGCAGCGTCTGCAGTGATGCAAACTTTGTATCGGTCCGTTGTGCTAAAGAAGGAGCTAAGCCAAAAGCTGAAGTTCTCAAGCTCTTACCAGTCGATCTACGAACAAGATCCCGGATACAAGTGGCCGAAATGAGTTTCCTCTGCAGGCTGTCCTGGCTCTCCCTTAGAGATGTGAGAAGCTCAGTCATTCGGAAGGATCTCGGAGTAGAGCCGCTGCTCCTCCACATTGAGAGGAGCCAGATGAGGTGGCTGGGGCATATGATTCGGATGCCTCCCGGACGCCTCCCTGGTGAGGTATTCCGGGCACGTCCCACAGGGAGGAGACCCCGGGGACGACCCAGGACACGCTGGAGAGACTACGTCTCTCGGCTGGCCTGGGAACGCCTCGTGATCCCCCCGGAAAAGCTGTAGGAAGTGGCTGGGGAGAGGGAAGTTTCCCTGCTAAAGCTACTGCCCCCGCGACCCGACCTCGGATAAGCGGAAGAAAATGGATAGATGGGCTTCAAGACATGATTGATTAATCCTGTGTGGATTTTTTCCCCACACAATGTAATTTTCAATTATCTATTAAGTTATTTTGTCCATGCCTAATTTCTTTGTTACTCAGGGTTTGAGACTGCGACCAAAATGGTCGCACATGCAACCTTTTTTTCAGCATGTGCTAGTAGAAATTACATCTAGTCGCGTTCGTGCTAGCACCTATGTTTGAATGTACTCTCTAACACAGGCACTGCACTGTCTTAGACATTGTGGTTGAAAAAAGGCCTCTGACAATAATCAAATCAGTGAGTTACAATAAATGAAAATTAACATTTTATTAACATTAACAACATCATTTTGGCTACCATGTGCAGTATGCGTGTTTGTTTTCCTCGTCTGGAGTTCACTCTGTGCATTGGTCTCTGCGCCTGGGCGAGTGCATTTGTTCCATAGCTGAATGAACAGAGTGAATCCTCATGTTAGTCATCCAGTCTCTTTATATCTGTGGGGGGAGTTGGGGCCACTAGCATACACGCACATGGAGCAAGTGAGCCTCGTAAGGACCAACGCAAAGTAACGTAGGAGAAAATCAAGAGGCAAAAGGATGATGACATCACCAAAGTTAAGCCCAGTGTGGGAATACTGTATTTCACCTGCAAACCGAATGGGCAAGGTGAGCCCATCAACACGGACAAGGCAGGATGCCAAATTTGTTCGAAGGTGGTGGCAACTCAACAAATTTGAATGCCCACCTAAAACATAACCATCTAACCCAGTTTTTACAGCTCGGGGAAAAAAACTGCATCCCGAGATGAAGAGCCTTCATCCTGATAGTCAACAATCAGTGAGGCATTTGGTTGACAAAGTAAATACATACGGAACAAAGCAAGATGGTGTGTGCTCAGTAGTTCTCAAAAGAAATACAGGCCTTTAATAAAGTTAAAAAGCCAACTGTCTGTCAAACGCTTGACAGACACTATGAATTGCCTGTGAGAAAATACATCACAAACGGCATTTCCACAATTTAACAACAGAGTGAAAGATGACATATTAAAGGAAATCATAGCAGTCGCATTTTATTCTGCCACTACAGCTACTATATGTGGTTAAGCTCAAACATGTCTCCCTGCATGAGCTTGACCATAGAGTAAATAACTGCTGCCTGGACGCTGCACTCCAAGTGTTTCAAGACCATATATATACAGTATGTCCCTGATAGCCATACTACTACCAACCTTGAAGAAAACCTGAAGTGGGTGTTGATTGAATCTGGTTGGTCAACTGTGTACTGCATGGTGGAAATTTGGAAGTGTGTTTGACCAACTGAGATCCATAAAGATTCCTTCATTGTCTGGAGAAAAACCCAGTGATTGTTGACTGTCCTTTGTTGTCAACAGATACTCCACTCATGCCGATATTTAGCACCTTTTAGTACAGAGGCCATCTAGAGGGGTTAGTATTATGTGTTTGGAGAGGCTGATAGCAGCTGGCTATGTGCCACCGCTGTAATCCACTGTTTGCGTATTTCCTTGTTGGCCCTACAGCAGTGTGAACATGAGTTCTGGGATGTTGCGTAAACAGAGCTGGAGAAACAAGCAGTGTTGCATTACGACCTGCTTGGCACGGTTGGTTTGAGTGTTTATGTATATTATCACAAATTTGGCATCAAAGGGCTCCAGTACGGTACCTGTAGTCACTTTTTTGTCGCTTCTTTTTGTCTCCTTTCATGTCAACTTGAGAAAATCAGTTGTGAGTTGTGATAAAGATTTTTTTGTCTTCAGGGTTGAAAACCTACCTGATCTCAGGAAAGAAGTTGGGACACGATGTTCAGTGTGGCAGTTCTCAACTGGGAAGTGACTTTGTTGGGATGAGCCTGCCCTCCTGTACACAGTGCCATGCTCCTGAAATCATCCATGGGGGTGTCCAAGCTGCTGAACCTTTGTTGCCCAACCAGCCACCACACACGACTGGGGTAGGTAACAAGAAAACCTGAGTACAGATACGGCTAGGTATTCTCGTCTCGTCGTTTTATTTTTTTAATAACCCACCAAAGTTCTTTGCTGTTGATTAACTTTACGGTAAGCTCCATTTAGAAAGGTTAAATATTCACATTTTGAAATCGAATTTGCACACAAAATTTTTTTCAGTATTCAGATCTACTCTGTTCAAGCGCACACCCTCATCGTGCCCAAAATGTGACATAATCAGAATCAGAATCATCTTTCAGCCAAGTATGTCCAAAAAACACACAAGGAGTTATTATGTAGCCTTCAAATTGACGGTAATAAACCTGGCCATTGAAAAAGTGAGCAGGACGATATTGAATAAATGGAACGATTATGTACCTTTTTTTTTGTTTTTTTGTAGTGCATAATTTGGTTGTTGCATCAGTAGTATTTTTCACTTCAGTGTTACGCTGTGCTATTTCCACTTGTTAACAACTTGAAGACGTTTTGACTCTTATTCTGAGAAGGTTTTTCGAGCGCTATTCAAAGTACGATTGTGACTGATGCGTGCAGTGCATGTTGGGTATCTTGAGTTCTTTTTCCCCTACATCGTCAGGACCTTTGCGATGTGACTATCGCACATGTCCACATCGGGATGACCAAACAATATATTGTGCAGCCCTAATCTCAATGCAACAAGACAAGTCTTAGGACCCCCACTGACCAAAAGTGAATAAAGTCCCGAAGCCAAATCACTGATGTCTGAAGTTAACTTCTTTTGTTCTCCAGCATCCGAGTGCTTCTCGCCTTGATGTCATGTCTTCAGTGGCAGAACAGGGTGATGAAGTGGCTGTGCTTAACGGCTGCCAGGATGAGCGCAAGATTAGCAATGCTAAGGTGCCGCACATGCGTGAACACGCAATGTCAGCAACAGTGAATGTGTCTGACACTCCAACATTTTGTCCATCATGCCAAGTGTCCTTGTATCTTGATTCTCTTTCTCGTCTGTCTCCAGTACCTTCCTGGTAACAGCCTCAGAACGGCCAATGGCCTCCTGGTCCCCTCGCTGGAGGATCCAGTGAGGGCAAGCCAGAGCTCGTTGTGCGACATGCTCCAGGAGAAAGAGAAGAAGCCGAGCACAAGTACGATGACCGGCACCAGTGTTGGCATGCCAGTTGGCGCTGGACCACCGGGTACAGGAATGGAGCACTCAGCCCTTATTCAGCTGCGTGCCAAGAACTTTCAAGAAAAGAGCGACGCCCACTTTGTGGATGTTATCAGAGAGGACAGGTGAGCAACTGGAATTTTTTAACTAATGATGCCACTGAAGCATGACTTAATTTGCATGGCAATGTTATACATTAATATTATTCTCCGCTGTTAATGTAACAAAACAAAACAAAAGCTCAGACTTATTAGGATTCATCTTATTTCTAAAGAATTTGATTGTGCCGCATCCATCCATTTTCTATAGCACTTGTACTCATTAGGGTCGCAGGTGGCTGGAACACGATTCCAGCTAACTTTGGACAAGAGGCAGGGTACATCCTGGACTGTTGGCCAGTAATCACAGGGCACATAAGACAAACAACCATTCATACTCACATTCACTCCTATGAAAAAATTAGTCTTGAATGAACCTAAAATTCATGTTTTTGGAATGTGGGAGGAATTTGGGAGTATCCATAGAAAACCCATGCAAGCACCAGGAGAACATGCAAAAACACTTCTTTGTTGAAAGAACTGTCCAAACGCAGATGCAAACATATTACCATTGACTTTTGACGTTATTCAGTGAGCTAACTGTACAAGGTACGGAGTGATAACTATCAAAAGCATTGATCTTTTCGTTGTTTTTTTTGGTCTGTTGTATTTCCTCTCAGATACATATGTAGTTGGCATTTCTCTCCTGTTTTCAGTCTGATGAAGGATTATTTTTTCAAACCACCCATCAACAAGATCAGCCTCACCTTTCTAGACCGGCCTCTGGAGACAGCCTATCGCAGCAGCTACAAGGAGGAGGTGTAAACACAATTATTCACGTATACATATTCTTGTAACACACATAGATAGTGTTACAATATGAAAATATGTCAATCAATATTATATATCTTCTCATGCAACAGACCTTTAGGGTTGTTTTAACTTGTTTCCAAGTAAAAGGCCCAGTAGGGATGGTCTCACACACTTAAAAGATCCATGGTCTCTTCCAAGTACCTTGCAAGACGTCACAAGCATGTGGCCTCCTACTGTTGTACCAGTGTTACTAAATAACTCACTCATCCTCTTAGCTCAGTACTTACAAACATTTTGCAGTCATTTTCAATGTATTTGTTGCAGTAGGGACAATTGGGAAGAAACTTTGATTCAAGCTTAACTTCAGAGATGCAGTAGTCTAAGGATGGCCATTTGACAAAAATTCCCTAATCGATTATCGGGAAAATGACCAATTGTTATTTTCAAAATATAATTATTAGGATGTTTTGAAGTGCTGTTTAATGATAGTCTTGTGTTGAGAGAATGATGCTGACAGAGGGAGCTGGCATACCGGAAGTTTGCATTATTGCAGCTCAGCTTCCCATAGCTGACTTCTTCTTGTTCATCTTCAAGCCACATCAAGTGAGAACGAAGAGAGTGCTACTGCTAGTTGCATCCAAGTAGTGCACTCTCTTTCTAAAATATTGATTAATTGATTAAGCTATCCTCATGGCACTCCATAGTCTGACAACAAACATACAGTAACTGGTGGTACGCTCCGAAAGACGATATAAACTATATTTTTCTCTAATTACGGCTTGCACTAGATATCTCCAGTTAACACTTATCCTGTTCAGCGTGACTTGATTGACAGTCAGATTGTCTTTTTAAAAACAAAGCAAATACAAGCGTGTCACAATTGCAATGTTTTTTGTTTGCTTGAAACATTTTGAGGTTTCACCTCTAGGGTGTCCGACTTCCAAGCAGACTTGAAAGTAACCTTTAACCCAGCGGTTAGTGCCTTGAGATACAAGGCACCAACAGTGGTGCCTAGAGGTACAAGTGCCTGACTTAGGAATTTTTTTGCTTTGACTTGCGAGCACAAAGTTGAGATACTGTACGTGCGCTGTGTGAACCCAATTCAACACACTTCACAACAAGCAACAGTTTGGCAAATGGTGAGCAATTAAAACTGTCAAATTAAACATAACCAAAGATAGTTACACATTTTAAACTACATAGCTCTGCGTCACGATAGTCTGTTTAGCTTAATGCTAACACATATGGAAAATTCCATTTACATGCTAGCAGTTAGCATCAGTAGTCGCAATTTTAGAAACCTTAAGCAACGGATAATTCAACACTAAAGATGGAGTAACACATTTAGACAGAAAATATGACAATACTTACAGGCATGTTCTTCGTTCTCTTTGAAAAGTCACTAATATTATTACAGAGTCACTCACACTATTACTAGATGTTTCTGTTGAGTTGCGTGATTGTATTATACTCTATTGTCTCCTGGTGGTCAAGACGGGCATAGCACATTAGATTGGATTGCAGCATAAAATCATGATGCAAAAACTGTTTAATTCTTATTATTTAATCTTTTTATTAAGTACAGTATTATAGTGCAAATTTTCATTATTAAAAACAAACATTTTTTGATTCAGGGTTGAACGGAATAATGCCATTTCCGTTCATTTCAAGGGGCAGCGATGATTTGAGATACATTCTTTGAGTTACAAGCATGGTCGCGGAATTAATAAACTCGTACCTCAAGGCACCCCTATAATTTTGTCAAAGACGTTCAGTATATATTTTATATTTTTCAGTGTCTAACATACTTGAAGACTATTGCATATTTTATTTCAACATTCATAAAGGTCTTTGCTATACAGCAAGGAAGCAAGTGTGATGCATGATGCAGTCAGGCTTTCACGGAGAGTCAAGCCAACCACTTCCCTCACTCTTCTCCTTCAGGTGAAAAACCAAGTCCAAGAACAGACCTTTGCAAGCTGCACGTTCAGCTCCTTCCTTGATGTTCTTCTCAGCTTTTTTGTCTTCTTGGCCCTCACCTTGGCATGTTTCCTTCCCCCGCTGGTGAGCTCAGCCACTGTGGGCCCCCCATCTTCTGCATCACTCGCTGTGGCTCCCATAGCTGGCCTGCTGGAGCTGGCCTCTTTGGTGCTCTCAATACGGTGAGCCTACTTTGATACAGTCGATGGTATGTTCTTTCACTTTCTGTTTGATCGTTGTGGCATCTAGCTTTCATAAGTAAGGCACATCCTGAGGTCAGGTGTTACATACATACATACATAGGTGTTAAGACAGTTGGTTATTTGCTTGACACCAACCTCCACCATCGATGTACATGTGAGTGACGAGGTGAATTACTGTTATACACGCTAGCGCGCTAGATCACTGTTGTACGGACTAGATGTCTGCTGTATTGCAGTACTCTTTTTATGATTTGGTTGAGCAGAATATTAGGGAACCTTCTCAGTGTCAGTAACACAAATACAGGCAATGAAAGGGAATGTCTGTGAGGAAAATTCACCCCATACTGGAATCCCATATGCTTTTAAGTACTACATGTGTAAATTGTGCTTTGGTATGTTTTGTGGGTGTGAAGATATGATCCATCCATCCATCCATCCGCTCATTCACCCTGCCGCCAATGTTTCAGTAGAAATGCGTAAAATGTGTAATTCATAGTTGTCAAATGTTAAGGATCGTCCGTGTTTTTTTTCCAGAAATCAGTGAATGGTAACTCGTCACACCCTTAACACTGACTGTTCCGGATATCTAAAAAATCCAGCGTCCGGCATAACGGTGGCCTGGAGCCAGTTTGGCACTGTCAAGCCACCAAGATGCTTGAGTGCTTCAGACGCTGACAAATTTCATAAATTAATTTGATTAAATAAACAATATTGTTTTAAAGAAACAGGCGCATCTACATTGAACAGTCGCCCAAACTCCCTGCTTTCCAATGTTCGGGTACTGTCGGCGAAGGCTTTATGCACGCTATTTTGCGCCGCCCCAGCTACCGACGAGCTAAAGCTGTCTAGCTAACGCGGCTAGACACAATGCGGAGGCCGGATTTGAACCCGGGCCCTCAGAACTGTGAGGCAGATGTGGTAACCAGTCGACCATCATGCCACCCAAAAGTTTTCAGTGACAACAATCTTTGTCATCTTGGTTGTTTTTATCAAAGCTTGATTTTATTAAAAAAATATATTTTTTTACCCCTTTTCTATGAATGAGACTGACAGTCACATATCCTCTCCTGCAGCATGGCCTTCTATCTGGAGGAAGTGATGAATTGTACCCGCTCCCTGCTTCTGGTGGTATCTGGCTGGGCTGCTCGTCACATGATTGGGGCCGTGTTAGTCTCTCTACCCGCCGTCTCAGTCTTGTCCCACCTGACCTGGGGTGTCCAGCTACCGCTTCAGGTAAACTACGGGCCTCTAAAAGACAATCCTTGTGTCAATGCTACAAATTACCAATCAGATCAAGCCCTGCATAGGTGGGACAGAGATTGTAGCTACAGGGATGTGCAGCATATCTTGATTGCTTTTTATTAATGGCACCTTCATCTTTGGGGCGGTATTAGGAATCACACTCGTGTTTTAGGCAGGACGCCCCACTGCAACCTGATTGTCTCCCGCATCGTGGGAAGGGCAGGCTATGCCGATGAGCTGACAATTGAAATATGTATCACATTTGTACAAAATAAAAATAATAAAATTTGTTATAGTTAGTTTTAAGAATAGGGATGGGGTTAGTGTGCACTGCGATTGGTTAAGGTTAGGATTAGGGTGGGTAACAGTTAGACAATGTTCACAATGTTTTTTTGTTGAATCAGATTTTTTTATGTAGTTGTTCACATTACAAAAACAAATCAGAATCAGAATCATCTTTATTTGCCAAGTATGTCCAAAACACACAAGGAATTTGTCTCCGGTAGTTGGAACCGCTCTAGTACAACAGACAGTCAATTTACAGAACACTTTGGAGACATAAAGACATTGACAAAAAACAACAACAAACAACAATTGTGCAAAAAGATGCAGAGTCCTCAGTTCGAATGGCTAATATCGCAATAGTCCGGTGCAATGACCATTGTGCAAAGGGCACTGAGACTTCAAGGAGTGTATGCGGTTTAAAGTGACGAGTACTGCGATAATCTGGGACAATGGTTGTGCAAATGTTACAGATACTCCTCAATCAGTGTGCAAATGGAGCAGATGCTACTCTGGCATGAGTGGCATGCGGCTTCTACTGTGGCCAGAAGGCGTTCATGACGTCACACTCGTGCATAAAAGAGGAGGTCACATTGCGCATGCGTATATACACTAGGCGCCGTGTTGATTGAAGTAAATATGGCCCCTCGCTTAGCTCTCATTATGACGCATTTGTGGCAATTTCAAGGATTTTGGGCAATCGGCGCCACCATTATCTTATATTTATCAGTTCAAAAGCATCTTTTTTTTCGTCACAAACTGTTTTCTGCTGCTATGTCTGCCGTTGCCGTTTTGTGGCATCTGTTTTGTCGAACAATTGTGATGTTTGTTGCCTTTTAATGACGTATACAGTCCCCTTCAAAAGTATTGGAACGGCAGACAACGTCTTCTATTGGGCTTCCCGGGCATAGGTATTAACACTAGATAAGCCAGCCTACAATGTTTTGTTTTTTGGTCACCTTTTTCATGCCTTAGGTGTTTGCATGTCTGTTATTGAGTTTTGTTAACCGGAAAGGTGATGTAACACAATGGTAAACATGCCCCTGTCCTATCTTTTTTTAGAGTGTGTTGCAGGCATAAAATTTAAAATGAGTGAATATTTGCAAAAAAAAAACAATCAAGTTAATCAGTTCCAACATTAAATATCGTGTCGTTTTAGTGTATTCAATTGAACATAGGTTGAAAAAGATTTGAAAACCATTGTATTCTGTTTTTATGTTTTACACAACATCCCAACATCATTGGAATTGGGGTTTGTATTTAGAAACAAATCCCAGAATTAATTTTACAGGGTACTTAAGAGGTTGCTAGTTGTTTGAAATTCCTTTTTTTCCCCTCGTTCCTCTAGCTGACAATGTTCTTGTGCTGTGCAACTATCATCGCCATCATCCAATACTGCAACTTCTGTCAACTCAGTTTTTGGATGCGGTCGGTCCTGGCCACTGCTACTGGGATCGCCATATTGCTGTTGCTTTATAGCCCCTTGCACAGGTACAGGTGAATATGCTTGTACCAATTGTATCCCGCCTACTGTAAAAGAGAAGTTCTTTTTGAAGGGTCGCACTGTCGTGGTCATGGAAGAAGACTTGCATGCCAATAAATAAATTTTCCTTCTGTACATGTAGTTTGTAACTTCGCAAGTAGTCCAGTTAAAAGTATCAGTCAAACTACCACTATTGCTTACTACAATTACAGCGACTGAAATAAGTATTTAACACGTCAGCATTTTTCTCACTAAATATACTTCCAAAGGTGCTATTGACCTGAACATTTTACCGGATGTTGGAAACAACCCAAGTAATCCATACATACAAAGAAAGTTGAACAAATAAGATCAAAAATTAAAAATGTGTGTAAAAATGTGAAAGGACACAATCTGTCAGGTGGTATTACTTTGCTTGTTACTCAAAATGCCGCCATTTTGAGTATGGTAATACCACCATTAATTTGCCTCGATCAGGTGCTCTTCGCAAGATTTGTGACAGTGCAAAGAATAATCAGAAGAGTTGTCCAAGAGAGGAGAGCTTCAAAAAGACCTGGAATTAACAGATATTGTTGTCACAAGGAAAACAGTGAGTAATGTACTCCGCCGCCATAGCCTGTATGCACGCTTGCCCCATTGACCCCATTGCTGAGGAAAAACGCATGTCAAAGCTCATTTAAAGTTTGCCAAACAACATTTGGACAAGCCAGTTAAATACTGGGAGAATATAGTCTGGTCGGATGAGAGCAAAATTTAACTGTTTGAATGCCATAATGCACAACATGTTTGGAGGAGAAATGGCACTGCACATCACCCTAAAAAAGTTCGGTGGTGGGAACATGATGGAAATGGTGCTGGTAAAGTTCACATTATTGAAGGAAGGATGAATGGGCAAATGTACCGAGACATTCTTGACAAAAATCTGCTCCCATCTACGAGGATGATGAAAATGAAACAAGGGTGGACATTTCAGCAGGATAATGATCCAAATCAATCTGCCAAGGAAACTCAATTGGTTTCAAAGAAAAAAAATAAAGCTGCTCGAACGGCCCAGTCAATCACCTGACTTGAATCAAAACTCTTTGGAAAGAACTGAAATTCAAAGAAGCCCACGGAACTTTCAAGATTTGAAGACTGCTTGTGTGGAAGAATGGGCCAAAATCCCGCCAGAGCAATTCATGCGACTAGTTTCTCCATACATGAGGCGTCTTGAACCTGTCATTGCAAACAAAGGCTTTTGCACAAAGTATTAAATAAATACAAGATGGCGTGTTCAATACTTTTTCCCTGTGTCATTTCACATTTTTAACACAGCTTAATTTCTGAGTTTATTTGTTCTACTTTCTTTGTATGTATGGATTACTTGAGTTGTTCCAAACATCTGGTTAAATTTTCAGGTCAATAGCACCTTTGGAAGTATTTCTGCCGCTGTATATTTATAGCAGTGATTTCTCTCGGACATATCAGTTTTTCTCAAACTCCAAATGTGTATTCGTTGTACAATTGATAATATTACACTGTGTTATTAGTGTACTCCTAGTTTGTTTGGACAAAGAGATGTGTATATGTGTGTGTTAGCTTTATGTGACAGAAGTTCTGATTGACACCACTTTCCTCTTTCAGCTCCAGTAATAACAACTTGCCAGTTCATGGGTGAGTGTCTCCATGGGAACAGAGGTGTATGATGGATGAGTGACATTATTATTATTATATAGGGTCAACAGGAGCAATGGCTTGCTTTTTATAGTTTTCATAACTGCAGCTTTCAGGTGGCTTTTACCCAGTCTTTTTCTGCCCAATTCCTCCGTCCTTATCACTCTCTCTGTGCACCCGCAGTAATGGCTGCTAAATGTCACTTTTGTTGGTAATGACTCATACCGTCTGCACTGGTTATCTGTTTGACACGTTCCTGTTGGTGTAGTGTGGTGCACTTGAGACTCTGTCTGTCTGTCTGTCTGTCTGTCTGTCTGTCTGTCTCTCTATCTATCTATCTATCTCCCTCCCTCCCTCCCTCCCTCCCTCCCTCCCGCTTATCTGGGATTGGGTTGCGGGGGCAGCAACTTAAGCCACACTTCCCTCTCTCCGGCCACATCGTCCAGCTCTTCCGGAGGGATACCGAGGCATTCCCAGGCCGACCGGTAGACATAGTCTCTCCAGTGTGTCCAGGGTCGACCCCAGGGCCTCCTTCTAATGGGATGTGTCCAGAACACCTCACCAGGGAGCTGTGCAGGAGTCATCCTAACAAGATGCCTGAGCCACCTCATCTGTGGAGGAGCAGCGGCTCTACTCTGAGCCCCTCCCGGATGACCAAGCTTCTCACCCTATCTCTAAGGGAAAGCCTGGACACCCTATGGAGGAAACTAATTTCGGCAGCTTGTAGCCGTGATCTTGTTCTTTCGGTCACAGCTTGTGACCATAGGTGAGGGTAGGAACGTAGATCGACCGGTAAATTGAGAGCTTGGCCTTTCGGCTCGGCTCCGTCTCACCACGACAGACTGATACAGAGTCTGCATGACTGCAGAGCAGATGCTGCGACACCTGTTCGTCTCGCGTGCCATTCTTCCCTCACTTGTAAATAGGAACCGATGGTACAAAAGTGAAAAAGTGTTTGCCCCTTCCTGATTTCTTATTTTTTTCCATGTTTGTCACATGTAAATGTTTCCCATCATCAAACTAATTTAAAAAATAGTCAAAGACAACACAAGTTAACACAAAATGCAGATTTTAAATTAAGGTTTTTATTATTAAGGAACAACTGCAATCAAGCGTTTGCAATAACTTGCAATGAGTCTCTTACAGCGCTGTGAAGGAATTTTGGACCACTCATCTTTGCAGAATTATTGTAATTCAGCCATGTAGGAGCGATTTTGAGCATGAACCGCTTTTTTAAGGTCATCCTACAGCATTTCAATAGTCTTCAGGTCAGGATTTTGACTAGGCCACTCCAAAGTCTTAATTTTGTTTTTCTTCAGCCATTTAGAGGTGGATCATGTTTTGGATGATTGTCCTGCTGCAGGACCCAAGTTAATTTCAGCTTGAGGTCACGAACAGATGGCGGGACATTCTCCTTCCGGATTTTTTTGGTAGACAGCAGAATTCATGGTTCCGTTTATCACAGCAAGTCTTCCAGGTCCTGAAGAACCAAAGCATCACCAGACCACCACACTGCCACCACCATATTTTACTGTTGGTATGATGTTCTTTTTCGGAAATGTAGTGTTACTTTTACGCCAGATGTAATGGGACACACACCTTCTAAAAGGTTCAACTTATGTCTCGTCAGACCACAGAGTATTTTTTGTAAAAGTGTTGGGATCATTAAGATGTCTTATGGCAAAACTGAGACGAGCCTTAATGTTCTTTTTGCTCAGCAGTGGTTTGAGTCTTGGAACTCGGCCGTGCAAGCCATTTTGCCCAGTCTCTTTCGTATGGTGGAGTCATGAACATTGACCTTAACTGAGGCAAGTGAGGCCTGCTGTTCTTTGGATGTTGTTGTGGGGTCTTTTGTGACCTCGTGGATGAATCGTTGCTGCGCTCTTGGGAAAATTTTGGTCAGCCAGCCACTCCTAGGAATGTTCACCACTGTTCTATGTTTTCGCCATTTGTGGATAATGGCTCTCACTGTGGTTCACTGGAATCCCAAAGCTTTAGAAATGGGTCTATAACATTTTCTACACTGATAGAGCTCAATGACTTTCTTTCTCATTTGTTCCTGAATTTATTTTGATCTTGGCATGATGTCTAGCTTTTGATGATCTTTTTGTCTACTTCACTTTGTCAGGCAAGTCCTATTATAGTGATTTCTTGATTGAGAACAGGTGTGGCAGTATCAGGGCTAGGTGTGGCTAGAGAAATTGAACTCAGGAATGATAAATCACAGTTATGATTTAACGGGGGGGGTTTATCACTTTTTCACACAGGGCCATATAGGGTTGGCTTTTTTCTCCCTTAATAATAAAAAAAAAAATAAAAACTGCATTTTGTGTTTACTTGTGTTGTCTTTGACTAATATTTAAATTTGTTTGTTGATGGGAAACATTTAAGTGTGACAAACGTGCAAAAAAATAAGAAATCAGGAAGAGTGCACTTTTTCCACACCACTGTACTTGAACTCCTCCACTTGAGGCAGGATCTCATTCCCGACGTGGAGAGGGCACTTCACCTTTTTCCGACGGAGTATCATGGTCTCAGATTTGCTTCCCACTCTGCTGTAAACTGCTACAGTGTGAGTTGAAGATCACCCCTTGATGTCCTCAAAAGAACCAAATCATATCCAAAAAGCAGAGATATAATTCTGAGGTCACTAAACTGGTCCCCCTAGCGCCTTGGCAGCACCTAGAAATTGTGTCCATTAAGGTTATGAACAGAATCGGTGACAAAGGGCAGCCTTAGCGGCGTCCAACCCACACTGGAAACAACACTACTGCCGGCAATGCTGACCAAGCTCTGACACGAGTTGTACAAGGACTGGACAGCCCATATTAGGGGGTCCAGTGCCCCGTACTCCCCCAACGAGAGCCCTCGGGGGACACAGTCGAATCCCTTTTCCATGTCCATAAAGCACATGTAGATTGGTTGGGCAAACTGTTGAGAGCTGTTTTGATGGACCTCCAAACATGCGTTCAGTCATAAGCATAGTATTCTGATTAAATTACTTTTATTGGATTTATTTCATACCGAATAAAAAAACAAAACAAAAACCTGTCATGGATGTGTGTTATGGTTACTGTCTTCGCCCTGTCTCGTACACACCCGCTCCTGAGAGCATCTTCCCCACCTGTGCCTCGGTAACCCTAATTACCCCATGCATTTAACCTCGTGTCTCATTATTTCTGGTCACCAGTTCATTGTACCTTGTTGTCACGTTCCAGCATTCCTTGTTTCCACGTCACCGACTCATAGTAAGCCTAGACCCTGTTCTGATTATTGACCTTGCCTTTTTGCCTCACATTTTTTGGATACTGTTGCCTTTTCGGATTGTCTACCTGTATACCGACCTCCTCCCGTTTATTAAACCTCTCTTTGTGAAATTGTCCATTTGAATTGGAGTTGTGCATTTTGGGTCCTGTCCTTTATTCCGTTCATGACAAAACCCCCACATACTCTCCTTAAAGTATAGCGCGTTAAACAACGCGGTGCAGACGTCTCACTGACAATGACACATCCGCTACAGAAGTTATTTTCATATTGAAAGTGTGCTATATTTTCCAAATGGTTTTCTATGATATTCACAAGTCTCGGGAAAACTCCATGTGCCATGATTTACAGCCAGTCTCAAACTTCAATTAGTAGCACCTCTCACCTCTTTGGAGGCTGTGCACACATTTTCAGGTTACAAATGCTAGGGTTTCAGAAGCCTGGATGGGATAATGCGGGTAGATGGAAGGTGTGCAAGCCAGGCACGTAAAAATACGACTTAACCGCAAAGGGAAGAATATGGCCTTTATTACTTAGTTACTCACAGACCACTTATGGGTTTCTGAGGAAGTCGATTATATTTAACAACAGCAGACAAAAGGGGAAGCTTGCAGATCTGTCTTGAATTTTCATAGCAGGTTGTGTGGGGGCAACGCGATACCTGTGGCAGTGTGGAAACAAATTAAGTACGGAAGTGTGGATTCTCTGTTGACTGATCAATTTGGTTTTAGTTCCACTGTTACACCCACAAAAGGTGCCAAAACGTTATTGCAATTATGTTGTTTCCTATCTTGGTACTTTTCACAACTTCTGACAGTGGAAACCATAAACTAAACTGCTTAAATTAATTGTGTTGGTCAGTGAGGTATGAGTGTTATTTGGTGGTGCTCATTGAGGGGAAAAAGAAAAACTTCAGTGTGTGAGGAGGCTTCAAGCTACATATGAGGGGCTTGATATTAAACTGTATTTTTATAGATTTCTCAAAATTATACTGTGTGGCGAGTTATCCCATTCCTCTTTTAGTGATTTCAAGTCTTCTCTACAGCCTTTATCCATGTTGCATTTGATTTTGAAGCAATTGTTTATGACTTCCCATTTATTCTGTCCCTCAGATTGAACATCTCCATATTACCGAATGTTGGGTCAACTTCACAATCAGACCATCATCCTCCTCTAAGACCTCTTGATCTTCTGGTGCCAGAAGCAGTTCTTGCCTTCTTTCTGCTTCTTCTCCTCGTCTGGTTCCTAAACCGTGAGTTTGAGGTCAGCTACCGTTTGCATTACCATGGCAACGTGGAGGCTGACAAGCACCGCTCCAAGATCCAGACGATGCGGGACCAGGCAGAGTGGTTACTTGGCAACATAATCCCCATCCATGTCGCTGACCAGCTCAAGGTTTTTATCAAAATGTCACGCAAAAATGTTAAGACATAAGCTGATAGTTCTTCTTTAAAATCCTAAACTGTTTAAACATGTTTTAGAAGACTATCACATTTCATCAGTGCTTATTAGTGGTATTTTAAGAAATGAAATGATGATGCAATATTGCAGTAGTACAAATTTCTGATACTTTGTTGTTTATTTTTTCCCAGGTGACACAGAGCTACTCCAAAAACCATGACAGTGTGGGCGTGATCTTTGCCAGTATTGTAAATTTCAGTGAGTTCTATGAGGAGAGCTACGAGGGTGGCAAAGAGTGCTACCGTGTTCTCAATGAGTTAATTGGAGACTTTGATGAGCTTCTTCGAAAACCTGAATTCAAGAGCGTGGAAAAAATCAAGACAATCGGTGCCACTTACATGGCGGCATCTGGGCTAAATGTCCAGCAACTGGCGGAGTATGAAGAGGATTCTCCGCACGCTCACCTGAGGGCACTGTTCAGCTTTGCCCTGGAGATGATGGGCGTACTGGATGACTTCAACAAGAACATGCTGGGGTTCGGTTTCAAGCTCCGCATCGGATTCAACCATGGGCCACTGACGGCGGGGGTGATTGGCACCACTAAGCTGCTCTACGACATCTGGGGAGACACGGTCAACATTGCCAGCCGCATGGACTCCACTGGTGTGGAGTGTCGGGTGCAGGTGAGCGAAGAAAGCCACGCTGTGCTCAGCGCCATGGGCTTGGAGTTTGACTATAGAGGTACTGTGAATGTGAAGGGAAAAGGCCAAATGAGGACATTTCTCTTCCCTAAAAATGGAGAGTGTATGTGCCAAGATAAACAGGAGTTTAGTGCCTGGGTCGGACCCTCGCCAGTGGCATCATTGACAAACACTACATCAGCTGTTACCCAGGCAGCGGTCACTCAGCCTTCTTCCTCTCCGTCCACACTTCCTCCACACTTGCCAAGTGCAGTAAGGCCCAAGACGGTCTTGGCTTCGTCCACAGAAGCAAGGAAGGAAGGATATAGGGACGCTTCACACCAAGCTGGGGAGTCTGCCACCAAAGACCATCACTCCCCTCGCACCACCTCTGACCTGGTAGCCTCAGAAGGTGCACAAGTGTCCCCTCATGTGCCGTCAAATGGAGAGGAGGCTATAGTGGAGGAGGTGGATGAGCTAACGAGACTCAACGAGGAGTTTTACGCCCGCCTCTGATCCTCCTAATCTCCCCCCCGAACCCCCTGCTATCCCAGCTGCTATTAATCCAGGGCTGTTTTCTGGTCCAGCCAAAAAGTTGAGGTAGAAGAGGAAAATCTGCGACTTGCGTTGTTAAATGGAATTTAGTGTTGCAGTGGACTGAACCTGTGTTGAGCACAGTAGAGAAGGATGACGGCCAAAAGGGGCAAAACCATATTTTGTTGGTATTGTTTTTTTTTTAAATTCACATTGTAATTAAGTGCCTTCGGGACTAGAACAGAACAAATATGAATAACGAACAAAGTTAACATGTAGACTGCCGAACACTGTGGTTTCTTACGTCACACTTTTATTTTCAGTGCAAGGAGGGAAAAAAAATAAAATAAAAAAAATATCATGATTGTTGTGCCATACCATTTTAACTTGATCTTGATCTTACTTAATGGAAAATCATTTTAGATTCATAATAATAGGTGCCAATGCAGCATTATAGGCTAAGCAAGGAACTATGGGAAGAATGAGGGAATCACATGAAGCAGTGTTAACTTTTTCTATGTATTCTACTTTGACATGAGGGCTATTTACAGTATTGTGCTCACATTTTTAAGAGAATATGCTGCAAAGCAGGCTGCATAGGTTTGATTTTGTTGTACATGCACATTTAAGCACAGGTCTTGCACAATGTTTTTTCCTCGACCACTTGTTTTTAGAAGTGAAATAGCTAAAACAAAATATATTTTCTCTCACAAAGTACAATCAAAAGCACAACATAAAATTGTATAACATTTAAATTAGGGGAAAAGGGAGATCATCACAAATAGCAGGAAGGCACTTTAACTAGACTTGATACTGTGACCCAAGATCTTTCAAATGGGCATGAAACACACACTCTTTTAGGCCTGTGAAATGGTTGATTTTAACTTTAACTCATTGAAGGTAAAGGCCACACAGCAAACTCCACTTTGCAGTCTGACGAGATCTGCAAAAAGTCTGAATTATAACAAATTACATCACTGAATGCATTGCACAGCTTTAAACAGTCATCTCCTCATGCAAAGACAGGTGTATAGTATTGAAAAGCTTTTGAGTGGAGTCGTAAGTACATCAAGTGGGACTGTGAGAGACAATCACTGTGTAGACAAAAGGTTTGTTCACATCAGAAAATCAAAACACAGAACATTCATTTGTTGCCTTAGTCAGATGACAAAATAACACATTGGTCAGTCCCCCGCTTATCATCATTCAATATTTCAGTTTTCTCCATCATTCTGTGTGATTGTTGTTAAACATGTGGGAGACAGTCTCTTAATTGAGGGGGCCTCTCCTGTATCAATACTTAATGTTGTGCCACTTTAATTGTGTGATCTTTAGGTGCATCACAGCCTAAATGAGTTGATTGTTTTGTGGTGCCTAAAGGTATGAGTGTATTTGTGAGGAGTTCGCTTTTCAGAATGTATGGTATAATGCTGAGAATAGATGGTTGTATGTTCAGGGTGGTATCTACATTTCTTTTAATAAGTGTTATATTTTTATTATTTTTCAACCCCGCATTAACTGCCTGTCTCGGTTATTGTGGTGGCGTTGGCATCAAATGAAGCACTTGTTTTCTTATATCCGTGAGAAAGCGTTTTCCTTAATTAAGTTAATAAACACAGATCTAGTCGGAGCAATAGGCACAAAAGTGTTGCATTGATTGCAGTGCATTGGGCAATAGCATGCATTGATAAAAGTTTAATTACATCTTTATATATCTGTGGTGTTTGTAACTCAATACAACACACAAATACACAAAAAAATAGTCTTTTGACTCCGCACATATCTTTAGTTAAACAAAAAATACAGCAATTATGTTTTTGTGTTTAACTTACATAATACAATTGTGTGGAACAATTTAATAAGTCAATATTAATTTAAGTCATTGTTTGTCATCAATAGTTTGTAAAAATGCAGAATTAGGGGAACTGTCCGAAATGATTTATCATAATCAGTACCCTTGCACTTGTGCAATCCAAACTGTACAACTAGTGCCATCCATCCATCCATCCATTTTCTGAGCCGCTTCCCCCGCAACTAGTGCCTTATCAACAAAATACTATGGTGTATAAATATACATCAGTATGTAGCGTGTGGTTACGCATCGCATTACATTTCTCTACAGTATAAAAACTTGGAGTCGCAATAGTTGGAGTCACACAAAGTGATTTATGGGTTCAAAGCCTTGTCTACTTGGCTTATTTTCTCAGCCACTTCTACTTTTAGCCAATAAACGAATTACACAATGATCTTAAATCTTTATGTTCAAATATTTTCATATATTTGCCACATCTTGTGTATGAATAAAAGTACAAGATACATAACCAAACCTTGCAAAATAGAAGACAATCATGTTCTTCTCAACTCAGAATGACCCGTCAAAATCAGCTCCTGCCCCCCTACCGTTTTTCTGTTTTGTTATTTTATGGCTGTAACGCTTCATTAATCTATTAGAGCTACAGTGTTCCTAATATGGGACTGGATAAATAACCAATCTAAATATTGAACACACATGGTCGTGTTATGGAGACATAACAGCTTGACACCTTGTTAGACACACAGTATGTTTAATTGGATTTTAGCACCACACTGTTAATTTCAGCATCACTCATTCGACAAATGTGTTTAATGAGAATAATTTATTGGATAACTCTACAAACATTGCAACACACAGGATTCTTCAGGTCCCTCCGTTTTGCAAATTTAAAGGACACTATTGATTGATAAAGTGTATTGCAATAGCTGTTTTGCAGGAAAGAAAAGGGAAGCTGCCTTTGTGTAATCACAAAAACCGCTTGTTGCATTGAACACAAATAAGGAATCACATTTTTTTGGGCCAGCAAAATTAGGAACAAGCAAATTCACCATTTTGCTAGCTCTTGTTCAAATCAATGCAACAATATAATCCCAATCTGTCAAATGAATCTGGACAGGTTATCAATATAATTAACCCTTAATTTCAATGTATTTATGTTTTTTAAGTACACTGGGGCAAAAATGAGGGCTGTTTGACAACAATGCTTTTTCCTTTATGCGTTGGTTTAATGCTCATGAGATGTATTATGTATGTTTAGTGCACATTACCCATTATCCTATATCAACACATGATCATTATCTGTACACATTTTGCACAAAGCACTCAATGTTTGTACATATGCAATTAGTTTGTCACAATTGTTTTTATACATGAGCATGTGTCCGACTTTGCCAGAAAACTATGAAAAAGAGACACTCGTCTCACAACTGATGCAATGTGTGCCTATTTGAGTGTGGATATGATTTTCATTACTCTTTATTTTTCAGTATGATTGAAATAAACTTGCAAGCAGAAAAAATGTTGTGAACACTGTAAAAAGATGGTTTCTTGTCAAAGATGAGCATTACAGCTTTGTTTTAAAGTATTTTTTGATGGTCCCTTGATCCCAAAAGACAGTTTTTGATTATTTTTCAACATGTGAACGTAGAGTGTGTATAAAACTGTTTGACCAACTTATTTTCTGCCTGCATTTCATGAAGTTCAATGTGATTCTTGCTGTTGACTGTTCATGTTTTCAGCAAAGATTGAAAGCTTGATATTCTTCATTAGAAACATCAGACTACACAGTAATATTACATAAACGTCCAATTATAAGATCATGTTTTAAACCAGTGATTCTCAACTGGTGAGCCGGGACCCAAAAGTGGGTGTGCATGTAAACATTTAAAGTGGGTCGTCAGTTTACGTCGGTACCGACATAATGTTTTGAGATTACGAATGGCATGGTCAAGCGGGACAAGAAACCACACGCAATTACCACTGTACTTACTGGTTATCATTTGATTGTTTTGTGTTTATCATTTGATTGTTGTATGTTTATGGCCTAACGTGTTTTATACAAATATTTTCTATAACTATGACTACTACTACGTTAGTGTAAGTGTAAAATGGCTTGTTATGACTTATGTACAAATTTGGGATACGTTGCTGATGTAGGAGCAGAACTCTTGTAAACTGTGAACCTCCTGCACAGTAAAATATTTAATGTGCATCCTCGGGTCAGACCGGCCTTTTGTTTGGAAAATAACATTATTTTGACAGGCACGCACCAAAAATGTTATTACGGTAAATGTATCCAAATTCGGTACACCTCTGTACCATACAGATTTCCCACACAGAACATATTAGGTAAGACTTTCGTAAAAAGAAGAGATCAGGAACAAAATATACTATAAGTGAAAATTTGTGGCCATATTTTGTGCAACTGTAAATATTTAATTTTACTACAATTATTTTTTTTATATGGAGTTGTCAGTTCATGCTCTTCAGTTTAAGGTGTTCTGAAAGGAACTTTGAATATGTAAGCATGTGTAATTATGTTTAAAAATATGACATACAATACTCACAAAAAGTTAAGTATATTGTAAAATGCACTATAACCTTTACAGGTGAACTTAATTTGACCTTCTCCAAACATTTGAATGCACATGTCCAAACAGTTCAATGTTTCAGTACCTTTAGCACACCTTGCTCATCTCTAACATTGAACTGAATGGAAAAATTCACAACAGCTGGTAGATCCATGAAATTCTGTGTTTCCAATTTCCTGCCTTTCTGTGACTGTCCCAGTCTATCTGTTCCAAGCTGCTGATGACACTACCTCAGGGGCCGCTTCCCTCTGAGAATATCCAGTTTTAAGCCTTACTATGGTGAGGTCTTGTTGATCAGTTGTTCTTGATGTCAAAATGTGAATAGCATGATGAAAATAACTTGAAATACCGATTCTATTTAAACCATTAAAGTTTGGTCAAATTATGTTCTGTAAATTTTATAGTGCATTTTAGGTTCAACCTAAATATTCACCCAAATAGCCCTTTTTGTTGAGAGGTATACATATGTTTTTGAGCAATAGATTTGAATTTAGGACTGAGCAAAAATAGAAAATTCAAGTCCCAGAGTGACAAGAGTTGAGAACGACTGTTTAAAATTATTGTTTTCGACCAATTAAGGATCCGGGTAATGACTTGCATGTAATTTTTTTGACAGTACTGCAGCGCCGCCCGTGGCCAAGCAGGGTGGTGTTTTCACGTAGGGCGTGATTGCGCGGCCCCTCCCCCTTCATAGCAGATCTGGAAAAGAAAAAAAACTTTTTTGTATCGAAGGAATCAACAGCCGCCATCTTGTTGTGGCTCGGAATAGGGATTTCGGTCCAACACTGGGTTTAACGTTGAAATCGAGCATGCTTTCCGCGATGTGACAGCGTCCTCCCCCCGAAAATGAAATCTTAACTTCGACTCGGAGACATTTTGTGCGGAAAAAAAGGGGAAACTGGATCGGTGGTCGTCGGACAGAAAGGCTCGGTATATCCGATTCCCGTTCAGAGTGCGGCGAGTCAGCCCTCTCGCCGTTCGGGAGCAGTATTGTTTACCGTTCGCAAACTGGGATCGGACCGTAGCTTTCGAAGTGAATTGCAAAATCCCCCCCATTTTCGTGCAGCCGTGCATTTATGTGGAGCTTATCGCTATTTTTTGCATGAGGCAAATTGACGTCACCCAAAATGAGTACTTTGAACATTTAGAATTTACGACCTTTTCATCGGAATGCAGCAGTTCACCTGAATTCATTGGATCGACGTCTTGAAGTTGGAGATTTACATGGGGAATCTTTGAATTTGGGGTATTTAATGCTAATAATGTGGGTGTTGGATTATCATGGGGTGAATGGCGGTGGCGGAGCGGGGCGCTATTGCATCTCTTTTGAAGACACCGACTCGCGAAGCACGGAGGAGCTAACTAACGCTAGCTGTTAACTTAGCTGATAGCTGGCGTCCAAGCTAGCTGTTAGTCAGTTAGCGAACGTTAGCAGGCTGTCAACTCGCGAATGTGCTAGCCGGGAAGCTTTGGGCTTGAGCGAGCAAACAATAATTGCGGTTCTCGTCGAAACTGACCAGTGGGAGAAGAAGAAAAAAAAAACATGGCTGAAAACCTGCTGGACGTCGGACCTCCGAGCTCGAAGCGGCCGAAACTGAATTCACCTGCCCTGTCAGCGTCTGATGGACCAGGTAAAGGCCTCGCAAACGTTCCTATTTTAATGCCATGTCCGTTAGCGTTAGGAACAACTGTCATTGAACACACTGTCAACGCACATGCGGCTTGGGTTAATGTTGACAGGCCATGAATGTGTACTGGAATGCTTGGTAGTAATATTACAACATTACCGAATACCTGACGACAATTTAATTGCAGTTGTTTATAATGGGAGTTGTCCGTATGTACTAAAACCACTTGAAGTTAATACAGAGTAATGTCTCGTAGCTGTGAGGATTTCTACGCTGAACGAAAATAGCAACGCACCACTTTTTGTTTTTGTTAACATTTTTCATGAACTGACCTAAAAGATGTGAAACTTTTCTTTGTACACCGTTTGCGTCTTTCTCTCAAATATTGTTCACAAATCTGTGTTAGTGAGCGATTCTCCTTTGCCGAGTTGAGTGTGACTGTATTGAGGAGTTCCGGGCGCATCAGAAAAACTGTCAGTGTCTCGTGTGACCATCAGTTGCCTCCAACCCATTTTTTTTGCATAGGTGTGCCATAGGCTGGCCAGTGTAAAAGGTCACTCGAAAATATGCTGTTTTATTTGTTTATTTGAGAGAGAGTCATTTTGTGAGTATATCAAGTCTTACATCTTTGAGTTTAGCTCAAGAAAGTGTTGCGTTTATATTTTTGTTCAATGTGTAGAAAACAGCAACACTCCAACATAATTCAGAAAAGTTGAATTGTTTCAAGGATGAGATCAGAATCACAGTTAACTATGACAACAGTGATTGGCGCCTGGCGTTTAACAACTGCATAGCTACCAACACCTTAAACCAGTAGTGTTTCCCACCCAACCTTTATCAAGCCAAGCCACAGGCACACATTTGTCATAATAAAAACTCTGTGGCACACCACCAAACAAATATGTCACAAAAAGTGAATCCATATGCCAATTATGTACCTTCTGCCCTCTAATGGAAGAGCATTTAATGTCCCTGTGAAGTGAAAGTAAACATGCCTTATGAATTTGTGACATACCACACAGTGTTGCCAAATTTTAATGCTTAAAGAAATCCCCATGTACTGTACTGTAGGTAAATTTCAAAATTGGAAACAAATCAAACCGTTGTGTCAGATGCTGTGGCCGTGGCCGCTGAATACGCTGAAACTACGCCCTGCTCAACTGTCAATCAAATATGTTGGCAATTGTCCTGTCTTTTTTGTCCTTATATGTTTAAGATGCAAAAATATATCTGCTGATAGTCTCCGGTGCCTGGAATAGAAGTTGTTGCGGGGCTTCTCCACGCCACGACGAAAGGTGCAAGCCACCAGATAGCTCGCAGGCTAACAACAGGCTTCCGAATGGCACACATGCGGTGGGCTCGTCCGATGCGTCACCGTCTCGCTTGGTGTTGTGTCGGTGTGTAAATTCACATAACAGAAAAACTTAAGCGAAAGTTAACCGTTTATTAAGCATGGCGGCACACGTTATTCAGCCTGTGGCTCACACTACATGACAGAAATTTGAGCACATGCTTCCTGCTAGTTACATACCCACAATGCTTTGTTTCAACATATTACACATGATATGGTACATAATTTGCTCGTCTTGGATCTTGGGTGTAATAATAATAATAATAACACAAAATGCATAAAACCTGGATTTTGAATGACAACGAACTGTTCTGTAAATTGTGGCATCCAGGGAAGATGCATTTTTCAGGGGTTAGGTACAGCTAGCTGTAGTGGTTGAAATGGGCCAAGCAATTTTAACTACGGCTACTTTTACCCTGCTGGGCATGTTGCTCAGTTTGGATTCTTTGATAAATAAATTTTTTTATGTAGTCATTCACATTACAAAACAAAAGCCAGTTGAACGGAATGCGTCCGTCAAGTGATATGCATGCTCACAAAGCATATCACCACGCAGCACATGCGCACAAAACGCAAGGTGCAGTGTGTTTACGGAAGTAAATATGACCCCTCGTCCTGAGGCATTTGTGACAAATTAAAGGATTTTGTGCTTGGAAGTGACCGGTCCACCCATGTATTTATCCGTTCTTAAAGCATCTTTTTGCCACTGATTGTTCTCTACTCCTTTGTCTGCCATTGCTTTTCGTTTCGTCTGTTTGTCGAGCAGTTGTGACGGTCCATTTGACGACGTATAGGTCAGATGACCGTGACCTAAGCTTCCAGACTGCAGTCGCATCGGAGACATTTCTGATTTATATCCACATACAAAAGAGACCTGGAATTGGATATGAAAAAATTAGGCTTTACACGATCAGGATTTTTGGGACCGATCACCGATCAGCAAGTTTAAAAAAAAAAAAAAAAAAAAAAAAAACGACATCCGATCACAAGATGGAGCAATGTGTCTATTTACATGTTCATTTATTGTATATACTTGTGTACTGTATACCGTATCAATCCATCCATCCATTTTCTGTACAGCTTATCCTCACAAGGGTTGCGGGCGTGCTGGAGCTGTCCCAGCTCAAATTATTCTCGAGCATTTTAGACAAAAGTTAAAACACCAATGACCTAGGGGGCATTCAAGGATTGGCCACAGACATAAGTTTAGGTCAAATCAACATTACATGACAGAAATCGGTGCTAACTTACTGAAATTAAATTACTTTATTGCAATTAAATTACTCTAATAAATACTAATGACATGCTTACTCTTAACATTCTCACTGTCCCAGCTTTATGGACTGGTTTGGTCCAGATTTCGAGTCCGTTTGACCCCCCCCCCCCCCGCTGCGTTGCTTGAACGGGGCATTCTCCTCGTGTATATTCTTCAGGTGCTCGATCAAATTTGTGTTGAAACATTTAGATGACGTTCCCCACGACGTACTTAAGTTTTGCACATAATGCAAATAACTTCCGTGTTGTTTGTCTGAGACGCCGCAAAATAGTCCCACACCGACGTGTTTTTTCACCGACAAGATTGAAAAAACATTATTGGCCGTCAGATAGTTACAGTACTGTGCAACAAAACATGTGACAAGGCTAAAAATAAACTAGCTTTTGGATTCCTATGCGACAAAGACGCAGAGTTAAATGTCTTGTGCGGAGCCGATTGATGACGTAATTGATCGGATCGGCGACTTATGACATGAAAGCCGATCAGCATAAAATGCTAATTATCGGCCGGTACCGATAGCGCCGATCAGATCGGTGTAAAGTCAAGAAAAAATTGGAATTGTACCGTACTCAAAAGATGAAAAACAGTTTAATGCTATATCTCCATATTTGAGTTGTACACAGTTTTCAGTCTTTACACATTTGCAGCAATTATCTTCAAACGTATAATCTACAGTAGTCCCTCGCAATATCGCGGTTCACCGATTGCCGATTCAGTGCATCACAGATTTTTTAAAATCATATTTGTATTGCTGATAATTCGCCATATCACGGAATTTCTTTATTTAAAAACAAAATGGTTGTGGTAAAATCAGCATTTTCTAGTCTATAACAAAAAAAAGAGAAATTAAAATTGTTTTTAAATACAAATTACGAGGGATAAATAAAATACTTGTAGTGTACACTACCAGAGCTCAGATGAGCTGAGTGCTGAAATTTCAGTGTCTTTAAATGCATTGCTTCTCTGTGCATGCGGTGGCACCAGCGGGCGAGCCAAGAGAGTTTGTTGACGGCATCGGTTACGTCTCACAGTAACAGTGTTTCGTTACTTCATGAATAAATGTGAGATAAATAGACTGAGATCTCGCCGTGTATCATTGGAAGTAGGGCTGGGCAACATGCCGTAAAATTCATATCACGGTATGAATTGAATCCCTTCACGGTAACGGTATACAGTGCCATGAAAAAGTATTGGATTCTCAAATTCTTATCTTTGCATAGTTTCCCCACTTTGTTTGAGGTCATTAAACAAATGTAAATATCTGACAAATATAACCCAAGAGAACTTAAAATACTGTTTTTAAATGATCAGTTCATTTACTGTGGACAAAAACTAAAGTTACCTGGCTCTGTGTGGAAAAAGTAATTACTCCTTGTTCAATCATGAATTAATTGTGACTAATCAGAATTTTTTGTTAATTTTCACTGATCACACCCAAGCCTGATTACCTCCAGACCTGTTCAATAAAGAAATCACTTAAACAGAATTTGTCCTGACAAAATCAAGTCGGACAAAAGATCTAAAAAAGCTGCAACAAAATCACATGATCCAAAGAAATTCCAGAACAGTCAGGAAATAAAGTAATTTGTCATATTTCAGTCTGGAAAGGGTTACTACAAAAGCCATTTCTAAAGCTTTAGGATTCCAGCGAACCATAGGGAGAGCCTCATATGGAGAAAAATTGAACAGTGGGGAACCTTCCCAGGAGTCACCGGCCAACAAAGATTACCCCAAGAGAACACGATGAGTCATCCAGAAGGCCACAAAGGAACTCAGGAGAACTTCTAAAGAACTGCAGGCCCCCTTGCCTCAGTTAAGGTCAGTGTTAATGACACAACAATAAGGAAGAGAATGGGCAAAAATGGCATCCATGGGAGAGTTCCAAGGTGAAAACCATTGCTGACCAAAAAGAACAAAAGCTCGTCTTACTTTTGGAAGAAAAAAAAAAACATCTGAATGATTCCCAAGAGTTTTGGGAGAATATTCTATGGACTGACGATATGAAAGTTGAGCTTTTTGGAAGCTGTGTGTCTCATTACATCTGGCATAAGTGTAGCACAGCATTTCAGAAAAAGAACATTGTACCAACAGTCAAACATGGGGGTGGTAGTATAATGGTCTTGGGCTGCTTCTTCTTCAGGACCTGGACAACTGGCTGTGACTGATGCAACCATGAATTTTGGTCTTTAACAGAAAATCCTGAAGGACAAAGTTCAGCCATCAATTTGTGACCTCATGCTGAAACGCATTTGGGATCTGCAGCAGGATAACGATCCAAAACACACCAACATTTCAACTTTTGAATGGTTTGGGGGGGAAAAAACAATAAATGAAGGTTTTGGAGTGGCCTCGTCAAAGTCCAGACTTGAATCTGATTGAAATGCAGTGGCATGATGTTAAAAGGGCCGTTCATGCTAAAAAAACTTGCAGTTTTTGCTGAATTTAAACAATTTTGCAAGGAAGAGTGGGCCAAAATATCTCCACGGAGATGTGAAAGACTCACTGCCAGTTAGAAAATGCATGAATGCATGCCGTAATTAATGTATCCACTTTTTTGTGATATTTTTGTTTGTTGGTGTGCCGTGAGATTTTTCAATTGTAAAATATGTTCTTTGGCTCCATAAAGGTTGGAAATCACTGCTCTAGTCAGATCGTGTATTCTAAAGTCAGGGCAAACCAACATTACAACATGACAGAAATAATGGGTGCTAACTTACTGTAATTAAATTACTTTATTTTTAATTAAATTACTTCACCCACACCGAAACTTTAGAGCATGATTCGACAGAACGGCGGCATGTTTACGTACAACCGATCATGCTACCACTAGCTTGCCACGGTACACAACGTTTTGCTGCCTGCTTGCGAGTTGTATCGTATTAAAAGTAGGCTTTACACGATCAGGATTTTTGGGGCCGATCACCGATCAGCAAGTTTAAAAAAAACGATAACCGATCACCGATCCGATCACAAGATGCAACAATGTGTCCATTTACATGACTTGTTCATTTATTGTATATACTTGTGTACTGTATACTAAGTCCTGTATCCATCCATCCATTTTCTGTACCGTTTATCCTCACTGGGGTCGCGGGCATGCTGGAGCCCATCCCAGCTCAAAATTATTCTCTGGCATTTTAGACAAAAGTTAAAACATCAATGACCTCTATGGGGCATTCAAGGATTAGCCACTGAAATAGGTTTAGGTCAGATCAACATTACAACATGATATAAATAATGGGTGCTAACTTAGTGTAATTAAATTACTTTATTGCAATTAATTTACTTTAATAAATACTGTTAATGACATGCTTACTCGCTCACTGTCCCGGCTATATGGACGGGTGTTGTCCAGAGTTTGCGTCCGTTTGGCTTTTCTTTTTTTTCACGCTGCGTTGCTTGAACGCAGCATGCTCCTTGTGTACATTCTTCAGGTGCCCGATCAAATTTGTTGTGTTGAAGCATTTAGATGACGTTCCCCATGACGTACTTCAGTTGTGCACAGACTGCAAACAACGACAAAATTGAAAAAACTTTATTGGCCGTCAGATAGTTACAGTAATGCGCCACAAGACACGTGACAAGGCTACAAATAAAATAGCATTTGGATTCATACGCGACGGCGACAGGGAGTTAAATGTCTTGTGCGGAGCCGATCGATGAAGTCATTGATCGGATCGGCGAATGACGACATGAAACCCGATCATCTTAAAATGCTAATTATCGGCAGATACCGATCACACCGATCAGATCATTGTCAAGTCTAATTAAAAGTACGTGAACATACCTCAAGCAAGCCTTAAAACGAATGTCCTCTCCTCTACTGAGCACCGGTGACCACCAAAACATGTTTTCCCCAAACAATGCCCAACCCTAATCCTTTTCTCCTGGGAAAAAACACTTAATTTTGAGCATTACCACAACCATATGATTAACATACCCGCTTCCGGGCAAGGGAAAATGTCTTCCTGAATTGATTGTCATCATAGGGGTTTCTGGAGCTGTGCCTTTTCTGGTCCCTCACCAAGGACCTGTTTGCCATGGGTGACCCTGCCAGGGGCATAGAGCCCCAGACAACTTAGCTCCGAGGATCATTGGGACACACAAACCCCTCCACCACGATAAGGTGACAGCTCAAGGAGGGGCAAAACGAAATAGATTTCGCAATTGTCACCTCTGTGTTGAATGCTTGATAAACGGAATCTGTGTTATTGAGATCAGTTTTTTTCTGCTCTGGGTCTCATGCACAGAGAAATGGCTTTGAACCTTGCTCAGCTCAAACAGTGTAGATTATTATCAACCTAAATCATCTCAGAGCAAATTACACACTTGATACCGCTGAGGCAGACTCAGAGAGGCATCAAAATACTGTGACAGCAACAAGACCAGAGGACAGACCATCCATCCATCCATTTTCTGAGCCGCTTCTCCTCACTAGGTTCGCGGGCGTGCTGGAGCCTATCCCAGCTATCATCGGGCAGGAGGCGGGGTACACTCCGAACTGGTGGCCAGCCAATCGCATGGCACATACAAACAAACGACCATTCGCACTCACATCCACACCTACGGGCAATTTAGAGTCTCCAATTCATGCATGTTTTTGGGATGTGGGAGGAAACCGGAGTGCCCGGAGAAAACCCACGCAGGCACGGGGAGAACATGCAAACTCCACACAGTCGGGGCCGGGGATTGAACCCCGGTCGTCAGAACTGTGAGGCTGACGCTCGAACCAGTCGGCCGCCGAGTACAGACCAGAAAAACTGAAAACTGTGGAGATATTTCTTTCTTTTCCTCCTATGTAGGCTTTATGGACATAACTGTTGTAGCAGTACCCGTCAAGTGGTGGGACCATTGTTTGGCTCAAATTTTGTCAGAACTCCACAGGTGGTTGGGATCATGTTTTTTTGGGTCAAGCATGCTTGAGGACAGTATGGATTGCCTTGTGCCCCTTAAATGTCTGTCATTCTCGGCAAAAAAAAAAGCCTAAAATCATGCATCCATCCATCCATTTTCTGAGCCGCTTCTCCTCACTAGGGTCGCGGGCGTGCTGGAGCCTATCCCAGCTGTCATCGGGCAGGAGGCGGGGTACACCCTGAACTGGTTGCCAGCCAATCGCAGGGCACATCGAAACAAACAACCATTCGCACTCACAGTCATGCCTACGGGCAATTTAGAGTCTCCAATTAATGAGCCTAAAATCATTCTCTCATTAATCTGGAGTTTAGAAAATATAAATAATTTTGGTAATCCTAATTGGCGTAAAACAGGAAAAGTTTAGTTTGATTTCATGTCAGGCAGTGACCAAAAAACCTGTTTTTTAAATTGTTTTATATCCTGTATGGAAACATCTTCAAACAAGTTTTTGTCATCGAAGTACTCGAGTATTGGTTGGAATGGTTGTTTGTTTAAATGTGCCCTGCGATTGGCTGGCGACTGGTTCAGGGTGTACCCCGCCTCCTGCCCGAAGATAGCTGGGATAGGCTCCAGCAGCCCGCGACCCAAGTGAGGATAAGCTGTAAAGAAAATGGATGGATGGAGATGTATACATGTATGTGTGTATACATGTACGTGTGCACGCGTATACATGTATGTGTGCACGTGTGTGTATACGTGTATGCATGTGTGTGTATACGTGTACGTGTGTGTATGCATGTGTACGTGCGTGTGCGTGCGTGTATGTATGAGTGTATTTATGTGTATGCGTGTATGCGTGCATGTATGCGTGTATGCGTGCGTGTATGCGTGCGTGTATGCGTGAATGCGTGCGTGTATGCATGCATGTGTGCGTGTATGCGTGCATGTGTACGTGTATGCGTGCGTATGCGTGTGTATACGTGTATGCGTGCATGTGTACGTGTATGCGTGTGTGTACGTGTATGCGTGTGTATACGTGTATGCGTGTGTATACGTGTATGCGTGTGTATACGTGTATGCGTGTGTATACATGTATGCGTGTGTATATGTGTCTGTATACGTGTGTGTGTATACGTGTGTACGTGTGTGTATATGTGTGTACGTGTGTGTGTACGTGTGTATACGTGTATATGTGTGTGTATATGTGTGTGTATAAGTGTATACGTATGTGTATACGTGTGTGTATACGTGTATACGTGTGTGTATATACGTGTATACGTGTGTATATACGTGTGTATACGTGTGTATATACGTGTGTGTATACGTGTGTATATACGTGTGTGTATACGTGTATACGTGTGTGTATACGTGTGTGTATACGTGTGTGTATACGTGTATACGTGTGTGTATACGTACGTGTATACGTGCGCGTGTATACGTGCGCGTGTATACGTGCGCGTGTATACGTGCGCGTGTATACGTGCGCGTGTATACGTGCGCGTGTATACGTGCGCGTGTACGTACGTGCGTGCGTACGTTCGTGCGTGCGTGTGCGTGCGTGTATGTATGTATGAGTGTATGTATACGTGTATGCGTGCGTGTATGCGTGCGTGTATACGTGTATGCGTGCGTGTATACGTGTATGCGTGTATGCGTGCATGCGTGCGTACGTGCGTGCGTGCGTGCGTGCGTGCGTGCGTACGTGCGTGCGTACGTGTGTGCGTGCGTACGTGTGCGTGCGTGCGTGTGCGTACGTGTGTGCGTGCGTGCGTGCGTGCGTATACGTGCGTGCGTGCGTATACGTGCGTGCGTATGCGTGCGTGCGTATACGTGCGTGCGTATACGTGCGTGCGTGTGCGTGCGTATACGTGCGTGCGTATACGTGCGTGCGTGCGTATACGTGTGTGCGTGCGTGTACGTGCGTGTGTGCGTGCGTGTACGTGCGTGTGTGCGTGCGTGTACGTGCGTGTGTGCGTGTATACGTGCGTGTATACGTGCGTGCGTGTATCTCTATGTATACGTGTATGTATACGTGTATGTGCGAGTATACGTGTATGTGCATGTGTGTGTATATACGTGTTTGTGTATACGTGTATGTGTATACCTGTTTGTATACGTGTATACGTGTTTGCATACGTGTATACGTGTTTGCATACGTGTATCCGTGTGTGTATATGTGTGTGTATAAGTGTATACGTTTGTGTATACGTGTGTGTATACGTGTATACGTGTGTGTATACGTGTGTGTATACGTGTGTATATACGTGTATACGTGTGTATATACGTGTATACGTGTGTATATACGTGTATACGTGTGTATATACGTGGATAGGTGTGTGTATACGTGGATAGGTGTGTGTATACGTGCGCGTGTATACGTGCGCGTGTATACGTGCGCGTGTATACGTGCGCGTGTATACGTACGTGCGTGCGTACGTTCGTGCGAGTGTGTGCGTGCATGTATGTATGTATGAGTGTATGTATACGTGTATGCGTGCGTGTATACGTGTATGCGTGCGTGTATACGTGTATGCGTGCGTGTATACGTGTATGCGTGCGTGTATACGTGTATGCGTGTGTATATACGTGTATACGTGTGTATATACGTGTATACGTGTGTATATACATGTATACGTGTGTGTATACGTACGTGTATACGTGCGCGTGTATACGTGCGCGTGTACGTACGTGCGTGCGTACGTTCGTGCGTGCGTGTGCGTGCGTGTATGTATGTATGAGTGTATGTATACGTGTATGCGTGCGTGTATACGTGTATGCGTGCGTGTATGCGTGTATGCGTGTATGCGTGCGTGCGTGCGTGCGTACGTGCGTGCGTGCGTGCGTGCGTGCGTACGTGCGTGCGTACGTACGTGCGTGCGTACGTGTGCGTGCGTACGTGTGTGCGTGCGTACGTGTGCGTGCGTGCGTGCGTGTGCGTACGTGTGTGCGTGCGTGCGTGCGTGCGTATACGTGCGTGCGTGCGTATACGTGCGTATGCGTGCGTGCGTATGCGTGCGTGCGTATGCGTGCGTGCGTATACGTGCGTGCGTGTGCGTGCGTATACGTGCGTGCGTGTGCGTGCGTATACGTGCGTGCGTGTGCGTGCGTATACGTGCGTGCGTGTGCGTGCGTATACGTGCGTGCGTATACGTGCGTGCGTGCGTGTGCGTGCGTGCGTATACGTGCGTGCGTGCGTATACGTGTGCGTGCGTGTACGTGCGTGTGTGCGTGTATACGTGCGTGTATACGTGCGTGCGTGCGTACGTGTGTATACGTGCGTGCGTGTATCTCTATGTATACGTGTATGTGCGAGTATACGTGTATGTGCATGTGTGTGTATATACGTGTTTGTGTATACGTGTATGTGTATACGTGTTTGCATACGTGTATACGTGTTTGCATACGTGTATCCGTGTGTGTATATGTGTGTGTATAAGTGTATACGTTTGTGTATACGTGTGTGTATACGTGTATACGTGTGTGTATACGTGTGTATATACGTGTATACGTGTGTATATACGTGTATACGTGTGTATATACGTGTATACGTGTGTATATACGTGTATACGTGTGTATATACGTGGATAGGTGTGTGTATACGTGGATAGGTGTGTGTATACGTGCGCGTGTATACGTGCGCGTGTATACGTGCGCGTGTATACGTACGTGCGTGCGTACGTTCGTGCGAGTGTGTGCGTGCATGTATGTATGTATGAGTGTATGTATACGTGTATGCGTGCGTGTATACGTGTATGCGTGCGTGTATACGTGTATGCGTGCGTGTATACGTGTATGCGTGCGTGTATACGTGTATGCGTGCGTACGTGTATACGTGTATGCGTGCGTACGTGTATACGTGTATGCGTGTATGCGTTCGTACGTGTATACGTGTATGCGTGTATGCGTGCGTGCGTGTATGCGTGTATACGTGCGTGCGTGCGTACGTGTGTATACGTGCGTGCGTGTATACGTGCGTGTATACGTGCGTGCGTGCGTACGTGTGTATACGTGCGTGCGTGTGCGCGTGCATGCGTGTATCTCTATGTATACGTGTGTGGATACGTGTATGTATATGTGTATGTGCGAGTATACGTGTATGTGCATGTGTGTGTATATACGTGTTTGTGTATATGTGTTTGCATACGTGTATACGTGTTTGCATACGTGTATCCGTGTTTGCATATGTGTTTGTATACGTGTGTGTATGTGTGCGTGCGTGCGTGCGTGCGTGCGTGCGCGCGCGTGTGTGTGTGCGAGCGTGCGTGTGCGAGCGTGCGTGTGCGAGCGTGCGTGTGCGAGCGTACGTGTATGCGTGCGAGCGTACGTGTATGCGTGCGAGCGTACGTGTATGCGTGCGAGCGTACGTGTATGCGTGCGAGCGTACGTGTATGCGTGTATCTCTATGTATACGTGTGTGGATACGTATGTGTATACGTGTGTGGATACGTGTATGTATACGTGTATACGTGGGTGTATACGTGTATGTATACGTGTGTGTATATACGTGTTTGTGTATACGTGTATGTGTATACGTGTTTGCATACGTGTATCCGTGTTTGCATATGTGTTTGTATACGTGTGTGTATACGTGTGTGTATACGTGTATACGTGTGTGTATACTTGTATTCGTGTGTGTGTACGTGTATCGTGTGTGTACGTGTATACGTGTGTGTGTGTATACGTGTATGCGTGTGTGTGTGTATACGTGTGTGTGTGTATACACGTGTGTGTGTGTATACGTGTATACGTGTGTGTGTACACGTGTATACGTTTATCAGTTTATTTTTGAAAGGGGACAATGCAATTTCATAAAACACATGAAGTACACATGGTTAAAAAAGCCAGAATTAGCCAGAAGGCTAGTTTTCATCTGTAGTCCCCTGGCCATGATGTAAAAAAGCAGTAAAATACATCTACAAGACAATATAATACAGGATACATAATCAAACTATACTATTAAGAGAGAATAAAACCATAATTTTTTTGATCATAACAAAAAGACAACATAACATACTTGTCTTTTAGTGTTGGCAGCTATAGGTGTTAACTAGCCACATTTTCAGTTTTTTTGTGAAGGACTTGTATGTTGTAAGCAGTTTAACCTCCTCAGGTACTGAGTTCCACTCACCAGCGCTCCTCACTGACCAGGCTGACTTACTGAAAGTGCTCCTGCGCAGAGGAATGAGACAGTCACCTCTGACAGAGCCTCGAGTGACACGCTCAGAGCTGTTTCTTTGGCTGATGAACTCAGCCAGAGGAGCTGGGGCCAAATCATGCAGTACTTTATAAATCAAATTTAAATCTGCAAATATGTGAAGACGGTCCCAGTTTAAAAGACTGTATTTTTTTTAAATTGCACAGTGATGATAGTGCCTTGGTTTTTTATCCATCACTTTAATTACTTGTTTGTACAAAACTTCCAATGTTTTTTTTGCATTCTGACCAGCCTGGGACCAGCTGGTAATACAATAGTTAAAGTGACTAAGAATCATCGAATGCAGGTAAATTTTTGCAGCTTCAGTTGACATTTCATTCCGAATTGCACGAAAATTTGCGAGGTTTAATTTGATATTTTTACACAATTTGTCAATATGGGCTTTAAAGGAAAGCTGTGAATCTATTATTAACCCAAAATATTTGTATTGGCTGACAATTTGCATTTTTTCTCCATTAACAAGTATGTCGGGGTCAGGTGATACTCTATTTGTTTTAGTGAAATACATGCCTACAGTTTTAGAAACGTTTAGCTGTAGACAGCACTCCTGCAACCAAGTTGTGACACAGGACATTGTATTAGTGAGTTTGGCAGCAACAGTATCTTTGGAGCGACCATGAACAAAGAAAACTGTGTCGTCTGCATACATTACTCACTCTGCTTCAGAGCAAACAGTGGGCAAATCGTTGATATAAAGACTAAATAAAAGGGGGCCCAATATTGATCCCTGAGGGACTCCAGAGGTTAGCCTAAGATACTCTGATCTGCAGTTGTTAACTGATACAGATTGTGTTCGGTCATGCAGATATGATTCAATCCAGCTCACAGCTTTGCGAGAGAAGTTAAATTTTGAGAGCTTGGTAAGAAGAACAGAGTGATTTACTGTATCAAAAGCTTTCCTGAGGTCCAAGAACACCGCCCCTACAACTCTACCCTTGTCGAGAGAAGATTTTATTTTCTCAATGAAGAGGCATGTAGCCATTTCAGTGGAATGCTTGGATCTGAAACCAAACTGCATGGCGTGGAGAGAGGGGGAGCTGCTGATTAAATAATGGACAATCTGCTCTGACACCCATTTTGCTGCAACTTTGGAAATGGCCGGAAGAATGCTTATAGGTCGGTAGTTATTCAGAGAAGTTGAGTCACCGGATTTAAAGACAGGGGTAACAATAGCAGATTTCCAGGCCTTTGGAAAGTGACCAGATGAAATTGAAAGATTAATGATTGAGGCAATAGGAGGAGCAAGAGTTGAACCT